>NC_134403.1:242917651-243248898 GCF_038048845.1 Mixophyes fleayi
TTCAGCAGCAACTGACCTTCTATGATTTTTTTTATTCTTATGCTTAGAGTGCAATTTAAAACATTCATAACAGGTATTGTTGTTGCGCTCTTTGCTGTTATATAACTATATGTTCATTTGTCTGTTTTTATTATTTATTTATATATATATATATATATATATATATATATATATATATATAATCAGGGGTCTTTGTCCTCCACCTCTTCCATGTTACACACAGACAGAAACACACACACACGTGGGACATTTCAATTATTTAATGGGTCAGAGCTTTGTTTATGGAAAACTAGGACTTTCCTTACATGCTGATATATTTGACCTATATATTGGTGAGTGTCTCGCCTCAAAACAAAATTCAAGTAAGTATAGAACGAAAGGCTTAAGCAAAGATAATTAAAGTGTAACTAGGATAAAACAATTCAGAGTAAAGTGCTGTATCCACAGCCTCCTACATTTGCCTAATGCCAAAACACAATTCCTCCACCTACAGCATTTGAGCCCCTTCTGGTGTCACAGGAAGTATTTTAAAGAATCTTACAGGGCACTGACCCATGGAGTAAAGTGCCACAGACAAGATCAAAGAGCCCTGGTCTAGGCAGCAAGACAGCTGTTCTGAGGACTCAGGTTAAGCCATACTGAGCTTGGAGGGAGCACCAGAACTGGGGGACCCAAGTCATGGAAGTAGTTTAGGTCGGAGATTTAAAGATAAATCTCCCTGCTAAAGCTCAGTGTTGCTGAGGAAGTCCATGGACAACTGGAAGAATGCACACCTCACTATGGCCACTGAGTACAATGGTAAAGTAAGAACATGTTCCAGGCTTATACTGGTTAAAGAGACAAGAAGCTGGATTACCCCCACCAACATGTGTGGAAAACCTTTATATAAAGGACAGCAATGCCTTATGTAGGTGTCTGCGTACCTAGCGTGTTGTGTGTATCAGGTCTATAAGAGCTATTGATGAACAATAAACATCACTATTCATAAAGATCCTGCTTTATTCCTGCGAGACGCCTATACCTGTTGAATTCATGTCCTGTGTTGAGTCCAGCATTCTGAGACAATGCTCTGTCCACTTCTGAGCAGTCGTAATCAAAAATATGCAGTCAGGAGAATCCAGACATAGGTCTACACACCACCCAGAAGCAAACAATACCAGTGAAGGAGACTGGAGATAGCAACAACTATTCTCTTACAATTGGGGACTATATGGTGGTGTGTAGGTGATAAGTCGGTAAGTATCTAGTGGCCAAGTAACAGCAGTTATCAGAAAAGTTATCAGTAATGTCACTTATCGACGGTAAGAGGAGCCCCATGGTAAATCTGTAAATTAACCTCCCACAACATGGTGGCAGAGTTAGTCTATCCTTTCACAGGACTTATTCATTTTTTAAATTATAGCTCAATATCAGCAGCATGAATGGGGTTCTCATGCCAGTAGTGTCAGTAGCCCTGCTATTCCAATCATGTAGCCCCCAGATTCTACGCTGCCTTACATTATAAACTACAGTTAAGTCTTGTTGTAATCAATTAACTTCCTGCAACATTTTCAAGATAGTTCTGCTTAATGAATGCAATTATCATGAGCACAATGCTGTATAAAGGATTGGGTTTTGATACATGACCTTTAGGCTAGGTACACACTGGAGCGTTTTCGTCCAATAATCGGGCAAATCAGTCGACATATGATCGTTCAGTCCTAAGTCAGGTTACTGTGTAAAGTGACACAATGGTCGAAAATCATTCCAAAGTGTTAATTGTTTGCTCATTTGTTTGGTTGTACTGTTTAATATTTTCCGACCAATCACCGACCAATCATGTAGTGTGTATGCACTCATGCTCACAATCTCCTTAGAGTTTACAGAGTTGGGCTCTTTTCAGCCAATACTAGCAATGAATGTCCCAGTGAGTAAATGTAGAGAATGCTGTAGAAGGAATAATTCATTTGTTCATTCTGAGACAAAATGTTTAGTTTCAGAGTGACAGAACCTAACGAAATTCGTTAGGACATGTGTATAGCTATGACAAGACAGTTTTAATCAGTGTCAATGTTACAATAACGAATAAATGAATATTGTGCTGTTGTTCTCTGAATACTAGAGGACCAGATGAAGAGCACAGATCTGAAGGTAAATCGTCTCAGTGTATATGCATGCACCGTCAGACTGATCGGACTTTCAGTCGTAGAAACAAGCGTTTGAGATATCACATCAGTCACAAAATTCTTCAGTGTCAGGGGCAACACCACGCCGCCAGTGGGCATGACCAGCATACATGGGGGTGTGGCTATAATTTTAGACAGTACTTGGTTGCTCTCCAACCCCCATAATATACATGGGCAATTCTGTGTACACTACTGTTAGGTGCACAGCTCTCCCTTTTCAAGCAGAGCTGTGTGAAGCGGGAGCAGGGTCCAGGGACCTCAATTATACAGTACTCTAGGCTTGGAGGGGGGTTTCCAGGCTATGGCCATAAAAAAAGTGTTACCTAATTATTGTGTATACAAATGTATGCAAAATATTATGTTGTGGTTAAACTTTACTGGCTCTTTTTGGATTCAGCAATTCGGTGGGTTCTCTAATGTATGTAACGATCTGAAAAGGAGATCCTATCTCCTACTCATATGTCAGTTATCAAGACAAGTCTTATTCATATGATTTAGAAGTTGGCAAGGGCCTTGACATTCCCTATCAAGGATGCCAGAGTAGGGAGACCAATACATTTCTGGATCCAAAGTGCTGGTAAGTAAAACTTTACATTTTAGTTTAGGTCACCTTATTCCATAGAAAACTAAATTGTTAATCTCAGGAAAAGTTATCCTATAATAATGCCCTAACTGAAAATTAGCTGAAGCTTTTAGCCTTATGAAAAGTAGCACAGTAAGTAAGACTACTTATTTTTATTTGTATAATTTAAAAAAACAATTGAGATTGATAAAATGTAATTATATTAGATATAATTGTAAGTTTTGTGATGCATTGAAGGACCAGAAACCCTGTACTTAAAAACTTTGCTAGGCCGAGGAGCCCAAACCTGGTCTTACACCCCCCACCCCCCTCCACTCCCCCCACCCTTTTCCCTTTCCCACTTTCTTACTATTGCATACAACGCCACACGCCCCAACATCCCTTTAAGGTTTCTCATTGTAATATTGTTGCAAAATTCTTCTACCTGTTTATGTTTTGTAAATGCCCCAAGAGAACTTGTTCTCTTTACACTGTTATCCAACTCACAATGTAATTTGGTGTTGCCTTCTTGGACTACAGCTGTTTACCTGTCTACTGTGTGACAAAATCTACACATAAACGATTTAAAAAAAAAAAACATTACTAGGGCACTAACAGTATTAAGGGTTCTTAATAATCTTTACACTGTTTATGCATTGGCATACAGTCCTCCTATTACAATCTTACATAAACTTTATCCACAACTATTATTGGTTCAAGCAACAATTAAACACATTCAGTTTTAAACATGTACACTTGGACTGCGATGAATTAGGTTAAAGTTGAAAAGAGGGTCAGAGATTTTGCAAGTGATAGATCCCCACCGTGATCTCTGGTTCATCACACTGGTCCTCTTAAACAACTGGCTGAAAATTTTTGAGTCAAGGTGAGAACCACACAAAGGTCAATGGCCCTTTAATTGTTTTATGCTCTGTCACTTTTACATTCACACAGTGACAAAGTGTGGTGGATTTCTTTTAATATAAGTTAACATCAATGATGTTTATGATTTAAAACACACATCACAGGTCCTTTATCAAGGTTATATGTGTTTTAGAGTCTTGAGTATAATTAAACTTCATGATTTGACAATAATATTTGCCTGTGAACTACATTGATTAAATTTGTATCTGTACTAAAAATGTTTCACATAAAATATAGTATTGTCTTACACAGTCACCAGTAAGAATTTTTCTTTTTATCTTAGTTTTAAAGCATGCTTAAGTATGATGATAATAATTATGAGTATTAAACTCTTTGGGTAAATTAATTGAGGTTAATAGCCAATTTCACAAAATCCTAATATGACAAAAATGGAGTTAGTTATGTCAAACCTTAGGTCCATGTAGCAGTGCCCTCTACCTTTTCTCTCATGTCTGCACCTCCTCTGTTAACTTCATCTATACTTGTTCTATTTTATGTGCAATTTGTATTATGTATGATTTGTAACTCTGACTGTCCAGTGCTGTGGAGTTTTGTGGCGCCTTACAAATAAACTATGATTATGATATTTGCAAATGGCTCTAACCTCACTTTTAACACTCAAACAGACAAAATGACTGTACTGATTTGCCTTTTTCACAAATATGGTGTTTTAGCTGTCTAAATAATCTAAATATATATCAAACCGACGTCAAACGCAAAAGTAATAATATCGGTGTTTGTGCATATGATGTTAGGAATTCCACATTTAATCACCAGTAGTAATTATTTAAAGTTAACATTTCTTAGTGTACATGGGACTGAGTATTTTGCATTCACCAAGTACAAACCTCATTCATACTTGATCAAGAATACTACTGTCCTTGTGCATGGGACTGGAATGCAGGTTGTGATATCAACTTAAAGAAGAGATTGCCCCAAATGGCAACAATTGACTTTTTAGCCCAACAATAATATTTATTAGTATTTTCACACAGTGGTCGAACTGGGCTAGTATATGGTGGTAAGCCATACTGACAATTATCCTACTGCTTTGACTGTAAAACTATCAAATTATATATATTTTTATATATATATATAAATATATATATATATATATATATATGTATATATATGCGAATAGATAAACAAGTATGGCGCCCCAATGTGTAGTATTGTGAGTAATTTGGGAAGATGTAATAAAATGCGTACCATCAAGATGAAGTCGAAGAACATATGGTAGAATAGGAGTTCCTCTTCTGAGGTGATACCTCCCCCTCTCCAACAGTAGCGACAATGTGGATCAAAAAATAGAAAAAACACATATAGTGTAATATAGTTATATAATATATCACCAATATGTGATAAAACCTCCACCAGGATCAATTGTTAGCCCGGCACCAGATGGGTTAATATTATGAATACACCTCCAAAACACAAGCAATTTGTACTGCGTACCAGATAAGGTGAAGTGTACTCTAAAACGGCGATTCCTCAGTCAGAAATCATCCAGGGCGGTAATGAATGAGATAGGCAAAAGGATGCAGTGTAAACGTATGAAAATAACAATTTATTAAAAAGGAGTCGTAATAACTCACATATAGTAAGAATAACGATGCCAATAGCGACCACTGCTCAACGTGTTTCATCCCAGCACAGTGGGACTTCCTCAGGAGCAAATAACATATATATATATATATATATATATATATATGTTAACCCGTGCATGATACTCATGCATTCTAGTCAAATCAAGCTACTTAAGGTGTTAATAAGGTTCTTGTCATGCATTTGGGCCATAGCCCAGGCCTCAACCACCAACCACTCCCCACTGTCACCCCCGGCACCCACCAACCACTCCCAACTGTCACTTCTCCTTCAAGAAATATATATATTTTTTTTTTAAATCTTTATAAACACTTTTAACAATTAACAAATTAAATTAACAAATTAAAAACATCTTAGTATACCAAATTTCAGCCCTTTCTGAATTTTTTTTTCCACACACACTAAGAATTTAGTAGGTCAGTGTAGCTTGGTTTTATTTTTTCCACACACAGACAGACTAACACACGCCACTAGACATTTATATTATAGATATATATATATATATATATATATATATATATATATATATATATATATATAGATATATATATATATAGTGGTACGGTGTATACAGTATATAACACACAAATACACCTAGTTATTCTTCATAAAAATCTGGGATTTATCAACACTATATATTGTTGACAGCTCAACGGCATAGCTGGACGCAGATTCCAGTGCATCATTACATTTTTGCTAGTCAGTTTCACCAAATTGAAGCCAAATTGTTGAGTGAAGCACAATCCCAAAACATCTGATCAGAATGGGTTTGATTTGGCAAGATGGAAAATCAGATAACTTATGACCATACTCTATGTGTGTGTGTGTGTGTGTGTGTGTGTGTGTGTGTGTGTGTGTGACAATGTCCTTGATTCTAAATAGTGGGGAAGCAAGTGCAGCCAGTTTACATTGGAGACTGATACCACTGGATCATCGGATCATCACCTAAACAAAATCAATTCTAAGCCATTTTGAGCTGCACATAAACCTTTCAGAGGTCTATAGTGTAGGGTGCAGGACTGTTAGGTACTTTATAATTTAACTTATCTGTAAAGTTTTAGTTAAATACCATAGAAATTTCATCTATTTCATCAATTTCATCTATTACATCTATGTTAAAGGCCGTTTTTTCACTTGCATACATTATAAAACAAAAGCAGATACATCACAGTGAACAAGCATTTAAGCTTTTATATTCCGAACTTCTCTATGGCTAGCAGGATTCATCTCTCCATTTAGTCAATTGAAATATGATTATGCCATCAAATGCAAAAAAAAATTTAATATTGCAGCAACCTATTTAATAGTACGGGATAAAGCAAAATCATAAAGGTTTTCAGCTCAACATGTTTCACTATTCAGAGATTATAGCTACTGTTAATTGACTGGGTGAGCAAGAATGTTTATTGTTATACTGAGAACAACAATCTTTCAATATATCACTATTTAATTTAGCGAGCTAAATTTTAGTCAATTTTTCAATTAATGCAGACTTGCCATTTTCTTTTTTACTATATTACTCATGTCTGCACGACTATAGACAAATCAATTGTACAATTTTACTTACTGTTAAAGTAAAAAAAAAATATATATTGCTTCTAAAGCCAAAAGTATAGCACAAAAAGGCATTATGAAACCTAATTTTTAACACTACTTACCACTTTTCAGCAATTTCAGAAAGCCAAGGTATATGTTCAATAAAATACACCCTATTTAAAATTTATTATACTTTCTTTTGCATACTTAAACACTGACAGGCATAATCAATAATTCAAGTAAGCAAGGTTTACTTCTCCTGACCTCCACTTACACCTTTTTAACATACCCCCTACAGTCCCCCATGATTTGCATATAAATAAACATCACAAATCAGTACATGTCGAAGTGATGGCTGTGATGCTATAGTGATAATGAGATTACATAGCAAAGCATCAGAGGAGTCCTAGTCACAACTGTGGCCTGAAGGATTTCAGTGGAATCTGCCTTTTGTATTTTAAGCCACAAGACGTGGATATCCTTATTTGTATATTAGAAATTATGAGCCATACAGATGGGATTCAGCTTATAAATAGCATTGGAAGCTTGTGTAGCTTTTCATATGGGATGAAGTTATATTTTAGTTTTGTAGCCGTCTTAGTAGTCATATTGGCTTGCTTGTAACTGGTCTCTAACATTATTATTCACAATGATACTAGCTTTGTAAACAACCAAATTTACTTTAGCTATGTACAAGACAACTACTTCAAATAATATTTCCAGGTAAGGTGTTCGTATTATAGTAATAATAATAATAATAATAACAATAATATAACAACAATAAAAAATAGGAGAGCAAATAAATGGGCATACATAGGAAAATAAAATCTATCATGAAAGTGCCTGCAGAAAGATTCGGACCTAGAGAAAGTTGTGAACTACTTCTTCCCTGCAATTAGTGATATTGTTATAAATAGAACCATTCAGCATATCCCATAAATTGTAAGCTTGCGAGCAGGGCCCTCTTACCTCTATGTCTGTATGTATTACCAAGTATTGTCTATTACTATGTTTGTCCCCAATTGTAAAGCACTATGGAATTTGCTGGCGCTATATAAATAAATGATAATGAGGATGATGTTGGGCTAGGTACACACTGGAGCATTTTTGCCCAATAATCGGGCAAATCAGCCAACATACAAGCGTTCGGTCGGAAGTCGGGTAAGTGTGTATAGTGACACGATAGTGGAAAGTCGTTCCAAAATGTCAATTGTTGGCTCATTTGGTTGATCGTACTGATTAATATTTTCCGACCAATCACCGGCCGATCATGTATTGTGTATGCACTCATGCTTACGATCTACATAGAGTTTACAGAGTTGTGTTCTTTTCAGCCAATTATAGCATTGAATGTCCCAGTGAATAAATGTAGAGAGTGCTGAAGAAGGAATAATTAATTTGCTCATTTTGAGACAGAATGCTTCGTTTCAGAGTCACAGAAGCTAACAAAATTCGTTAGGACATGTGGATAGCTATAGCAAGGCAGTTTTTATCAGTGTAACAATAATGAATGAATGAATGAATATTGAGCTGTCATTCTCTGAAGACTAGAGGACCAGATGAAGAACCAGATGAAGAGCACAGATCTGAAGGTAAATCGTGTCAGTGTGTATGCCTGGATCGTCAGACTGATCGGACTTTCAGTCGTAGGTACAATCGTTTGAGATAACACGTCTGTCGGAAAATTCATCAGTGTGTACCTAGTCTTACTTGGCCTCACTGGGCTAAATCAGCAACCATGTAGCACATTTACATTCAAGGATAAAACTAGGTACAATGATGTAAATCTTGATAACCTTGTAGAACGACATGGCTGTCAGCTCCTGAGCTGTTGTCTTTTTATAATAACCTGTTAAAGCAAACATAATAGGGACTTTGCTTCCATGGGCTGTTGGGCTGTTGACATTTGTCCCAAAGGACAAATGTCACCAGCCCACCACTGGACTTATTGAATAAAACTATCTTAAAAATCCAAGATATGTTACCCTTTAGTGCAGTTCTATAGTCTATGGTATGTAAAGAGATAGACTATGGGGTTTCCAGATAATAATAATAATAATATCATATATATAACCACTTATATTTTAAATTAATAATAAAAACACAATGAGTAAGACACAAACAGCACAAACTGGAGCATTGTGTTGCTTACATTCATGGAACTGCCAAAATAGCTGCCTATTCCAATGAATAATTAATTTTGTGTTATTTAATTTGTTTATTTAATTTTGTCATTTTTTAATTATAATAACTTAATATATATATATATATATATATATATATATATATATATTTATATTTATTCCTGCAGACTGATTCATGCCTGTGTTTATTGATTAACGTCTCTTTTATAACTTATTTTTTCATAACTACATACTGTAAATTTTGACCCAGAATGTTACCAGCTGCTGGAATTCTGTGAAATTGCAGTGTTAACATTTTTTCATTTTATGATATTTTTCTGTTTGTATTTCTGCTGTACAAAATAAGGATGATTGACAAAAAAACAACACCTGGTTGAAGATGCAGGAAATTAAATCTTGTTAGTTAGATTATGATAAAAAAAATATCATTTTCAATCGAACATAGGTATATTTTGACATCATTTAAAGCACCACTAACCCTATAGCCCAAGTTTTATATGAAATAGCGTCAAACAACATTTACAAATATATATGTAAGATTTTCAGGAGCTCAAGACAATAGAAAATATTTGAGATAAGTTTGTGACCATGGGGGGATATTTCCCTACATATATTAGATTTCCTTTCAGCAACCAAATTAAAGGATACTACAGACTGTTATTTCTGCAAAAACTGGATATAGCAGAGAACAGTAGTTTGTTTTCAGTGACATAGCAAATATATTTCAAGGTATGGGACATTTTGCATACATGTTAGTAACAGCTCATTTTTATAAGACAAATTGTATTCTGGGTTTAGTGGTGCTTTAAGTTTTCATGTATTTCCCGATTGTTCCCATTGAACACATCCTGATAGTTATTTCAACAAGCTATAGGCATAATACATTAGTTGATCAGTTCTCCACTAGAACAGATATGCCAAGCAGTTACTGCATGATACCTTTCCCAATAAGGAGTTAGCTGATGTTTTTTCTGCAAAAAAAACTGTAGTGTTGTATTGGGTGTGATCTTATTTATTATATGGGGAAATAGTAAAAATAAAATGTACTTGCAAATTGGGAGGTTTATTTGACTCACAACATGTCAACTGTGGTATGACACAGTTCAGACCTGAGGGAAGATGTACTAACCCACAGTTAGAACCAACCGCAAGTTTTCCTGTGCTGTCATGTGTGTTTTGTAAAAGCCAAACTATACACCAAAGATCATTATTTTAAACTAAAAGGTTGAAAGCCAGACTCCCTATTTTTCTACACAGAAAAAAAAGGATGGAAAGAAAGAAGGAAGGAAAGACTAATGTAGATATTTCAAAAATATCTGCATTGGTACTCTGTCAAATGACTGGGCCCTCCTGGTACGCCTGACAGATGGTACCAAGGTTAAACAGTTCCAGCATGCACTGACAGCCATGACTGTTCTTGCATGCAGAAACTTGCAGAATCACAAGCGCCAGCATGCACAACGGTGGCAGTGCATACTGTGTTGCCAAAAGTGTGCACTGCAAGTGCTACCTGTAGAATTTTGTGTGACTCAGGTGAAAAGAAGGCTTCCAAGGACCAAACTGAGTTCCAATCAACTTTATTGCCGCAGTTAGGCAGATGTCATCTCACAGCAAACAGCATAGGCCATAATCAGCATGAGCTCTCAGTAGTACATGGTAGATAGTTATCAGAAGTCAAAGAGCTGATCTCTTGTTCAAATGGTCAAGTATCATTTAGAGACCAGCTGATCTCTTCTTTACTACAAATGGCTTATACTGATAAGACCACCTGTGAGCTGTCTCGCGACAATTTTAGTAAATAAACATGTTTTTAAAACAAGCATATGACTCAGCAATTCATAACACACCCATCATCATCATCATCATCACCATTTATTTATATAGCGCCACTGATTCTGCAGCGCTGTAAAGAGACCTCACTCACATCAGTCCCTGCTCCAATGGAGCTTACAGTCTAAATTCCCTAACATACACACAGACAGACAGAGAGAGAGACTAGGATTAATTTTGATAGCAGCCAATTAACCTACTAGTATGTTTTTGGAGTGTGGGAGGAAACCGGAGCAATACACGGGGAGAACATACAAACTCCACACAGTTAAGGCCATGGTTGGGAATTGAACTAATTACCCCAGCTCTGTGAGGCAGGAGTGCTAACCACTTAGCCACCGTGCTGCCATATATATGCACCCATATATATTTATTTATATTCTTATCTTATTCAATCTTATGGAATCAATAAGCAGAACAAAATTGTTTCCAAGCTTCTTACTCAAAATGTTTTCCAATCCTATATTATCTAAAAATTCCCCGATTGATTCATTTTCCTTCATAGATCAAGTTCTATTGATCATTACATGAACATTCAGAACACTGCACTGAAGTAGGCTATCCATCTGCACCCCCCTCCCCAGAGAAACTCCAGTCTAATTCACCCCAGGGCACTCTTAACCTTTTATCAGTTGTGACCACCTAATATAAAACGTATAGGTTATTTCCTCTTTATTATTCTTATATTCCTGGAGCAGCCTTCTAAGTAGACAGGACTGTTTCTTGTTCAAACCGAGAAACTCAAGCCTCTTAGGTTTCTTTTCTGCTCTTTATTCTTTTATTACTTTTGGCCCATGGCTGGTAAGTCGCTCTCTGTTTCACCAAACATTACTTTACCCCGGACTTGATAGGCTGATGAGATATCTGAGGGAAAGCCAAAAAGACCACTGCTTCAGTGGGAAGCTCTAAGTGTTCCTATAAGTCTTTTATGTTATAATCTTCTCCTATAATCTGTCTTATTCTTAATTTCTTAACTCTTACTATACCTTTTACTATAAATCTATGAAATATATAAAATCTTGTTTCAATCTAATTCTTATCTCTCTAAAACTGCAAATGTTTCTCAAGTGTAAATTATTTCCATGGAAGATATTCCTAGCTTTTGAACATACTCTCTACATACATAGAAGTAATACATAAAGTAATCCAATGATCACAATCAATACAACATTGGGATGAGTCAATATGTTAAAGAAACCTGTGGCTTTGGGGCTGTATCCAAACAGTCTTTCCTACAAGAAACCTTGGCATCTTCCTCAAGAGTATGTGGCACTTGCAAAATTCTCTCTTTGTCATGTAGCTTGTTTCTCTGTATATTGGAGGATACTTATGATTTCATTCTCTTTTCCAAAGTCCAATAACCAAGTTTTGATATGTCAGTAGCCTGTTTCAATAAAGTATAACTAAAATAAATCCCTCAATATCATGGTACATTTTTCTCTCATTACTTGAGTAAAAATAAGCTTCAGGGTTCATGTTAGCAACTCCTAAGTTTCTAGCATCTGTTCTTATGTGAAGGACAAATGTATGTGTTTACCTAGTGATGTCAACCTTCCCAAGCACCAAGCAATCCCTCCAAACAGCTTATTTGGTCGTGCTGTAATTCAAATGTAACATCATTTTATCCTGAGACAAATAAAACAAGGGATGGAGATCATCTGTGTGACTTCCTGTTAATCAATATCAATCTCCAAAGCTTTCCATTTTGTACCAATTGAGGATGACTGTAGTGTAACTTTCTATGTCAGTTAGCACCTCCCACATTATACGTTATCTAAATGTTCACAGTAAGATTTTTTATTTTTTAGATGGGTAAGCACATTTATATTCCTTAATAAATTAGGACTACACCAGGGGCCTGATTTATTAAGGAACGTAAATGCCAACACGTGCCGCATTTTGTGTAAAATAGTACTGTGTATGCCCAGAAACTAACTATACCCCAGTGAATGCAAGAACATCCAATTCATCTTCAAGTGCAAAAAGTACATATGACAGCCTATGATCTCATGGGCGGAACGGAGAGGGGAAGGGGCGTATGCATGTACTCATTATGCAGTAAGGACGTGCCAAACTTGAGCGAAAGCAGCAGCACCCAATTCAAGCTTTGAGCATGTGTCTCTGAGGTAAGTGTTTTTCTGTCATATCACTTGCACCAGTTACAGGTTGGGTGTAAGTGCTGAGTGATAGTGATGACAATCACGTATGTATGTTAGAACATGTGTTTGCAATCAGGAGCAACTGTAGAAATGTATTTTATGTACAGTAGACATTAATAACATCCTGATATATGTTTTTCATGGATAAAAAAACTTTTCATTTTTTTAATGTTTTTTCAATATTATATTATTAACAGGTGACAATATATGAATTGTTGTATTCTGTACGTTCTTCTGGGACTTTATATTCCACTTATGTATTGGACGTATCCAGCAGTGTATTGTGTCTGTTAGAGCAGAGTGTACCTAGACCTGTATTCAACAAGAGACGTTTCTTCCGATCCACTCCTAGTTGAATACAGACGTGTGTATGCCCGAAGTACATGAGTTTTAAAAAAAATGCAATTTACGTTTGCTTTGTGCCCCTTAATAATCCGGCCCCAGGTGTGCCACATGTGTTGAATACCTGTTTACATCTTTTAGATCAATAGCTATACGGTACAATGGGGGTTCACCTTCGCAACCCTTTTTTAAAATAGAAATTAAAGCCAAATTTGATGGAGAAGACCCCTATCAGAAAACGCCTTTTCATTTCTTAGCCGGCATTCCTTTCTGAATGTAAGGAATAGCATCTTTTGGATATGACCATTATCTCTGATAAGGGGCTAGGGGATCACCTTTAATATCAGCAAATGTCTCCACCTTACCACAATCATATTTGCCTTTTTCAAGCAACACTGCAAATCAAGTACTTTTGTATCATTATCACTCATAAACTTCTCCTTCCTATCCTGTTTGATTTCACATTCATCCTGGGCTAAAATACTCAGTATTTCAGCAAACATTAGCATAATCAACAACTACCCCATTGACAGGGGATAGGGTGTATCAACCAGTTATTTTCCTTTTTTTAAATCTGGAAGCAACATGTCTTTAAAAATTATTTCTACTACTTGTACTGTACTTTTGCCTTGGCCATCTGCCAAGGCTTCCCTTGCTGCGGTATAAGGGTTTTTATCGTCTTCTACAGGAGCTGAGGGGATGACATCAGAAACAATGTGAAGACTTTCCTCTCGCTGGTGCTTATTAAACTGATATTGAGCACACATTGCTTCTTAAAGTGTCCCTTTTTCTCGCATTGAAAACAGACAGGAGGCATTCACCCATGTCTATCTCTTTTGCTGGAAAAATTTCTTGTGCCTCCGCCCCAGTTACTAACATTCACCCCCCTCTTCCAGGTATTGCTGGAGAGCATGCAAATAAACACTGAGAGACCGTTTCAGAGATCTGAAAGGTAGACCTTGCCTTTAAAACATTAGCTACAGCTTGCTGCAGTGTATCATTCTCCAACAATTACATGTTAACAACATTAGGAATTTCCATAACAAATTCTTTAATTGTAGCTTCCTTTTCTTTTGCGCTAAAATCAGTAAATGGTTTCCTTAAAATTAAGAACTGTGCCTTTTCCCAAATACAGGCTTGGATTCTGAAATGATCTTTATTATTTATTTTAAACCCTTCTAACAGCCTATGTGTACCTGTTATAAGCACTCATAAAATCTGCTATCTTTCTAACTCTCCTGGGTGAGAAATTTTTTGCAACTTTCTCTTAATCCAATTCCAATTTTCAGGAATTGGCTGTATCTTAAGGGAGAATTCAATTAGGAGTGATGTGCCGCCGGACATCTCCTCGATGTTCGACGGCACACATTGCAGGTCAATATGGTACAGAATCTCTTATCATTTTCTCCTCGCATCTCTATGGGACACAAGGGAAAATGAGCGGAGATTTGAGAAAAAACTCTGATGCCCTATGTCTCTGCGGACTATTCTGGAGGCACCTTGCGGCTAATTGAATTCCCATCTTAGAGCCTGAGTCATTAAGAGCAAGGCATAAAAAAGGAGTAACTTTGCACCTGGGCAAAACCATCTTGCATTGGAGGGGGAGGCAAATTTAAAATGTGGGGACAAATATATAGTTGGGAAAGGGCATGTACTAGATCAACTTTAATTTTCAGTGTAAAAATAAAACTATCAAGTATTTGTGTGCTATATGAAAAAAAATAGCTAGTAAAATTATAAACTAATTTGAACCCCTTGCTTTGTAACATGGTTAGTCCAGGAGCAAACTTACTCCTTTCTTTTGCTTTGCTCTCTTTAAGGACTCAGGCCCTTAGTGTCTACTACACCTGCCAAAGGCCTACTATACCCAAATCCTAAATCTAGCCCTGGTATTCAAAATATTATAATACTTTTTCAATGTTCTTAGAGAATTATGTCCCCTTATAGTGAAGTTATTATGCTTATGGATATTGTCCATTGATGGAACAGATTATGAAAACCATAACACTTGAAATAGTAGCTTTTACCTTCAAAGAAATCCTTTATAGCTGACAGACTTATGTTTGAAAAATATACTGATAAACAGGATGTTGGTAACAGAACTATTCTCAGTCAGAATGTAAGGCGCTGAACATGTCTAAAGCTTGCCACACAAAGGTTGATCTCGCCACTCAACCCAAACTACAGTATGGTGTTAGAAGTGATGTTTTACTGATGAGTGTTTGAGAATAATTAGATTAATACTGAAAAGCATGTAACAATTTATGTGAATATATTGACAGTGCTTACAACACTTTCATTGTATACAAAATTTACTGTGACATTACAAAACTGAAGGGATAAATATATATATATATATATATATATATATATATTACTAATTAATTAATTAATTAGTTACTAATTAATTACTGATATATATATTTATTTTATCAGGTATTCCTTTACATCTTTTTAAACTAAACAAGCTAGTTATTGATGGTAAACTGGTAAATAGCAAAATTCTATCATTGTACTAAATACCTGTTTATATTCCTTTTCTACGATCCATTCCACTCAGCCATGCCAGAGGTAAAATGTGAATTTGGGCTCAGTGCCATGTAAGTGTATACACCCTATGATTGTAATAATGTACCTGAATGCTCTCTTCCCTCTACCCAACACATTCTCCTCTTTTATAGTGGGGAACAGATTGGTTGCTAAAGACCAAATCAGAAAAATAACTTAAAAGAAAAAAGTATGTAGAGTGAATACAGTGTTGCTCCTGCCAACAAAGTTTGTGTGAAAGGCCAAATGTTGGAAGGGTGGGGCTGAGGCTGCATTAACAATAACAGAGTGGATCTAAGAGCACCATCTTTTACTATACGGAAATGATAATCATGTAATTAATTAACCAGTGAGGTGCACTTCATCTATATTGGTTATTTAAAATAACATGTATGGTAGCTCCTCAGTTATATAGAAAAAGAATAAACATTGTAAAGAAAGGGAACTAATAAAATACAGAAACAGTTTGAAACACATATTCTGAAAATATGGTAACAATGAAGTGCTAGAAAAAAGGTAGAATATTGCAATTCAGTGAGATACCGTAGGACCTAAATATTGAATAGGCATATTATTTAAAACATCATAATAAATAATTACGGTGAAGCTGAAATTTGTCTGTAACAGCAAAATTGTTCACTGAATGAACGTCCTCCAGAAAATGTGTTATATGTAGCAACCAGTGATTTCCTGTAACACAAACTGTGAGATATTACCACTGGGAAAGGTGGTGGGAAGTCCATTTTCACAGCCTTACCAAGTGGATAGTAGCAGCTATCCAGTCAGTCAACCTGCTGAAGACAAGTGGAAGATGTTTCCTCAATCATTCAGATCACTTGTATGGAGATATACCTCTATATGTGATGTTTGTTGTGCTCATATAATATTGAGGAGGAGGGAGAAAAATCTGACATGGATATGCACAGCTGGTGGCTGCCAATAAGGTGTTATCCGGTAACTCCACTGACAAAAAGGACCTACACGTTCCTCCCCATCACCATCACCACTAGGGGATTCCTCAGTTAGACGAGGCTGCCATAACCTGATGCTGGAGACTGATTTATATCTTCCCATCTCAAATATTTATATTCCATACAAACAGAATTAAATTTAAAAAGATATTATTTACTGGCCTTCTAAGCACCATGTGTAAACATTTATAAGTATACAATAGGTCTTTGTAGTTTATAATAAGTGCATAGTAACTATCTGTTGCAAAGCAATGAAGGACACCAGGTAACATCAGAATAATTGTTCATTTACATTTCCTTCCAGCAGTGGACACTCAACGGGACCAGTTCCCATTCTCAGAGCAACATCTTGTATAAACTATTATTTAAAGCCTTGGGAAGTCTAGTTAAAAGTCAGTTTGATTAGTCAACATTGGGAGGTCTAAAGCAGGATTTTTATGCAGAACTTAGATGTAGTTTGTCCTAAACAAATTAAAAAGACATAGAGCATAATTTATCAAATATTGAGTACCTTCGATTTCAGCACCTCCTTAATTCAGATATGTTTAATATGGTTTTCATCATTTTGAAGCAAGTATATACAAGTGTATACATTTTCTCGAAATCTAAATGTAGATACAATTTCAGTATTAAAGAATGACTGCATACTTCTATTAATCTTTGGGGTTCATGTACAGTTGGATGTACCAGTGCTTTTTTTACATAAAATACGCATCTTCGTTCTGCGAATGCATATAAGAAATTTGTGCATATGCCTGAGTGCAGATTGTGGAGCATCTCACATTTGTAACTTCTTACGAATGTAGAAGCGGAATGTGGGAAGGAAGGAGCCTTTGCCGAGTTCAGAAACGGTGTGTTCACATAACTGCAACTCAAGTAGACCTGGACACATATACACGAGTCAGGGGATGTATCTCTTTCGGGTGCTGGAAGGTTGGTGCAATGAGATAGAATGATGATGATGATGATGATGATGATGATGATGACCAGCAGCACTATCTAGCCTTTTCTGATTGGCTGATTGAGGATTGACTTCTCTAACTGCTAATACTTAAATTGTTGGTGTTGCTCCTATGTTATATGAGACCATCTATTTGCATTACTTTATAGATTTTCAATTTGGACTTGGACAGGAAAGAAGATTCCCATTTGGTTCTTAAAGGGGAAAACAATACATGTTTGTAGTCACTATAATTTAATTTAAATTTGTGTCTTTATTAAATTAAATTTTATATGGTAAATGTGACTTTTATTTATTAATAACAGTGTGAAAACACTATTCTCTGTTGTGTATATGACACTTCATTACCTTACAGTACAATACATTTACTACTAACACTGTCAAGCAATAATTTGATGTTATCAGGGACATAAGTATACATACTTGTTACTCGTGACATACAACTTGCATAGTCTTGAGATGCATCTAACTAAACATAAACATTTGCAAGTAAATTGAGTGAAAACAAAATAGCAAACAGAATGTATATAAATTTAATTATATATTATATAAATTTAGTTTTTCACTCAATTTGCAATCTGGGGTTTAGCATGAATACTTTGCAATTTAGATGCTCAATAATATTTCACACAATAATTATTCATTAGCACCCATGGGCATTTTTGGGAGTGTTATTTCCACATAAATGTACTTTTTAATGCAAGCGTCTTTACATGCACACGTATCCACATGATCCCTTTGTGTGCACATATACACATATGGGATTGACAGAAATATGAGCAGGGGCAGGCTGGGCTGGGGGATAAGGGGGCATCTGCTTCCAGGCAGGTCCCATAGTGGGCTACATTGCACTGGGCCACCTGCATTTTTTTTGCTTTAAAATAGGCTGCTGAATCGAGTCTTGCCCCCCGGGCTAAAATTTGCCAGCCCTCCCCTGAATTTGAGTGCAATGAACTACTTCTAAAATACATTCCTGGGGAACAGTTCTGACATTGATAAAAATGTATACTCATTGACAAAACCGTAACTATTATATAACTATTTTATTATGCCTAAATACATAATGAGTATAAGCAGCATCAGTAAGAGGATGAATTATATTCTTAGCCTTATCTTCATTAGGCTAAGAATATAATTCATCCTCTTACTGATGCTGCTTTACTGAACTTTTTGTTTATTGAATAGATGATACTCTTGTAATACATTAGGACAAAAATATTAATGACAAACTAGTGTATATTTTTGGCTTGTAACCATGAACTCTCATATCTGCTTGGTAAAGTTTAAAGACAGTGCTTATTATATTTTTTAAATTATGTCTTAGATGATATTATGTATAACAGAACTCTATTATCGAATCAATTTCATATTAAAGATAAGTGACTTAAGTTATTAATGAAAACAATGAAAACGTTTGCACCATGGTAAAGATCTCTGTGATTTCTGTGTGCCATAAGGACCAACTATTTTAAGCAAAAAATCTTTTTTTTTTCCCTGCTGAATTGACCATGTTTTTGAATTTATGAAGAAAGATGTTTTAGAAGAACCTCCCAGGGGTCTCTCATCAGCTTTAAATCTTTGCTCTCTTCCCCCTGCAACACATCATGACACAAAGCATACCAAAACAGCTTCCTTTTGCCTATGCATTAGCAATCTGTTTTACCTTTTTGACATCTCTCACACATAAAACCGTAAGAGAGAAATAAAATATATGTCTCTAGGTGAAAATAAAGCTTTGCCTCCCTCCTGATCTACAGGATATAAAATAAAGCTCTGGCTTTGATAGTAGCTTTCCCTTATTCTGGAGTTGCCTTTGAATGTAGGGAGACAATGAAGATGGATTAAGGAGAATTGGTCCTATTCTCGTGGGGTCTTTTTTCACCCTGTCTTATTGTATATTCTATTTTAATCTTGTTTAGGTTTTTGTCTTTTATTTGCCCTTACAGATAACTTTGCTTTCTATGTCCAGAACATAAGATACGTGTTTTGGTTTCATTGGGCTATGTAGTCAAAAATTTGTTAAAAATTGCAATTAATTTGCTTTGGCATGAAAGTAATAATTTGCACATGAATATCTATATCTTGAGTTGCTACTCATTTTTATGTTAACGTTTAGGATCATAATTTGTCTACTATCATCATGTGAGCAGAAATTAGAGGAAAGAACCTTCCCCACAACCTTTCCCACATTACAATGAATTTTCAGCAAGCTAAAAGAAGCATGTTTTATTTTTTTATTGGTAATTTTTCTTTTAGCCCAAGGATGATACCGCTATGCCAATCAAATATAATACATATACATGGGAAAGCTATACATGTTTACATCTAAATTATGTGATTATGATTATCATTCATAAAGTATAACTGGTAGATTTAGCTAATATTGCAAATAACAATAAATGTATTATACAAAGAAATAATCAAAATATAAGGGGAATTTCGGCTCACAAAGCTGCAAGCAAAAATCAGCATTGAAATTACTGTACTAACCGTAATAATGCGCACTATTACAGTAGCAATGGTAATAGTATGCTTGAAAGCAACACGGTCAATTGAATTCCCCTCATGTGTCAAATCCCATGCTGCTGAACCATGTATAGCAATTTAAAAAAAAAAATACACTTACATGTGTAATGTAAGGTGTCTAATTACATATTACCAAATAAACTCTGTATGCTATACTCCACATAGAAACATCACATCAGTCCCTGCTTCATTGGAGCTTACAGTCTAAATTCCCAATTAACCTATTAGTATGTTTTTGGAGTGTGGGAGGAAACCGGAGCACCCGGAGGAAACTCATGCAAACACGGGGAGAACATACAAATTCCACACAGATAAGGCCATGGTCGGGAATTGAACTCATGATGGAGACTTTGCTGTGAAGCAGAAGTGCTAACCACTTAGCTACCGTGCTGCCCCAAACATATGTATCTTACAAAGTCATAACCATATAAAGGACATCCATAGATATTACAGAGCTTTGGCCCACATGCCTGCTGAAAATGGACAATTATTTCATGAGCTATTGCTTTATAACGCTTCACAACATAGTGTGTGTAACCCTTATTTAATAATAATTCAAAACATATTTTTTCAAATTTGGTTCTTTTCAGTTCATATATGTATCATATTAAGAATTGTAGTTGCTTCAGCCAAGGTATATCAGACTTTGCATTAAAGTGGTCTATGTACCAGTGTACATACAATTGAGAAGCAGATGAAACCAACATGAACGCAATCACTCTTTTCAAACGTATTTTATATAGCAATATAAAACTGACTTGGGGAAGGCAAACACCCTTAGGTATAAATGCTGCAGTAAAACATCTTTTAATGACAAACTATTGAAATTATCAATAATATCAAATAAATAGTAGTTTGACATTATATAATATGATTGACAATATCCAGAAATGTCAATACTGATATGAAATGTGAAATCTAATTGTGAAATAGAAAACTGTATTCAAGCATTTGTAGGTCCATCTTGTATATGGGCTTACTTAATGGTGTTCAACTGGATAAATCATTTGGTTTAATTTGATAATATGTTAAAGAGTCAAGATTTAATGTAACAAAATACTGCACCTTCCAAAGTCTCCATAATTCTCCATAATTTTTTTCAAGGCACCCCTCCAAAATAATTACTGAGCAGTCCTGTTTTAGAAGTAGTTGGGTCAAAAAAGTGTAATAAGTATTTAGGTCAGGACAGAAATACTTATTTAGTTGTATGCAAAAAATGCCCCTGTGCATCCAGACTCTCTGCCCCCTCTGCATCCAGACACTCTGCCCCCTCTGCATCCAGACACACTGCCCCCTCTGCATCCAGACACTCTACCCCCCTCTGCATGAAGACACTCTGCCCCCCTCTTGTCACGCTTCCTCTCACTCTGTCCCCTCTGCCAGAGAAAAAACAAACAAATCCAAAACCTACCAATCCGCGCAGCGCCGGGACGCAGCATCCTTCTCTCTCCCGCAGCTTGTCACTGAATGTCGATATTCAGTGACAAGCTGCGTGAGAGAGGAGGATGCTGGGTCCCGGCGCTGCGCGGATTGGTAAGTTTTGGTTTTGTCTGGTTTATCTCTGGCTTGCCAGCGGCACCACTGTGACAGCGCCTGTGACATCTGTGCTATAAAAGAAAGCAGACTGGAAGGGGTTTTTTAACCCCACCAACACTATATTATAACTATCTAAAGTTGCACTATTATTTATTCTACACGTGGTGCGTACTATGAATATTTATTCACGCACATACATCCAATCTTTGATAGTTTTATTTGGGTTATAGTATATACCATTATTAAGAGAAATTATTGCTGAAATTGCTTTTCTCTGTTTCCGTTTTTGCTCTTTGTATATACGAGGAAACATCGGAGGGATCAGATAAAGTCTTGGACATTTTTCATAAAAAATCAAAGACATTGATCAACCATCCCAGAATTATCTATCTCGGAGGGATTACTTATACAGGAATATGGTGAACTAAGACAATCTGCTGTATAACTAAGTACTTTCTTGTGTGAACTCATAAGCGCCCGATATATATACATCTCTATTTTATTCTGTATGGTTGTGTAGAGGAAAGTGGCTTCTACGGTGCTATATTAGGGCTGCTACATATGAGAGCGCTGATAAAAGCCACATATCTAGTTTATCTAACACTGGTGAATTTGTTGCGGCTGCATTCCCCCTGGTTGAAGATCCGCACTAATGATGATTGTACACATTTTGCATACTATTCACACATATCTTAGGATACATGTGGTTTGGAATACAAAGTAAAGTACAAAACACAATTTACAATTATGTTCTAGTGTCCAACTCAACATGACCCAATGAGTTTTTCACATTATCAGCACCCCATAGATTTTAATGAATTACAATAAAGATTTAACTATATTTTCAATGTTCGTACTATGCACCAAACTGAAGCAACCATCTTTTCGCTTCCATATGTTCCTGATAAAATAATACAAGTCACCAACACTTCTCAAAGCTGTAACAAGCTGTAACAAAATATGACAAAATGTGGCATTATTCAGCTAGATAATATCATATTATGTCACTTATATCACTTTGGTGTATTGTTGTTTTGGTTATATCTAGCTGCAGTGGATAGTGAAGATCTGGTGGAGATTTCACATATTATTGTTTTATACTTCTCAAAGCTAAACATCAAGAAAGGGATACAACAATGAGTTATAAGTATATGAACTAACCATGACTATGTACAAATGTCTTCCATAACAACCACATCTGCAAAAACATCCATATAGCCTTGAAGTTTGTCAGCATGGTATAGGCTGGCTGACTTACCACCCTACTTATACTTTGGAACTTGGTTAACAAACTATAACGTAACATATTTAGAGCCCCCTTTTCATATTATTTCCCAACCCATCTCTAAAGTACTTATAACATTAGAAATATACCCAACAAATGAGTCCCAATTTCAAGTTGACCTCAAAGTTGAGCCTTACAATACTAAAAAAACAGTATCTATATGGAAACAAGTATGGATTAATCAGAGCCCTTGAAAAATGAAGGGGGAAACCCAGTAATATGTAATCTTTCAGTTGTTAACTTCTGAATTATTTTCACTTCAAACAGATACGTCTCCACAAGGTGTTTCTGCGGCTACTTCACCCTCAGCATAGCACATAAGAGTGTGAACACGCCTTTACATTGCTAGGCTCGCCCACTACCACCTCTGTTCCGCCTCTCTAAGCTTGGAGATGTGGAAGGGGATTTACATCTCAGTCTGAGAGTAGACTACGATGTATCCATGGCTACTGCGTATGCACAGTTTTAAAAAGCACATTTTTGCACTAATGAGTCACACTCTACATAAGAACTCTATATAATTACTATGCTATATTAATTATATTATATCCTATATTATATTACTATCCTATATTATTATTTATATCCTATATTAATGGAGTCAAAAATGAAATAAAGAGATTACAAGATATTACAAGGTATTACTACTCTGAACATACATTTACAATTAAAATAAGCAACTTCAGTTGATGTTTGTGATTAAATTAAATATGAATCCACTTCATACATAAAGAAGATGTCCACTTTAAACTATTTTTAATAAATTGTACTTGTACTTTTCACCTTCATATTATTTTTCAACTGTTATACTCTTTACTCATTTCAATGGAAACATTTCTATTTTATAGTATTATTTAACTTGATTCATCTGGCCAGGAATAGAAGCAGTACAATTGGTTGATCTTGACAACTTTATGTACTAAGTCCACTAAAGCCACAAGTCCCACCCTGTGACAGTTTCATGTAAGGTTGTCTGTCTGTCAAGGACAACAACTTTTATTTTTACATAAGCTTAGTGAAATATATTGCTTTGGAAACAGTATATGGTTATTATTTTGTTTTTCATTTATTGATTGTATTATTGTGTTCTTCTTCTTTTTTCTTCTTACTTACATTTGAGTTTGCAGATTAAACAATGATTACTTACTATCAAATTGTCTTGTGCTATATTCTTATCAGTTTACTGCTACTATGCAAAATAACATGTACTGCATGCATCATCTACCTACTCTGATTTTGAGTGTTACATGTGTAAAAATTTCATTATGCTATGATTTTATTGTCTTTTCTCTCCTCGGTTTCCTCTGATAGTAGGCAATTTGGGTTCTTTTCTCTTTTTGTTTGTTTGAAATCATGTAACTTTTGTCCTATTTTCTGTTGTATAAACAAAACATGTTTGTACTTTGGATGTTTGTGCAACCTCATATTATTATTATTGATTGTATCAAATGCCCCCTTTAAAGTACTTTCTTCTTTCATCCCACAGATATAAATTCAGTTACAATAGCTCTTCTGTGCCTGGAGATGCGCCTTATTTATGTCCTATTTTTTCAAATATAGTAATCTGCCCACCTCCCTCCTTTCTGGGAAGGACAATTATATCACCCCCCAACAATTATTGTTGGAGAACTACCACTTGGCTTGGTCATGTGACCTAATACAGAAATATATCCAGTCTTATATACAGTGGCACAAGTAGGGACAACATTGAGGTAATAAAACAAGGTCTTAAAACACTAAAAAGTTACAAAGTAAAATAAACATGTAAATACATGGGGTAATGTGAAATACTTGTTTAATCCTAACTGTACTCCTTTAATCCAACAAGTTTTCCAGTAAGCAGTATAAGGGCCTGATTTTGAGTTAGGCGCAAAGCAAAGGAGAAAATTTACACCTGGACAAACCATGTTACAATGCAAGGGATCAAATTGACTTATTTTTTTGCACACAAGAAAAATACTGTCTGTTTTTTCATAGAGCACACAAATGTTTTATAGCTTTATCTTTACACTGAAATAAAGTGGGTTTATGACATGTCATATCTCAACTATAAATTTGTCCCTACACTATACATTTACATCCCCCTCTAATGCAACATGGTTTTGCCAAGGTGCAAAGGTGCTCCTTTTCTTTGCTTTGCTCCTAACTCAAAATCAGGCCCTAAATGTTTACAGCTATATATGATTTAAAAACAGAAGAAAATACACATCACGCAAATGTATACTATCCTATATTTTGGGCACTTTTCCTTGACCATATCTCTGCATTCTCTGCATTCTTCCATAGATGCAGTTTTCTATTCAATGATAAATGGATACACATTTGTCTATATCCAATAATCAATGCATTGTGGTCCTATGTCAAAGAGGTATGCAAACCTCACTTCATAATACCAATTTATAACAATGGCATTGATTTCTACTTATTGCTAGTAATCGCTATAGTTTAGCATTATTTTTCTCCTTAATGTTGCGCATATTTCATCTTACTATTATTACTTAAAATGTAACAATTTACATTCACATAGCCATTTACAAACTTGTTATTTTGCGTGTATGCAACTTTACACAAAAGTTTCTTAACTGTATTATTGTATCTGCATTGTGGAGCTGCAGTTGTTATCATTATAGAATTATTCCTGCTATCTCATTTTTAACTGTGCTGCAAAAGATTACTTACTATATTATCACTGATAATTTGTCCTACAACCTAGATAGTTGAGACATGCTATCTGATGGTGTCCTTTCATGGCCAATAATGTGTATTTGGCCTTTAAACCAAACAGCCGGATGTTATAGGGCACAGCTAGTCAAGTTAGATGATGACAGCACTTAGATATTCATGTAGAGTGTGATGCAATTTCCATCTAAAATGCAGACATAGGACCTCATTTAGAGTCGGACGCAAAGTCCATTTTAGGCGCATCCAACAAAAAAACACTATCACGCATGTGCAGAAAGCTCCAAATCTGCCTGCATCTTGGATGCAATTAACACTTGTGACAGCTTGCGACTCACTACGAGAGAATGGGAGGAACGCGGAACTGTGAAGGTGTGACCATGTAAATACATCCTAGTCGCAGTGAGGCGCAGACGCAACACACGTCAAAACAGGGCTAAAGCTGTGCGGCAGGAATTAGGTGGTGCAAGCGTTAGCTAGCTGCTGGAACTGCTCGCAGCTCCATAAGGTATTAAGAATGGGACGCAACTGGGGTTGCTTGCCACTCCTAATACACTACCAAGCTGCGGCACACTCCCACTTCTACACTTCTTAAACGGACTTTGCGTCGTACTCAAAATGAATACACATTTTACACAGGTATGTTGAGCTATATACATCTTAGCTGATTGTCATCATTATCATTTCATGACACCAGTGGTTGAGCACCCTCAAGTTTTCCATCTTCTGACAGGTGTGTCTCAGTCACAGTCTACATAAAGCGCATTTATGCTAACACATCCATTACATATTTTGGCTATGCTTACACACCCCTCCTTCCCCTATTCTGTCTCTTAGGTCAGAAGGGACCACAAGCAGTTGTAAGCACAAGGTGCAACTAAGTCTTCATATGGCCGCAACCATAACTAGAGCTTAGTGCACATGTAGAGACGTAAATAGCATATTATACACAACAAACTGCACTTTGCATCCAATTGTACATGAGCCCCACAGTGAGACAGCTGCCAATAGTTTCAACATCTAAATATTTTCAATCAAATCTTGATAAGGGATAGTACCCTTTTCATGCCTATATAAAATTGGCTATTTTACTGCCAAAATTATAGCATGTGGTGGTCTGCAGCGTTCCTGACATACAAATCTGTCCTTTGACCTGGATATAAGGGCCAAAACTAATCGAACAATCTAGTACCTGGTTCCCTCCGCACATTTAGAGATTGGTACAAGAGGTATCATCAACAGAGACCTAACTACTGCACAAGGCTCTTGCAGAAATACAATAACCCTGCATGCACAGCTATTTCAAGTCAATATTCTTGCAACAGAGATCAGCAAAAAAAAATTAAAGGAAGATGGCTTCTGTCACTAGAGTTTAACTAGAGAAATCGAAAGTGTAGACAAATTATGATCAATGATTCCATTAAATCATTGTGGTTTCACTTTAAACCATATTTAGTTAAAGAAGATGTCCACTGAATTTTCTTACATTCATGTTCACATTCTTTACATACCTGTATGATATTAGCCATATGGTCTTAAATGTTGATGAGAGAGCAAACATTGCATGTACTGGCAGGAGAATGCTCACTATAGGCCTTATATCATTGGGCGTACATAATTTTTTGTGTAAATTTATGCATTTTCGAAAATCACTTTCAAGCTAAAATCTATATCTAGATTTGTGCATATCTTAAACTTGATGTCCGTTATTTCTGGAGATGTGGAACAGGGAAAGGCAAGCATTTGAGCACAGTAAGGGTGCGTTCACATAAGTGTAGCATGTCCTTATATGATGTGACCAAATAAGACTTGGACGCACCTCCAAATAAGGATCTTAGAAAGTATATATTTTATGGGTACTGGAGATCTAAGGGTATATTTATTAAACTGTGGGTTTGAAAAAGTGGAGATGTTGCCTATAGCAACCAAACATATTCTACCTGTCATTTTGTAGAATGTACTAAATAAATGATAACTAGAACCTGATTGGTTGCTATAGGTAACATCTCCACTTTTTCAAACATGCAGTTTAGTAAATATACCCTTAGTATAAAAATATGTGTTGATGCCACCAGCAGCACGTATCTTGCTGCTTCTGATTTGCTGTTTGACTGACCCATCCAACTGAGTTGCTCAGCTATATTATGTCAAGTCCATGCAGTCAATTCTGATAACTTATATGTCATTTCCTTTTGGAGTTCTACAGGAAAAAAGATTCAGATGGGATTTCTAAAGTGGTAAACCACAAATGTGGAGGTACATTTTATTTGGAAATGATTTTCATATTTATTAAGAACACTGTGAAGACACTATTGTCTAATGTGTTTATGACACTTCAATATATTACATTGAGTATGAACAGGGTATTTTGACATTCACATTTAAACCTAATACTGACAAGGTACACATCTACGCTATTGTGGAACGTAAGCACACACATTTATGTGCATGACGCAGAAACACTTCTGTGTTTTAAAACAGATGTACCGTGAGATATGTGCAACCTAACATACACACTTAAGACTGCTATTTTTGCAACACTACCTTTACCTGTACTATTGGACCACAAAATGCGTTAAATGCTAAATAAAGACCTGAGAGTATGCAGAGCTTTCGGTGACTTCATTAAAATGTATGTTATGTTAGAGCACATATTACATAGTGCACAGAGCAGCCTTAACTAGTTTGTATTTACTATAGAATGGTGTCTATACATCACATTTTGCAAACTTGTATGACAAGAACACTTTAAATATGCTTGTTATATAGTTGTTATTTCCAACAGAAGACAGAAAAACAACAATATCTCAAACAATAATATCAATTGAGAATTAAAAAAAAAACGTTATAGCACTTCTAGCAAATTATCTCTGATCCAATATAAGTAGATAGGGCCAATGTTTACTGTATTGATGATGATGGTTATTATTATTATTATTATTATTATTATTATTATTATCCTTTATTTATAAAATGCCCATATTACAATATGGTGTACATTCAGGGGGTCATAATAGAAACAAATTATGTACAATAACATGAAAAGTAAAGATGGCTATGGATATGGTATGTTACACACCCATGTGCACAATTTGTCTGCCAAGCATATGAACCCTAAACCTATCATCCTAGACAATCAAAATCCCATCGGATCAGAATAGATCCATTAGGGCAGAAAATCATTATGTCAATGACCATATTGGCCTTATGTGCACTCATCAACTGACAGATAGCAAAGGCTCTCTCCATTTGGCTTACCCACCAAATTTCCAGACCTGCCCATTTTGACTCTAGCGTATGTGGCAACATTAACTTAATTCTATGGCAAATTAGACAAATAACAGAATTGCTGCCACAAGTTACCAGTTGACTAAATTTTCTCAGCCCGATATCTGTCATTTTGGATTGGGTTTCTGCTTTCCTCCATAATCTAGCAATGCTATTTGTGTCACATTTTAACTAACGCTACTTCTCTTTTGAATTCAGCTTATGTAGTTGATGTTCACATGCTTTGAGAGACTCCTTGTAATGTGAATGTTAGTTTTATCTCATAAGTTATGACAGGTTACAGTTCTCTTAAACTATAGAAAAATGTATTGCATATTATAAATGATAAAATACTATAATCAGATGCATATTATTCTTTTTCATTTTAGTTGTTAGCATTTGGCAAATTAGACATGTAAAAGTTTATGAAGAATTATTGGATTTAAAATATATCTTAATTATACACGTACAAACACAGGCCCTAATGATTATCTAATCTGGAGATATGGTCATTTCTGCTACATTGTGGTAACCTCCACAAAGTCACAAGGTCCTTCAATAAGCATGCCTCATGCTTTGCCTGCCTTGTAGGATTTAAAGTACTTCAACGATACATTGAAAAAAAAAATTTGAATTTGAAGTTTTTCAATACAATAAATGTAATATTTTCTACAGTGTGTTTTAATCAAATCATTTCACAATGTTTTTGCATTTATTTGCAATGCAATATACAAGTGTCACAAGTTCAGATGCTAAAAAAACAGTGTTGTTGTCTCTGCTGTTGTCATTTATGTTGTTGTTCTTCTTCTTGTTTTTCTGAAATGAATCCTCCCAGATTATGAAAGTATTACTAAATCACTTCACACTACAGCTGAACTATCTAAATATTTAAATTATATTGAAGATTTACTTTGAAAAGTGATTTTGTAATACTGTTTGCATGTTAATAAAGTGGAGCAAATCCATTACTTACTACATTTAAAATAAAAAGAGTCCACGTTGAAAAGAGACCTTAACTTTTTCGTTGCTGTAACATTATTTATCTTACAACACCACACATTAGTGCATACACTAGATTTTTGCACCCAGTATAGCACTGTAAAAAGTGCCTCTTTAAACAACCATATCACTATAGGTAACAGACAGTTCCTGAGATCTGAGAAATAAAACATTTATCGTCCAAATTGAGAGCGACTTGTTTACTCGAGCCTTTCACTATAGAGTGTATGGAAATCGTATTTGAAACAGTCTGAAAACCTTTAAATTAAAGTGTCTTTGTCTTAAAAAAAAATAGAAGAAAAAAACTAAACATGCAGGTTGGTATATTGACTTTATTTGTCTCAATGGTTTCCTAAAATTAACTTATGAAAACAGCTAAGTAATGCTGAGCTTAACTAATTGGGGGAAATAGATAATGATTCAGGTCTTCAGTGCAATTATTGGTTTTTCCAAGTGAAATAAACAGCTGTTTCAATGACAGGACTGCAGGAGTGGATCCATATAAAGCATTGGATTTTCGCAGCCCGGGTTTGAAAGTCATAAAAATATTTGGTAGCTCTCAGGTCAATATCTGTGCTGGCAGATGGCAGCTGTGTTTGAGTTTAAGGGTGATACAATACATCATTACAAATACCATAATCCCTACCCTACTTTTCTTTCAAAGTGGTTCTCCAACCAATGGGTACCGGCAAAAACTGAAGGAATCTGAGAATCGTCCCATGTTGGTTATGAACCAGGTACGTTACTTGGGCCATTGGTATATCTAGATTCTCCTAGTTCAGTACCCTAGTGCACAAATCAGTATTAAAATCTTATTTGTCCTCTTATCCAGACCGTACTGCTTAATTACAGCTGCAATGTTGAGAAATGACAAAAGATCTCGTTAATATGTTTCAGAATCAGATAGAAAGTGCATGGAAAATATCAGCTGAGTTTAAAGGCATACATTTACTGTTATAAAAATATTGAAATATAGCGTAGTTAAAAATGTCTGCAGACGCTTGCGCTTATTATTATATATTGCCAACATATACTAAATAAATAATAATAAAAACTTCATTCCAATTTTAGCTATGACAAATGGGTGTATGGGCTTTCTTTTTCATCGCTTTGGACAAAGCAGTAATTGCATAGGTGTGTAGGTGCAAGAGGACGTGTGTGAGTGGTGGAGCAGTCTTGTGAGGGTTGGTGGGTTAATACAGTGTGTGGCATCGTTGGGAGACCTTACTTAAAATATTCCTCTACAAATAATTGAATTGCCATTTTGCATTAGCAGGAAGAAGAGTGGATAGGTGGCTATCTGTCTGCTTCATTCATTCTGTGCGCCGGAATCATATTTAAAACTTCAAGTCAGTATGGCTCATTTCTGAGTGAGCCCAGAAACAAAAGCCATGAAATGGAAAGGCTTCGTTTTACTTGCTGTTGTTTATTAGAAATCGTTATCACTAGGACTGCTAAAATGCACTAGCAGCAGAGCTTAAGTTGAGAGGGAAAGGGGAAGAGAATGATTTCTTTTATTCGCCTCTTATCTGTGGAGCGATCATTGAGCACTTGCTAGCCGTGTCTATTATGTGGACACAGAAGGGTGATCACTGGTCAAAGCTTAATTACTGGGGACGTTTCCGCTACCACTTGCTTTATAAAGTAGTATATCTTATCTTGAATCTATATTGATATGATACAAGAACAGACCATTTCAAACTGGACAATTTCCTGTTGCCTTGTTTTGGTTTGGGTTTTTACGCGTATTTATAGAAATACGGATGTATTTGCTGTATATATGAAATTATACTTATTGTAAACGTTGTTGAACAGTCGTATAAATTATTGTGTAAAAGAAAGTGACTGGTTACTGTATAAAGTCTATTGTAGCTGCAGGTGATGCGTACTCAGGCAGCTGATCAAAGCTTTGCTGGTTGATACTAATATTTCTCACTTTATTACCAAGTGTCATTTGCAGTCTTGCATGCCTTGAGATCAGAAAGGTACAAGTTGCAAGTGGGCAACTAGGGATCGCCGAGGTTAACACCATTTATATTGTTGAAAAATGTTCTTCACTACAGAACTGGAGACAAACTTTCAACTTGAACTTTTCAACTCTGGCTCCTTGGACCTGCACGGAAAGTGATCCAGGTATTAGCTGTGTGAAGTATGGGAGTGCGTCTAAACAGCATTTTCTTACGAAGAGAAATGTATTTACTTAATGTAAATTTTCAATATTTATTAAGATGGAAATTAACGTGTGACTTTAGGGAAATGATGCCTATAGAACTTCGAATATTTTGACTAAATACAAATAGGTGAGTGCGTTGTAAGATTTATAAGCTACACACAGCCTGTTAGTTGCATTTATACGATGTTGTCTACAACTTCACCTGTATGTTTCTGTAGTTATGAGACGTCAGTGAACATGTGTTATTTATGCCTATTGCTGAATGTGTTATACGCAAAATCCCTTCTGATAGATCGTGAAATATTAATTAATTAGCCTTTACATAATGTGTTCTCTCCAGAGCCACATACAAAATCCTGCAGCAGTAAAAGCAGAACAAATTAAGAACTTTTGTATGTCCCTGGGAAAGAAACAAGTAGACACGGCAGGCAGGACAACTTTCCAGTTTGAACAGCCCCTATAGTATAGATTGACCCCAGGCTACAATGTTGGTGTTGTATGGCTTCCTCCTGGCTATGATCTTGTGTTCAACCTCATCCCTCTACAGACATCACTTGTCGGCAGTGCCAGTATTTCATATAGGGTGCCTTGGCAACTGCAATAGTTACCAATTGCCCTTTCTATATCGCTTGGTGTAACAATGTTCACAGCTAGCATTAGTTAGCTAGCTCTATAAGAAGAAACTTGTATAATTAATTGTATAAATATTTACGCTTCCTAGTTGATGAGTAAATACGTGAAATATGGGGCTAAGTAGAAAAATATTATTAGATGCACACAATAAGAACTGGGCTTCATCCGGCTAGAAAAGAAGATTGGGACTATCACCTACAACTACTGAAATTGTCAGAATAAACCTTTAAGGGCTTTCTTTCTTTTTTCCTGTTTTATTGGAGAGATATTTTTTTTTGCCGATAACTTGAAAAGAGAAAACATGCAGGTAATTGCCTTTAAAAGTCATGTATAATGACACGCTCCAGTGAAAGCAGGAAGCCACCGACTTTCTCAGACCCCGGCCAAAAATTCTAACTAATTCCTTGCCAGGAAATCCTGACAATAAATCAATTCTCCTTTTAAAATGTGGGATCAAAAGGAAAGACTTTGCTATACGGTGTATTAGTCCTGAGAGTGCATCGCTTTCCAGTTCGCTGATAACAAAAAATGATTTCCTATGATCGTTTGTTAAGGAGAAAGGTTGGGCCACACTGCTGTACTCAGTGGTTACATCTAGACTCAGGTACAGATGGCTTCTGACAACCCCAATGCCTCCCCAGCTGCCTACTTGTACAATACGCTGCTACAGCCAGACGCACAGTTGCTGTAGAAATCCAGAGAAATACTTAAGTATTTTGCATTCCTGCATTGGAAATGTTTAGACAACTATACACTACCACGCGGAGAAAAATAGCAACGACACAAAATTTCCATTAAGCATGTATTTTTCTATTTGCTCTGCACGGTTCTCGTTTGAACAATATTTGTGTGTTGTTTGTTTATGTAAAGTGGTTTTTATTGGGTAGATATTTTAGTACTAGAAAATTAAATATTTTGCTACACACTCACTACATCATCTGCTCTCTATTAACATGGTTAGCCCCTCAAACATTTGAGGTTTTCAGCATAAGGCCTTTAAGCAAACTCGCTGGTCTGTTGTGCTGTTGATGACGGTAGGAGCAGAAAATAACTTTTCAGCTTGCAGCTGGGATCTTAGGATTTGGAGAAAGAATAAGCAGATATTTCACAAAATACATTAGAACGCAAGAATGAGTTCAACATGAGATGCTCATCTCCTATCTCTTATTCATCCCTGACCAACACTTGTCATCTGGGACTTGCAGTGAAAGGAAGAAGTCCCTTGACAGAAGCGTACAGCTGTCGCCCTATGGGCTCTATAGCACTATAATATCTCCAGACATCCCTACCCTCTGTTTTACATGAGAAGTAGCACATATGCAGAGAGGAAGAGGGGGCGGGCAAAAGGTTGCTGTATTGATTTCAATTTTTACCGTTTACCAATAAACGAGCAGAGAATACAAACAAACAGCTGATGGGAATGACACAAGACATTGCTGGGGAAAGACAGTTGATATTTCATCCAGTCTATGCACAGACAAAGAACATAGGCGAACAGGGGAGATTGCATAGTCTGATACAGCGTTAAACTGGAAATGTGTCTGATCAGAAGGGGATAGACAGATTTTCCAAAACCTTATCTGAATGTTATCATATCAGTGAAGAATACCCCAGTTGCTGGAAGGTATGGAAACGCACATTTTAAATTTTTTCAATGCACATCATAAAGTCTATATACGCTATTTAACACCATTTCTAAATAAGCACTGACTCAAAATATGTTGTTACTATTTAGCTGTTGCATGCAAACATCACTACTTTGATACTGATAATACTACTCTTCCATGAGATCATAACAAATGTATGCAAATTGTAAAGTTAGAGCTGGCCAGAGCTTATCCGCATGAAATATAAGCAAAATACAGGTTCTCCAACACAGAAATTCCTCTTTCAGCGTTAATTTTTGATTGCTTTATATGTATTTGGTATTGTTCATATGTGCATTTTTATTATGCAGGACTTATATTGTTCTGACCTTATAGAACATGTCTGCGATGCTATATACTCTCAATGTTTCAACATATTACACTCTTCACAAATCTTGATACCGTTGTTTAGTTTTTAGCCATTTTACTTTCTCCATGGAAAAAACCCAGTATCTACAATGATCCAAGTCTTACAAGACTCAAACCTCTCTAGTGATGTATAGTGAACAACCGATAGTGTGAACATCTTAAAACAGAAAATTCTCTTCTATCTGCATTAAATTCGCAACAAGCAATTTGACAATTTCAGGAACAAACAAATTGAAAACGACCATAAGATTAAAAAATCATGGCTTTAAAGTTGCAGATCCCTTTCTCACTGATGTTGTTTAATTAACAATCAACACCTAGCTGATACTTGCCAGTCAGACAGAAACAGCCAGCTTTGTTTGCAAATGTTTATTTGTGAACTCAGCCAACAGTGTTCATTATACATCCAAGTGAAACGCTTCCTTTTAGTCTTTTTACAGAAAAAGCAAATCCCATCCAAACGGTGGAAACTTTAGTAAAAGGTTTCTTCTTTATTGGGGGATTTTACACACTTATGCATGTGTCACAATGCACTAATATCAACAACAATAATTCGCAATGCAATTATGACGAAAATTGTGCACATTTATAATAAACAGTTATCATGCATTCCTATGTTTATTTTCAGTGAAAATGTCAATAGCTGTAAGGAGAAATTCAGTGAAACAAAAATATAATATGGTCCCTTTTAAAAATTGCAAGTTAAAAAAAAATAAAAATAATAAAAAGCAGAGACTGCTATTCAAATAATATCTTGCTCAAAAAGAGCATAAAGTAAATTAGCCATAATATTATGCATACACACACACACACTATATAAGAATGAACATTTCCCTTTTGTCATGATAAGGGAGCTATGCCTCAAAGAGATGCTTTGGATATATAGAAGCACACAGTGTATCATCAATACCCATTTATAAAGAAACACTCTAATATCAAAAAGTTAGCATACAAAATACATAGACACACCCACTATATATATATATATATATATATATATATATATATATATATATAGTGTGTGTGTGTGTATATATATATATATATATATATATATATATATATGTATATAAAATAAGTATTGAGATGTAGCTGTGACACGTTTTGCTGCAGCAATCTAGAGCGGTTTTTGATGCAACATTAGACAGCCTACAACATACATTTAACACACAACAAATATCACCACGAAGCTTCCTGTAGTATGTTAGTTGTAGATAAACAAGGGCTTGCAATAAATATGTCTATTTATATATATATATATATATATATATATATATATATATATATATATATATATACATACATTACCTACCATTTTTATCACCGTCTGCGCAGGAAGCAACTTGAACACTTATCATACAAGATATATTATTAGCGTTCTGTGCTTGATCCATTTCTTCAACAGGGTGAATATCTTACCAAATAAAAAAATTAAAATATGGCATTATCTACAGGGTTTGACAGTGGTTTGCTTTCCCTATTTCTACAAATGATTTTACAGTACTATTAGAGCTTGGTGTCGTGGTTAATGGTTTACAAGGGGACTGTGAGAAGCTGATTGGCTGCTGGTGAGTGTTTCGTCACAGAGTTGTGCATAAGGCTAGCTCTACAGCAGCTGAAACATGCAGTCCAGTGAAGACAGTTCAGATGGAAAGAGACAGTCACTGGAGCATTCACAGACCTGTAGGATCAGACCTCTGCGAGACACACAACACAAAACTCCACCTCTGAAGGCTTACGATCTCTCTGCTCTGGCAACAGAGGGAAAGGGAAGACTTTTATCAGAGATTGGTTTGAATCAACTGCAAGAGCTATTTGGACACCTCGTTATAAACAACACGACTTGGAATCCATTATTGGACTAGTTAACTTCCTTAATGCAATGAACTGAGAAATGAGATAGACCCGCTCCATCTCTGGGAACCGAACCTAGATCCATCCCAATCCCCATAGAGGGAGCTTTATTGAAGATTTGCATTGACATTTGAGGCTATGCTGGTAATTTAGAACAGAAAGCCCAACCTCTTGGTATTTATTTTGGAATGCAAATGCACTTTCATCACTGACTGAGCTACCTCAGAATCCAGAAAACCAATTGATCGCTGTTAGATTTGTATTCTTCTGTTACTGTTGCTATCTTGCTTCTTAGTTTGGGATCTTCATTATTCCAGAAGCTGTACTAGCCGTTTGGCTGTCTGCGGCTGCTTCGAGACTCAGAAGGAAAACGGCCCTAGAGTCATATATTTGATACAGATCTATAGAGAGTGTGGGGCTTCTGTTACCTGGCCAACCAAAGACAATGGTGCACTGTGCTGGATGCGAAAGGCCCATCCTGGACCGCTTCTTGTTGAACGTTCTGGACAGGGCTTGGCATGTGAAATGTGTACAGTGCTGTGAATGTAAATGCAACTTAACAGAAAAATGTTTTTCTAGAGAAAGCAAGCTATACTGTAAAAACGACTTCTTCAGGTAAGTGCAGACCTCAACAAAGTCTAATATGCCTTACACCTTACGACACATGCAAGGAGAATTTTATCTTTACATATATATATATATGCTGGGAACTATAGGGACCAAACATAACACTATTGGTGCTGCTGTTTTTCTCATACTCCTGTTACACAGGTTTGCTTGTTTATGTCCACAGCAACATATCAGTCCGCTCAAATGAAACGTGTGCCTAAGGTATACTGTGCACATTCGCTCGTTCATTCTACTTCTACACCTTCAGCCGAGGCCAACCTCTTGTATTATAAAACTATTTGTAGTTTTGAACTGTAGTTGAAGAACTGTAAAACCAAAAGCGATAACACCCGCTATGTTGGAGTATGTACACCGTGCACATTCCCATATTTGTAAATACAATTTGTACATTTAAACCTAAATATACCCATAAATACCCCACTATATACATGAGTGCATAAGCTAACTACAGATTTCATGGACATTTATTTATATAACATTAACATTTAGTTCATTTCTACATAGTGACAAATATCCCGTGTTTTAACATCTGACATATGTTCATATCAGAATCGACATGAAACACATAAGGAGCTATGTATCCCCAGGTAGTCTACAATCCTCCCTTGTCAACTGAGAATGTATTTACCATCTGATGAATATTTTAGTGGTGACAAAGTAGAGATAAAGACTCCTTGGAGATCGTCTGAAAATGAATCTAATGCCCCCGATCAGTATGAAGGGGGGAGCTGCTTTCAGTCCGCCAGCAGATGCCCACCATGTATTTAGGAGCACAGTTAAAAACTACCCAAATGGTTTGATAATTATATAGCCCGAAATGCATTTCTCACGCAGTGTTTTTCGAGGTCAAACGGTGAGTTAAAATGATAATTTGATGGATGAATGTGACATCTTTTGCTCAGATAAAGAGATGATCTTTCCTGATCTTTTCATGTCAATGGCCTTTAACAGGCCTAGATAAAATGTCATTTTTGCCCTTCATGTCAAGCAACGTAAATACTGGTATATATACAAAAATTCAAGAAAATATTAAAATAATTGAAGCATATACCTTTAGCAATACTACAACATGCATTTCTTCACAAAAACATTAGATGATAATAAAATGCTCATATTATATCGGATATGACATATTTAGATTTTTTTTTTGTACATTTTGCTTTAGGATTATTTAGAAAAAGATTTTATGAAGTTAAATATTGTGTTTGCTATATCACATAGATTCGTTAATTTAACTCCTTGCAGATAAATAATGTATAGTGACCTAAAATATGTAAAAATGTGCTAAAAACAGTTTTATTCTATACAGGACTTTTTGCTAGTTTGTGTGACATAAAGCACTTTTGTTTGTTGCACTGTACATGCGATATGCATGTATGTGTGTTTTCGGGGGAGTCTCAGAGAAGGAAATAACACTTTGAAATGTACTTAGAATGACTCATTGATTGGGTATCCTGTCCTGCAATGGGCAATGCATAGGCCCCAAGTAGTTATTGGCTGTGGATTTTAGTAAATAAGTGATAACTGGATTTGAATAGCAAAGGTGTTTGAGGAGGAAACCCGCGGACAATCCCATCACACAACCAGAATAGATATTTGCACAGTGTTTCCCGCGGCCAGAACTCCCTGCTCTCTGCTTATTTTCGTCCCTGAGTACCAACTTTTGAGCATCTCAATTTTAAAACATTCTGGTTACTATAGATTTTAGAGATAGAGAGAGCGCTATTCTTCTTTGGAGATATTTTATTGCTTTTCTTGCGCGTCTTCAATAATTTGACTATATTTAAGTATACTAATATTTTAGTATACATTTAAATATGCTAATCGATATCTATCTATCCATGCACAAATATTGCTTTCAAATTCATTTCCTCTTCTACAATATTGTTACAGATTAATTTAGTCAGTCATGTGCAACACTCTCCCGAGTACTAAAATATCCTATATATTTAAAATGCTTATCTGTTTATTTGTTTTTGTTTCATTTTGAGGCAATACGACAGTACGGATGTCTACAGCAAATATGCCAAAAATGTCGTTGCTGTTAGTATAGGAATAAATATATTCAATAATAATCGAACATACAGAATATGACCACTGTAACATTAGCGTACAATTTTATATAAACAGTGAAATGCCAGCACGACTTTAAGTAAATATACAATATTGCAATGCTACTTGGCTGTGCTCTTTGTCTTGAGAGGTGTGAATTTTCATTTTTATTTCACCTATTAGACAGTGTCTGTGAAAATGATAACGCGTGATCTTATTCTGTGTCTCTGCTAGACGTTTTGGTACCAAGTGTGCTGGCTGCGCCCAGGGAATCTCCCCCAGTGACCTGGTCAGGAGGGCAAGGAGTAAAGTGTTCCACTTGAACTGTTTCACATGTATGATGTGTAACAAACAGCTCTCCACTGGCGAGGAACTGTATATCATTGATGAGAACAAGTTTGTGTGCAAAGAAGATTACCTAAACAACAATAACAACCCTGCCAAAGAAAATAGTCTTCTCTCAGGTAAAACTTGTGATGGCACACAGTGACACTAGTTCTCCCCCTCTTTATTTTTTTCTCCCCCAAATCCCTCCATCTCAATTTTATGCCCCAGACTCCCTTGTCTCTCTGCACAGTATATATATATATATATATATATATATATATATATATATATATATATTAGTACGGCGTGGAGAAGTGTGTTTTAGACAAGGTGCACCATAATTTTAAATATTTTGAATTTTAAAAATGTGTTTTAAATATTATAGTTTACAGAACAGGGGGGTGGGGGGAACACTAGCCATGGCTTTCCATATACAAGTAACATGTGTTGTTCCGATGCTATCATCCTTTGTTTGATATGATTTTTTTTCTCCCTGGACTAGTAACAGGCAGTGACCCTAGTTTATCTCCTGACTCTCAAGACCCATCTCAAGATGACGCAAAGGACTCCGAAAGCGCTAACATCTCAGATAAGGAAACTGGGATTAACGAAAACGATGACCAGAACCTAGGGGCAAAAAGGAGAGGACCTCGCACCACTATCAAAGCCAAACAGCTTGAGACCCTGAAAGCTGCATTTGCAGCTACACCTAAACCAACAAGACACATTAGAGAACAACTGGCCCAGGAGACTGGCCTCAACATGAGAGTCATACAGGTAATATTACTTGTTTCAATGATAGGTATACTACCACGAATTTGGAAAACATTTTAAGATTACTCACCGTACAATGCGTCATAATATATCAGACGCACTGTGTTTCATTCCTACAAATCATTGAAAGACATCATGAACGAAAAATAAATTGTAATTTTTGGAAGCCCTACTGCAGACCAGGTATTTGACTTTTATTAAAAATGAATTGTGGGGAAGCGTTACATATTAAAATCACATAATTTGTTTGGTGCACATGCAATTATTGTACTGTGCCATATATTTATAAGGGTCTTCCACACAATATTTGCATAAAGTGTCAGAAATATTAATAATATAAATGAACATAACAGTCATAACATATTTTAGGGCATATAGAAATGATATGTTCTGTGTTGTATGCTTGAAGAAAAATGCAAAAAATATGAAGATTTTAAATATAATCTAAAAATATTTGCTATCTTTGCTATAAAATATTATTTATTTCATTGCCATTTCTTATTTATTGTGTAATTAAATACATAGCATAATTACAGACCTGCTTCAATTTAATAATAATTAATAATACTAACACATCGCAGAACTACTGTGTAGGTTGTAAATTGTTCACGCTACTGAAATATAACTAATATTCTGGAATGGAATATAGCACAAATACTATTTCAGTATTCCTCCTATCTCATCATTTATTGGTCTGCAAGGATTGAACATGGGTATCAACTTGCAAATGGACTAGAAATTAATAACCATAAATGTGAGGGGTTAATGGAAAAATAAGAATGACAATGAGTTGGGATTATTAAAAGGTTTATAAACCCGCAGAGCTGGGGGTAATGGAGGGTTAAAAGATCATTAAGGCGAGGTTAGATTGGAGGAACCTTAGTGCGAGGATAATTAGGAGTAATCTTGTCAGGGTAATAAGAATTAACTCAATCATTCTTGACCTAAAGCGGGAAAGCCAAGCAAGGGGAAAGCTAAATGCCTTTAAATGTTTAATTCAATACCAACGGGGAAAAATCAGTAGCCAAACCACCGACTGTAAATATATATTACATATATTAGAGTCATATGAAGCAGAACCAGCTTTTCTTTGAACAATTTGGTAAGACCTAAAGTTAGCTTCCCTGAAGTCTTCCCAGACCAAGTTCAGACAGGAATTCCAATTTCTGCAAGGCTAATAAGTGAAAAAAAAGTGTATCATTTTGCAGACTTTAATGTAGCAAATAAGGCCAATGTGAGAAATATAAACAACGAAGCGGAATAAAATCATGCCAGACTCCGCCACCCCCAAACACACGCACACACACAAAAACACACACACCAATTCAATTGCGCCGAGAATAACGTAGCGATAACAGTATTACCGTTAATACGGTAATTTTAGCCTGGATTTCATCTCACAGCTCAGGGAGCCGCGAGTAAAAATCCACCGTTGAAATTACCGTATTAAGGGTAATTATGCGCAGTTTTACCGTATTAACGGTTACACTGTTAACGCTACGTTATCCTCGGCACAATTGAATTGGCCCATAATCTTGCTGCAGTGTTTAATATCTATTGTGATTGCCAACTTTAAAGCCACGAAAATAAACGTTTGAAATTATACTATGTGATTTAATTATTATTATTTTTTTGTTTTTGCACAGCAGACAAACATAAATGCATAAATTACAAATGGCTAAATGTAGCCACGCACAATGGTAAAAAGGCCCATATGTCTATAGATTTCATTATACAAAGCATATACCAGTTTTCGATTGCGATAACTTATTGCTATTTATATAAGAGATAAGAGTACATTTCTTAATGACTAGGATGATTTCAATTATGCGTGTGATTATTTATATTACATTTAATCCAGTACTGTTTAGCAGTTGGAATACATACGTGTAGAAACTAGGCAACACCAAAGCATCCATAAAATAAGTGCAAACAATAATGGCATTATTACACAAAAAGATTGTACATGCAATGACTGACAAAAATGTAACCAATAAATAATGGTGTACAGGAGGCTTTTAATCTATAAATTGCCTACAATAACCAATTGTCCGTTGTCAAATCTATCATCATTTATTTATATAGAGCTCTAATTCTGCAGCGCTGTACAGAGAACTCACTCACATCAGTCACTTAATCCACGTTACCGCAATAACGTGGATTTTCGTTCGCAGCCCATAGGGTTGGGTACGTAAATCCCGCAAACCGGAACCCTAATTGAATATGCCCCTAAATTCCCTAACATATACACACACACACACAGAAACACAGACTAGGGTCAATTTTGATAGCAGTCAATTAACATGTTAGTATGGGGGGTTTTTTTGAGTGTGGGAGGAAACCGGAGTGCCCGGAGGAAACCCACGCAAACACATACAAACTCCTCACAGATAAGGCCATGGTCGGAATCGAACTCATGAACACAGGGCTGAGAGGCAGAAATGCTAACCACTAAGCCACCGGGCTGTCTATGGGTGAAAATATGGACACATCAGATTTAGGAGTATTTTCGTCACTGCAATGATAGTGTAGAATGTGTTTTTTTGTTTGATCAGGGAGCAGAGTGATGCAATGTAACAGGAATTGTTCTGTATTGTGGTTACATAAACCTCATCTACGCATGCGCGATAGGAACGACTCATTCTGACCAGAAGCTGTAGAGCCATTTTTCTGGTGGTAGTTTACCATCCGAATTTTCTATGTAAAAAGCATAACTGCAGTCTCCCATTTAGAAATGTATTTTCTAATACCAAAACCAGAAGTGAACCTAAATAAGGCAGATTGAACAGTACATGGTTTAGGGATTTTATTCCTGTAAATGTTTAGATTTTAGTCTATAAAAGTGCTGCACTTCTGTCGGTTGACATAATGAGGCCTCGCAGAAGAAGGCTGGTAGCCTGGCAACGTTTTGCATGTGGCTACCTAAATTGGCACGTTATACAGCTGCACTACCCCAAGCATTTGTATAACCGATTATTATAAGGAACATAGCAACATGTAGCAACTGAACCATGTCCTTTCCTTTATGCGAGTATGAATTTGGGATACGAAATAATTTCAGAAATTATTACCTGCTAAAACGAACTTTCAATCAGCTTACTTGTACAGTTATCACTCCTACTTGCTGTTAAAACTGTCTTGTAGTGAACCTGTTCTATGGCTAATGGTAGTGAGTGAACAGTGACATAGTTTCTATAATTTCATACTATATACAATATATGAATGCTGCATATTCATTGTAGCATAGAAAGAAGTTATTTCCCAGTGCCATGTCTCATATGTAAAAACTAGAGAATTCCAGGGCCTAATTGGCTCGCTGCCGTCTTGTTACCCTCCCTCGAGGTGCTAAGAAATACAGTAATCTACATAGATAATAGCCGAGTGAATACAAGCGATGTAGAAGTGCGTAAAACTGTATTTGTAAATACATTCTAGAGACATGAAGAAACCTGTCCCCAATATATAGCCATTTATGTTTGTTGACTGATTTATTTATTTTTTTTACCTCATATTGTTCTAGGTTCTCTAATAATAAGAATAACTACTACTACTACTACTACTACTAATAATAATAATAATAATAATACTATGATGTAGAATTATCCCGATTTATTCTAAAATATAGAGCGCTATGAAATTAAATATAAGAAAACAGATGTGAGATTGAACTTTAGATCGTTTTAACGTATAGTAATAGTTATTGGTGTCTTGCAGCTAGAAGATGGGTTGTAGATTTCGATTGCATAAGGTCTAAACCACTATGTGCTTTTCTGTGGAATTATTGTTATTAGGAGAATATTTCCATTTGTTGTAATTTTTTTTTAAATCCACCCGTTCATTCCACCGTTTCCTAATAATTATCAGACCTGCAAGACTTACAAATACAGGTTCTCATTAGTCCAGAAGATATCAATCAAATCTTGTGGGAAGATTCTGAACAACTTTATTCGATCACTGAACAACTTAATTTCACCATACCTGTTGTGGTCACATCGAGCAGACACAGTTGTTCAATGGATAGTTTTCAACTGGGCGCTGTTTCCAAAAGACCAATGACTGTACACATGAGTAGATGGTTCAGTTCTGAGCTATGAAGTTGTTTATATGGCTCGTATATGTAGCAATCATATCACTTTTTTTTAATATAAAACTTGCAAGCAAAATTTGCTTGAATGTGGATATTCTTTGTCCTTCTGCCTAACTGACACTGGCTGCGTTCGAGATGGCGGGTCAGTCCGTTAGATACCTAAATGGCCGAACATGCTACATGCATGGTTCCAAAGAGCAGCCAGATTTCACTTTTTACAAAAAAAACAAAACATGGGGGCCGAAGTTAGTATTAATATGTAAATGGTATGTAAATCACCATGCATTGTCTATACTGAAAATCTCAGACTCAAAAGCATTAAACATGTAGGCTTTTATCATGTAAATTACACGATTAGATAGATAGTTAGATATTTGACAAAGCACACATACACAGTGTTACACTTAAATTGGGTAGATAGGGATAAATAACCTCAACGCCATATAGAATAATACATAGAGGAGCATCGAGCTATTAAACAGGGACTTCTGATTAACAGATGGCGCTTTATGTAGCTCAGACGTGCCTTTCTATAGTAATGTACAGTAACAATATGCTCATCAAGATTACTGTAATCCATTTTATCATGTCACCCTCTCATTTGGATGCTTCACATATTGCTGTCCCTGTTCCAGGTGTGGTTTCAGAACCGACGTTCCAAAGAGAGGCGGATGAAGCAGCTGAGCGCCCTGGGCGCCCGCCGACACGCCTTCTTCAGGAGCCCGCGGAGAATGAGGCCACTGGTGGATCGGCTGGAGCCGGGGGAGCTTATCCCCAATGGACCTTTCTCGTTCTATGGTGGTGCGTTAGTGTACTATATATACAATGCTTATATGAAGCGAAGGAAAAAAAAAACACGTTACATAGATACTATCATTGAAATAATATACATTTATCAAAATCGGCAATAAATAATTTGGTCCAAACTGTAATTCAGTCTCAAGTCAACCATCTATTGTGTGTTAATAAAAGGGAAAATCATAGGCACTATCTACTGCGGAGGAGGATAGCACTCATATATAAAAATGTTTGGACTGGGAAAAGGGTAACTATACATTATACTACAATACATACAGAAAGTATGCATGTTTTCAAGTACAATAGTACAATCCCATAATCTACATTTTAAAACGTTTTTCGTGTGGGCAAATCATTCTGCAAAAAATATTTAGGACTCATGTTGCGCTGAAGGTCTCTGTTTAGTTTTTTTTTAGCAATCAACGCAAAAGGGCTTAATTTTGAGTTAGGATCAAAGCAAAGGAACATCTTTGCACTTGGACAAACCATGTAACAATGCAAGGGGTACAAATTGAAATATTTATTTGCATGCAAGGAAAATAGTGGCTGTTTTTTTGCATGTAGCACACAAATAATTGTTAGCTTTATTTTTACACTGAAATTAAAGTTGATCTATGACATGCCCTACCCCAACTGTAAATCTGTCCCCACATTTTAATTGTACCTCCCGCTCTAATGCAACTTGGTTTTGCCAAGGTACAAAGTTGCTCCTTTTCTTTGCTTTGCTCCTAAATCAAAATCAGGCCCAAAATGTACTTGTTCTTGAATGATAAATGTTATCGCTTTGATTCCCTTTATCAGTAGGACGTTACATTTAATATAAGACCCGATAATAATCAATATAATCTTTAAGGCTGCTATTGGAATTTTTTGCAAGCTTTTAGATTTTTCTTTCCTTTTATCAGTGAGATTGATCAGAGTATACCAAGAACACTTTAGTAAATCCCTGTGTTTTCAAGCATGAAACAAGCTGTTAATATTTAATGGCATGTTTGGTAGATAAGTAACAATGGTTACTTTTTAAAATAAGCGACGTTAAAGCATTTTTCAGTGTCTTTCCTTTAAGTTTACTATCCACACACCGCCCCATAGATACTTCTCATTGCTCTATATTTTGACTAGCAAGGTTTGGTTTTCCGCAGTAAGTATGTGTTTAGGCTTTGTAACTATTACTTTCATAGGTGTAGTCTGTAAATAACAGAAGACTAAGGGAACAATTTAGATTTTACTATATGGAGGAGAGCTACTTTCCATTTCTATAAGTATTTTGTAAAATGTCTCTTGAGAGATGATTCTTTAATATCTTGCTAATATTATTTTATGGGGGCTTTCCAGTACTGTAGTGCTATTGTTGATATGGTGGAAGCCAGTATAGCGTCTTACAGGCATGTATGTTGCATGTCACCTAGCATCGCGCTGTGTAATCACATGTAAAATGGTCATCCTATTGATACTGGTTTCCACCATTTCAAAAATAGTACTACAGTATTGAAAACGGTCTGATTTGCAAGTTCGGGGTGTGACTTTACTAATTTGATTTACTTATTAGAAAACATAAATATGTATTTCAGTTTCCTTAGAATGCCCGGTTCCCGTTTGGATTTTAGCTACAATATATTTGTAGGAAGGGAATAAAGAATGTTGAAACTAATGAAAAGTAGCACTTAGCTAATGTTTAGGACCTCATTTAGAGTCGAACGCAAAGTCTGTTTTAGGCGCAAGTGTCCAAGATGCAGGCGGATTTGGTGCTTTCTGCACATGCATGATAGTATTTTTTTATTTGGATACGCCTAAAACGGAACTTTGCGTCCGACTTTAAATGAGGTCCTATGTCTTAGGAACGCTGTCCTTCATAAATTGTACTGTCTGGAAATTACATTGTTAAAGCCTGGCTCAAATCTGAACTAGAAATGAGATTTATGCATTACTGATGCTCTTTGAAGTGTTCTATAATTTATCTGAAATATTTTGTATTGTAGATTACCAGACCGAATATTATGGCCCAGGAAGCAACTACGATTTTTTTCCTCAAGGCCCCCCCTCATCGCAAGCTCAGACCCCTGTAGATTTGCCCTTTGTACCTTCATCTGGACCAGCAGGAACTCCACTTGGTACAATGGACCACCCATTACCCGGGCATCACCCATCCAGTGACGCCCAGCGATTCACTGACATCATGTCCCATCCTCCAGGGGACTCGCCTAGCCCAGAACCGAACCTCCCCGGCTCTATGCACTCAATGTCCGCAGAGGTTTTTGGTCAAAGTCCTCCTTTTTCCAGTTTATCAGTCAATGGGGGTGCAACATATGGGAACCATTTGTCACATCCACCAGAAATGAACGAAGCGGCTGTCTGGTAGTTACAATCAATCATAAGCAAACATAAGACTGGTGCAAATTCTTAACTCTCCCGACAATGCTATGGTGTACAGAACTGGAAGACGTATATTATATTCTCCATCTGAAACAGCATTGTTTGGATTGAAATACGAATGCCTTGGAATTGTTGGAACAACAGAAATCCCAAACATACCTTGTCTAGTGAGAGATCAAATACTGGAGAAGCTGTAATGTGAAGTGCTGCAATGGCAGGAGATTACTTAAATTATACCAATATCTGGTACACAATCATAATCTTTAACTTCATAAACACAGCTAAAATGCCCTAGAGCACCCTTGTTAAGGATTGTTCTACTCGGTATCACTATGTCTAATTATTGCACCTTAGAGGTTGAAAAAAACTAGTATAAGCTTCAATATATATACACCTGAAATATAGGTGGAACAGAACATTTATTTGCCAAAATATCAAATACAACAATGTAAAGCCCTCAGCATCAACTATTCTACCTTTACAAAGCTACTCACACAAATGAAGTATCCTCACGCTGAAGGTCTGCTGTCAGGCCTGCTACAAGACTGACTTGAAATAGATTCTACCTTCACTGATAACGAAAACTTAAAGACTATTTAACTATTGAACTAAAACAGTCAACTGTTTACGTATGACGTTAAATTCAGGAGCCTAACGTTTTAGTAATAATCCAGTTTTAGAAACCTCTGTAAAAAAAGCAAAAGTTTTGAGCAATCAACCAAATGATTCATTTTCTTAGTTATGTTTTCTGTTGATGTAACGGGACTGATTGAATGGGAATTTGGTAACGTGCTAGTTTTCTTAGGGTATTGTTTACAGAAGGCAAAAGAAAATGAACAAAAAGTGAGGTGCCAAATAAAATAATAGCACAAAATACTGTAAGGTGCGTTAGCGCCAATCACCATAGAAAGTGTTTAAATATGTTACACGGTTTCAAAACCTTTCATAAACTTTTTAGTCCTGTTGAACATCCATTGACTTGTTAATGGCTTATATAGACCCAGGCAGGTTTTATTTTTGTGTCCTGAGAGAAAGTCCAAAATGTTTAAATTTTATGGTCAAATATGCAGTTCTGAGCTGCGTTTTCTTTATATATTAAATTTCTCATACGTCTTTTATTGTTATTATAAGCCTAAACTTGTGTGACCTCCAGTGCATATTAGACCATTCACTGTATGAAAGGAAAACATGTTGATAATTTGTGGATTTTTAATAAAAATAGAAAATCTGATGTTTAGATAATTTGTATTTCATTGTGTGTCTCGGAGGTTGTTTGGCTGGCCTATATTATGCATTAATATTTATACTACTTGGCTATTTGTGTACAATTATTTATTTATTTTAAATACACGAATGTAAATCTGTTTTGTAAATATTTTTAAGAGTACTTTTTAAAAGTACTTAAATACTGCAAATATTGCGCAAACAACACCATATAGTTTTAACAAGATTATTGTTTAAACCAGTAAAATCATAATAATGATTTCATATAATTATTATTATCAAACGACATCACATAAGGCATGACTTGTGTTCGCAATTTTTTTTTGCTTTTTTTCCTGTGCAAAGCTTGTATAAAAGGTAGCCTATATCCAGGTAGAAGATTGTTTAATATTATATATTATGCAGATTAAAAATGCTACATATGTGTATTTAAGTGCATTGCATCAATAGCCCATTTCAAATATTACCGATATAATCTCGCCCTATATTAGCATACAATTGTCGCAGTTCAATTGGACCGCTTTAGTAGTCTGTAAATACATATTTTTAGATACCAATATTTAATTTGTTTTGAAGGTCATGTTGCTTTCAGTAATTGAACTGCGAACGCCCATGGCAAGAAAATGTGTTTTTTATTATGAAGTCACATAAATAGATGGATTCTCGATCATTCAACTTATTCAGCAGGCGGGAGGGTAACATTTATAAGAATATTTTGTGCTCTATGCGCTATAAATATAAATTATGATGCAAACTGCAGACTATATTTAATTCAAAATGATTGTGCCGACAGTATAACGAAATCTTGTTCTGTGCATTTTAGCAGCATCAGAATATTAACTAACATATAAAACGTTCCATATTCTATAAGAAATACCCATTGCGAAAACTCTGCTTGATAATTTGATTGGCTGCTTTAAGAATGCCTGAGAAGTTGACATTTCAGATTTACACTCTGCATATTTTCAATTTATTAAAATGAGTTGTATCGGTAGGCGCTGTTTTAATTTATCACATTGCTTTGCTTCACAGACACACAAAACCTGAGTCTACTTTATGGTTAAGATTGAATTCTACTACAAGTGGAAGCTATCTAGAGATTGGCTGTCAATGACTGACCTGATATATGAAGGAATGCCAGGAGCCTCTAAACAGAGCAAATCATCTCATAATCTGACAGCAATCAGGAACTTATTTAGTGAGGACTTGGTGTTGCAAAATTAATCCTGCCCCTCTATTAGATACATTCGTGTGTGTGTGTGCGCATGTATGTCTGTATGTATATATATATATATATATATATATATATATATATATATATATATATATTATATATTAAGCAGATACACGTTCATGCTATTGTCTGTCAAATATGCAACCTAGCAAGTCATGCAAAGTACAATACTGTGAAGAACTAAGATCATGAGATAAATGTTGTTAGGAGCTTTTAATCTAATCTACATATAGGACTAAATAAAGCAGTCATAAGTGGAAATGCTCTTCAATTTGTACTTTAATGGTAACATGTCTAATCTACTTCCCTACAAAACCCGAAGTTACCATGCAGTCTTAATAGAAGTTCGCCATATAGTATTTGCTTTTGCACACTGCCAGTTACATTACACCTCGCCCCTTGGCTGTACATGCTAATGTTTCCGGGCCTTCTTCTCCTTTCGCTTTGAAGAGACCGACTCCTAAGTCGTTAGGCATCATGTCTGTTGCAAGGAGCAAGTGGTAATTAATGATATACCTCTGCCCTCTGTAGGACAATAGGTAGCAGTGAACCAGGCTGCTAGCAGCCTCAATGATGTCTTGCTTTCAATACGCCGTTGAGCAAATTACATTTCTCAATTTCTTTCCAGACGATTTCTTGATGTAAAAGAAAAGCAAATCCGACGGCAAGGAGAGGGCATAAAACACACAAGGGCGGAGAGATTTGGTTTTAACCCTATTCAGTGATGCAGGTGCCTGTTCTCAGATAACCGATTGTTAATTGCATCGTATTTTATATTATTCGACTTTTACATACCCCAGTTAGGAAGCAAGGATCCGAGCCTCTTTCCGGCGCGTCTCTATATATTTTAAATTTGGTGTTAAGTTGATTGCCAGCGATCATATATAATATACTGTAAACATCCACTCTAATGTTCCTCAATCATTTTTGGGAATTGGGAATATATATATATATATATATATATATATATATATATATATATATATATATATATATATATATATATATATATATATAAATCATAATTATGTAGAATAGGCTACATATCTGTTTTGTATGTATGTAACACTGTGATTTTAATTCCTGCAACATTATAAAAAACTTATTTGTTTTTGATGAATTGTAGTTTGAACACTATCTTTAATTTGTATTAAAGATACTAAGGAGTCTATTTATTAATAGAGTGTAGTGAAATCAGTATTGCAGCATGCATAATGAGACATGGCTGTAATTTACCATGCTTCTCTAAGTGCTTCCCCACCTCCTCCAAGAAAGTTTTTTTGGAATTCATTGGCAGCCTAACACTGCTGGCAATTGGAGAAAGTGCTTATGCTTTCACGGGAGAGATCCAATGTAAAATACAAGTAACGCCATCCTGTGCTTTGCTTTTCACAGCTTAATAAATTAATAAATCAAGTAAGAGGTCTACGGGGACAGCGGTAGGCTCCTTTAATGGGATAAAGGCCGTAGAAAGGGGGTTATCGCTGGCGATAGCCCCTGTTGGCGAAATCTATTTATCAAGCACTAATAATAGATCATCATACAAACAGCACTACACTATTTGTATAATTGTCTATTTGCACACATATACAAAAAAATTCAATTTTTTTTAACAATAAAAATAATAGGATAATATTAAAAAACTGAATATACATTTACTTGAATAAAAGTGATTGTAATTTCTTTCTTTCTGTTTTTCTTTCTCCTTGCTGTGCTTTCCTTTCTCTTGTCTTCAATAATGGCTTCAGGGGTGGGTGTTTGTCTTGTTCTGCCTAAATGGGAGCCTCCTACTGTATTGGAAGCTTCCATTGTATTTGTGGGCAAGCCACCAGTATATAAAGAATATATATATATATTTATATTTATAATTTTTTTATTTATAATAATTACTTATTTATGTTATTTATATGTATATATATTAATTTTTATATTTATATATATTTATTTATTTATATATTTATTAATAAAATATTGTACTGCAACTTGTAGTACAATATTTTATTAATGAGTGTCGCAGCCGCATAGCGTAACATGTGATGCGGCCGCCTGTGCACTGGATAGCATTCTGTATATGTGGACGACACCGCATATACAAACAGGCAGCCCAAAGCAGGTACCAGACCGAGCGGCCTGGGGGGCATATGCCCCTTGCCCCCTGGCCCAGCCCGCCCCTGATTGTAGGCTGTCAGGATGTTCATTCCTCATAACTGTTTGATGTCTCCTTTTCAAGCTGTCACTATTACCATGCTGTCATGACTGACACCTTCGGTCTCATCATGTCTGGCTATTCCATATTGGCATTTTCAGCGATCGGAATAAGTTACCAAACCCGTTGTATGAGCAGACATGTCCAAAAGACAAGTAGTATATCAGCTGTTTGAGTGCATTGATGCCAATAAAAGTTCATTTGGAAGGGCCAAACGACATGGAATCTGGCTGGGGAAAGGTAAAGCTGATTAACTAGTTTAACATGCATCTCAGTGCAGTTAATACACTTAGACATTTGATGTGAGGTAGTGTAGATAAGTTGCCGCTGCTGGGGGGAGAGGGAGAGAGTGAGGTCTGACTCCATACGAATTTGGGAGGGAGCCTTAAAAGGTATGATAAGAGATTGGAGGTACTGATTCCAAGAAAGTGATCATCCCCCCATTGGAGCCTTTCATCAGCATATCCAGCATTTGAGTCGGAGGTAGAGACAAGGAATGAGGGGTCTTAGAGGCTGCTCCTATCCAATGTCAAATTTGGGCAAACATAAACATATCTTTGGTGGGGATGTAAAAAAGCTCCTAAATAAGATCTAGACCCATCTTTTAAAGAGTTCCATTGCTGCCCATTGGACACTGCCCTCTACTGACCAGTCTACTTAAAGCATCTGGTTCATTCATCCTGTGTCAGTTCTTTGAGTCTCTCTATCTGAAATGTTGTGTCAACTCCTGGCTCATTACCGTTGATGCTGATCCAGCCATCCTGCTGTCCAGCTTCCCTGTACCGGTTGTGAATCTTTGTTGCAGAACTTTACACTTACCTGTTCGAGTTACCGTGCTTCCCAGCATCAACTGGACCACTGTGTATCTCAGCTGCTATCTCTCTCATCACCATTTGATCCAGCCACCCTGCTGCCCAGCATACCTGAATCTCGGTGTATTCTTGCTGCATAACTCTACACTTACCTTTTCCAGTTACTGTGCTTCCCAGCATCACCTGGACCCAGGGCTGCCTAGAGGAATTCAGGATCATAGTACAACAACTTCCTGGGGCCCCCCTTACAGTTGAGCGTGTAAAAAAATTTGCACAGCAAATTTGGGACGTGGCTAGCAGTTGAAAATTGCTAGCCCACCCTCCTATAAAAAAACCTGCATTGTTGTGTACACCATTGACACAAGGGTGCAGTGCCCGCTTGCCGAAGCGTGACATATGTCCCAGCACTCCTGACTTTCAAGACATCTGCACCATAGTGTAGTATAGATAGAATGCAGTGTGTACATAAACAGTTCACAGTCTTGGCCTTCCCCTTACATTGGGCAGAACAGTCACCAAAATCGGAATTGTCCCACTAGAATCACAACATTTCACAGACTGTCCTACCTGTTATTAAAGTAATTTTATCATTTTCAAATAAGCTTTGCCCAAGCGATTGTACTGTGTTTCTGAAGCACAAGCAATTTATTTAGCAAAAGCAATTTGTTTAGCAGTTCAATAAACAAGTACAATACAGTACAATATAGCCGATACATGATACCTATTAAAGATGTTACATTAAAGCAGGAAAGTATGAAAACACCGAATATATTACATTTTCCTTATAGAGCTCCTTTGAGGTCCATGGAACACAGCCATGCTCACATGTAGCCACGTTCAGAGAGAGAGAGTGAAAGAGAGAGCGAAAGAGAGAGCTCTGGCTGATAAAAAAGCTTGATAGTATCCGGTTTCAGTTTAGAACATGTTTCCATTGGTTCAGGGTTCAGTACAGTCTAATGTAAATCAGGTCTTAGGTCAGTTCAAAGGATTCCTCTGGGAAGAGGGGATCACCTTCCCCCAACAGCTGAAAACATGTGCTTCTCAAGGAAACTGACCCAAACCAGTTCTAAACACAATGCCATTTTGATCATTCAATCTTTTATCTTCCATAACTATTGATTGCAGGAAGCGATCACAAAGCCGAAATTATAGGATGAGAGATGGCAATGTGCAGATCAAAATGACACTAAACATGATACATTTGCTAAATCCTGAGCCTTAGATACTTTTAAAGTGCTTTTAACATTATTATATTTAACTGTAAACTATATTACATTTGATTATAAACAACTGTGTGTTGGAACTATTTTAAGGTGAACTATTTACAAGTGAATGTGTAAGTGTATGTGTGCATTATTTATCGTGCGATTGCGTCATAACAATATCAATCAATATAGTTTATTTCATCCAATTATTCAACTTTGACACTGTTCTTCTCAATTTCACCACCTGTGGCTGCTTCTTTCTTTAGTTGGGACTTGTCTGGGTCCTGGAATGTTGGGGGCCCTATTTGGAAAAAAAATGGGTACATTTAGAAAATTACAACCAGCCCCAGCATTAAATCAATAGCACCCACAAGTAATAATTAGGCCTTCCTCCAGCCCCATTAAAATAATGGTATTCCCATTTAATAAATAAACCTATTTACATCCCTGCAAACAGCCCCAGCAATAAATTAATAGTATTTACATTTCAGAATATACCCATTTCCCGCAACCATCACTGCCATTAAATAATTTGTCGTCACATTTAATAACGAGACTTCCTTCTCCTCAAACTCACCCCTGCATTCAATAGCCCCCAAACCATCCCATTTTAAATTAATATTCCCCACTATTTAACTGCCCCACCATCACCCCACAAGCAAAATAGCACCAATTAATTAGCCACCACCTACCTCACACACACTACATTGCCACAAGCTCCCTGTGCCATCACATACACATTACTGTGTCCCTTCATCACAACTACACTGTGCCCCCTTATGATCACACTGCACTCTCCATGCTGCTTTCCCCCCCTTCTTCATTGCACTGTGCCTCGCCCCCTCTTCTTCATCACTCTCTGCCTCTCTCCCCCTCCCTTTCTTTATCATTCTGTGCCTCTCTCCGCCCTTTCTCACTCTGTGCCTCTCTCTCCCCCTTTATCACTCTGTGCCTCTCTCCCCCCTTTATCACTCTGTGCCTCTCTCTCCCCCTTAATCACTCTGTGCCTCTCCCCCCTTTATCACTCTGTGCCTCTCTCCCCTCTTATCACTCTGTGCTTCTCTCCCCCCTTTATCACTCTGTGCCTCTCTCTCCCCCCTTTATCACTCTGTGCCTCTCCCCCCTCTTTATCACTCTTTGCCTCTCCCTCCCCTTTATCACTCTGTGCCTCTCTCCCCCCTTTATCACTCTGTGCCTGTCCCTCCCTTTATCACTCTGTGCCCATCACTCCCATCTTTATCACTCTGTGCCTCTCTCCCCCCTTTATCACTCTGTGCCTCTCCACCCCCTTTATCACTCTCTGCTTCTCTCCCCCCCTTTATCACTCTGTGCCTCTCTCTCTCCCCCTTTATTAGTCTGTGCCTCTCTCCCCCTTTGTGTATCACTCTGTGCCTCTATCAACCCAATCTGTATCACTCTGTGAATCTCTCACCCCTTTCTGTATCATTCTGTGCCTCTCTCACCCATTTCTGTATCACACTGTCCTTTCTGCTTTCCTCTCCTTGCCTCTCCACTCCTTTACTTACCTTCTATTAGCTTCTTTCATATCTTCTCTTCTTTCTTCATCGAGTCAAGTCATCAAGTTATCCAGTACGAACGGAGCAGAGAGGAGGGGAGCCGGCGCCACAATCAGGTGAGTTATTTGTTTTGTTTTTTTCTTACACTATCCAGCTCGCTCCACCAATGAGTGAGTCGGAGTTCCTACCCCCCTCCCCCCGGCGAAAAAAAAATGAAAAAAGATCACAGATAAAAATTGGAAATGAAAAAATAATAATAATAAAAAATTTCGGCAGTGGGGTCCAGGGCCCGGGCCCCCTGGCATGTCCGGGCCCTGGACCCCACTGCTGACCCTTATATTGGGAACCTATTCATATTTACCCTTTATAAACTTATACCTTTATAAACTATTAAACTTATAAAGTCATATTAACTAATATTTGTAAAATACCCAGAATAAACCACACAGTGTTAATTAGAGATGCTCACTGACCCCCGTGTTTTGGTTTTGTTTTTGGATCTGGATTACTGTCGTGTTTTGGTTTTGGTTTTGCAAAACCGCCATTGCGTGTTTTGGTTTTGTTTGGTTTTGTTTTGCTATTTTGTTGGAAAATCAATGTTTTTGTGCATAAAATAAATTTAGTGCTCCACCTGTTTCTTGAATAAGTAATGTAATTGTAAAGCTAATAAATTAGCAAAAAAAGTTTAATTCCTGGTAGGTAGGCCTTCATTAATTCTACACACAAACCAGATTGTCTTCCTCTCCATCAATGCATATTGGCAATGCAGCCATCGTCTTTGGGTGTATATTACACCCTATACTTATAGTTAAATATGTAAAGAAATGGACAAAGGCAGTTTGGTTTCTGTCTCTCTAGGCCCCCCTCCCCTTGTAGAAAATACAAAAAAATTCAGCCGTTATAGACTGTACAATATTAATTGAAATGGACAAAGGCAGTTCGGGGTCAGTCTCTCTATGACACCCTACCTATAATGAGAAATTGCCAAAACAGCAGCCTTTCAAGATGGTACGTGATATGGAAATGCCCCAAGTCCCTTTCCTCTTTGGGGGTAGATTGCACCCTACACTTACATAGAAAGTTTTAAAAAGATGTTATTGTCATCATCTTCAGCTTCATCCTCACCCTCATCAGTGTGTACGTCATCATCACAGACTATCAATTCATCGCCGCTTGAATCCGCCATTAGAGAACAGTCAGTGCTTGGATGTCTTTGATGGTGAAAGCCTTCCTTGTGGAAGATGTAGTTCATTTTTATAAACATAATTTTCTCAACATTTTTGGGAAGTAACCTTCTACAGCGATCACTGACTAAGTTCCCTGCTGTGCTGAACACTCGTTCAGAGTACACACTGGAGAGTGAGCAGCTTAGGTATTGCAAAGCAAGTTTGTACATGGGTTTCCAAATGGCCTGCTTTTCCTCCCAGTAAGGAAAGGGACTGTCTGACATTTCCATATCAATTACCTCTTGAAAATAATCCTCCACCATCCTTTGCATGTTTATACTCGTATTGGATAGCGTTATGGGCAAGGTGGCACATTTTTTTGAAAAATCCTTCAAACCAGCCCAGATTTTATATTGTTCTGGTCTGCCCCCTGCATCTTCCCTGCTTCTTTTTGGGAAATTTAATATTTTTACAAGCAGCAGCAGCTTGAGAAAGTGAAGGAGGACACGTCGACAAGCCGAGGCCCAGTTCAGCGGCCAACTTGCTGAGCAATAACTCCTTGCAAAAGTTCACATCTCGTTCATTTTGAAGCAAAGACTCAATGTAGGTCTTAAACCTTGGATCAAGCACAGTGGCCAAAACGTACTGATCCGAGTTCAAGATCTTAATAACTCAAGGATCATTGTGAAGCGAATGAAGTACTTGATCGACAAGGCCAACATACTTTGCGGAATTGCTTGATTTTATTTCCTCCTTCAGTTTCTCAAGCTGCTTTTCCAATAGTCTAATTAAAGGAATTAGCAGAATCTGCACTCACTTCACACGTCACAACTTCAAATGTTTTCAGCACCTTGCACAGGACTGAAAGGATTCCCCACTGTGCAAGAGTGAAATACATGCCCCCTCCTTTCCCAATGTCATGGCTTGTGCAATACGCTTGGATGGCTTTGCGCTGTCCTCCATCCTCTGCAGCATGTACAGGGTGGAATTCCACCTAGTTACCACCTCCTGCTTAAGTTGGTGGCAGGGCAAGTTAAACTGCTCTTGGAGATGCTGCAATCTCCTACATGCTGTGGCCGAATGCCTGAAATGGCCTGAAATCTTACGGGCCACCGAAAGCATCTCCTGCACCTCATGGTTATTTCGTAGGAAGCTCTGCACCACCAAGTTTATGGTGTGAGCAAAACAGGGAATGTGCAGGAAATCACCTAGCTCGCACTATATTGTTGGCGTTATCAGAAATGACATATCCTGGGGAGAGTCCAAGTGGTATAAGCCATGTATCAATCACATCTCTTAGTTTGCGTAACAAATTGTCAGCTGTATGCCTGTTAGTGAAGCCGGTGATACAAAGGGTGGCCTGCCTGTGACAAATGTTACGTAGTGGTGTACATGCTGCTGCTGTTCCTGCTGGTGAAGGTGAATGAGCAACCCAGTGGGCTGTCACAGTCATATTGTCACTCACCGGACCGTGAGTACCTCTGCGCTGGTGCGTGGCTCCCTAGCCTTCCTGCCGGCACCTATTCTGAACCGTGGCCGTCCGCTATCCTGATGGTCTGCGCATGCGCAGCTCCCAAGAACTCTTGTGACTGTTGCTTTTAATCCAAATTGGTTGATCAGGCAACTCCTTATTTAAGGCACCTGTGTGCATTACCTCATTGCCTGATCTTGGAGTCTCATTCCCTGTGAGTCTCTGAAGGTGTCCCCTGTGTTCTTACTAGTGTCTTCAGTTTCCTGCTGATTCCTGATCTACTCATCGCTGACTTCCCCGCTACCTACCTGCACCTGGACAAGTCTTCTCACCATAAGCAGTGGTACAACTTGCTATACGCAGACCACTGACTTCCCCGCTACCTACCTACCTGCACCTGGACAAGTCTTCTCACCATAAGCAGTGGTACAACTTGCTATACGCAGACCACTGACTTCCCCGCTACCTACCTGCACCTGGACAAGTCTCTTCACCATAAGCAGTGGTACAACTTGCTGTACGCAGACCACTGACTTCCCTGCTACCTCCCTGCATCTACTCACGTCCATCCTGATCTCCGTGTTCAAATCTGCCTTTCCATTATATCAGCTAGTCGCTGATTCATTGACCAAAGATTGCTGCAAGTCACTGACTTTCCTATTATTTATTGGCATTCTCTCTCCATCTGCTGTGATATTTGTTCCGCTAGTCACTCCGCTACCAGAGGACCGTTGTGTGAGCTTCTGGTAAGCCCAGTCATCTGGTGAAATCCTGGGCAAGACTCCTAGTGCCCATGACAGTAAGATCAGGCCATGACAGACCCAGGATCGGAACCAACTACTAAAGAGATGCTGCAGTATCTGGTCACCCAAGTCGAACAACAAGATGTTCGCCAACAACAGTTGTTGCAATTTTGTCAGGCTTTAGCCTCCCAAGGAACCCCTGTGCAAAATGTAGCAGCAACCGTTGAGCTTCCAGTATCTCCATCTCCTTCCCCAGTGCCATCCCAGGTGTCCATCGCTTCCACGCTACACCTGCCTACTCCTTCTAAATATGATGGAGATCCCAAAACCTGTAGGGGCTTTCTTAATCAATGCTCCGTTCATTTTGAACTTCAACCTCATAACTTCTCTACTCATCGTTCCAAAGTGGTCTACCTCATCTCTTTGTTTTCCGGACAGGCTCTCGCATGGGCCTCCCCTCTGTGGGAAAGAAATGACTCTTTTTGCAAGATAGGGCTTTGTTTATTTCTATGTTTCGAAGTATTTTTGACGAACCTGGTCGTGTTATCTCTGCAGCTTCCAGTATTCTCCGACTACGCCAAGGATCTCGGACTGTGGCTCAGTATGTCATTCAATTTCGGATACTTGCCTCTGAACTTCAGTGGAACACTGAGGCACTGATCGCCGCCTTCTGGCAGGGGCTTTCCGATAAAATTAAAGACGCACTGACCTCTCAAGAGTTACCCTCCTCCTTGGATGATTTGATTTCCCTTTGCCATCGTGTAGACATGAGATTTCGTGAGAGAGATTCCGAGAGAATAACTTCCTACAAAGCGCCTCTTCGCTCAGTATCTCAAGTTCGTCATTCTCCACCTCCAGTAGAACCTATGGAGCTAGGTCGCTCTAAACAAACATTTGAGGAGAGAGAACGAAGAGTGAAAAATTTAGACTCTGTATCTATTGCGCTGACTCTACTCACATGCTGAACTCATGTCCTAGGAAGTCGGGAAATGCCAGGCCCTAACCAGTTCTGGAGAGGTAAGGTTAGGGTCCCTGGAGTCCTCTCCATGTTCTACGAATGTGAAAGTTTGTGCTTTTGATGTCACCATTTCCTTTGCTACCAAATCCTTTGTCTCTCAAGCACTTATAGATTCTGGAGCTGCTGGAAATTTTATCTCTAGTTCCCTAGTGAATCAATGGTCTCTACCAGTGATTTCCTTAAAGGTTCCCATTGCCGTTACTGCTATTGATGGATCACGTATAATTAATGGTCTCATTACTCAAAGTACGTCTCCACTGACTCTTCTAATTGGAGCCTTACACCAAGAAAAAAATTCTTTATTGATCCTTCCTGTTACTACCAGTCCCATCGTACTAGGCCTTCCATGGCTTCAACTTCATTCCCCTCAGATTGACTGGAACACTCCTCAAGTCACTTCCTGGGGTCCCGAATGTCGTCATCATTGTCTCTCTCAAGTTGTTCCACTCAAAATACAGCAGTCGTCCATTTCACCATGTCCACCGGGCCTCCCTCCTCAGTATGCTTCCTTTGCGGATGTGTTCGATAAGGTTCAGTCAGAATGCCTTCCTCCTCATCGGGCATGGGATTGTCCGATTGACTTACAACCTGGCAAGAGTCCTCCTAGGGGCCATGTGTATCCACTTTCATTACCTGAGACTCAAGCAACATCTGAGTATATTAAGGAGAACCTCCAGCGAGAATTTATCCGACCTTCTACCTCTCTCGCTAGAGCGGGGTTCTTTTTCGTAAAGAAGAAAGATGGATCATTACGTCCCTGTATAGATTTTCGTAGACTCAATGCCATTACCATCAAAAATCGGTACCCTATTCCGTTAATAACTGAACTTTTCGATCGCATTAAGGGAGCCCGGATCTTTACCAAGTTGGATCTTCGTTGTGCCTATAATTTAATCCGGATCAAGTCCGTAGACGAATGGAAGACAGCTTTTAACACCAGGGATGGCCATTATGAATATCTTGTTATGCCCTTCTGGGTTGTGTAATGCCCCCGCTGTCTTCGAGGGTTTCGTGAATGAGATCTTCCGGGACTTGCTGTATGTCTGTGTCGTCGTCTATCTGGACGACATATTAATTTTTTCCCAGGATCTGCCCACTCATCATCAACATGTGGCAGAGGTCCTTTCCAGACTCCGAAGAAATTCTTTATTTTGCAAACTAGAGAAATGTTCATTCGAGTTATCCCAGATTCCATTCCTGGGATACATTGTGTCCGGAGTCGGTCTTAAGTTGGATCCAGAAAAGGTGAACGCTGTATTATGTTGGCCCCAGCCAACTACTCTCCGAGCAATCCAACGCTTTTTATGATTTGCGAATTATTACAGACGCTTCATTCAAGGGTTTTCGTCCATTGCCTCTCCTATAGTGGCCCTGACCCGCAAGGGGGCCAATACTAAACAGTGGTCCTCCGAGGCCCTTCAAGCTTTTCAGTCTCTCAAAGAGTCCTTCTCTTCTGCTCCTGTTCTTCGACAGCCTGATGTGATGTTTCCCTTCTTCCTAGAGGTAGACGCCTCTAATGTTGGCTTAGGGGCCATATTATCCCAAAGATCGGAGCAACAAAAATTCCATCCTTGTGCCTTTTATTCCCGAGGTCTTCTACCCGCGGAGAGGAATTATACCATCGGGGACAAGGAGTTGTTGGCCATAAAAGCAGCATTAGAGGAATGGAGATATCTACTGGAGGGAGCTCGTCATCCTGTAACTATTTTTACGGATCACAAAAACCTGTCATATTTACAGTCAGCTCAATGTTTGAATCCCCGTCAAGCAAGATGGTCTCTTTTCTTATCCCCTTTTTGAACTTATTATAACCTTCAAACTGGCTGCCAAAAATAAAAAAGCAGACGCCCTGTCTCGGGCATTCGTGACGTCCTCAGACGTTGAAGATGGTCCTAACCATTCTATATTAGATCCCAAGTGTGTGTCTCTCGCCACTTCGTCTACCAAGGTGCTACCATTTGGGAGAACCCTCGTGCCTCCTGCTCTTAGGAGGAAAATATTGTCTTGGTTCTATTCTTCACGTTTTTCTGGACATTCGGGTGAACGCAAAACCTTAGAAATCCTTTCTCAAAGCTACTGGTGGCCCTCTATGAGGAAAGATGTCAAAGACTTTGTGGCCGCTTGTGAACTGTGTTCCCAGTTTAAAACTCCCCGCAGAGCACCAGCGGGATTACTACAACCACTACCCATTCCTTCCAAACCTTGGACCCATATTAGTATGGACTTTGTCATGGATCTTCCTCCAAGTAAAAAGTGTAATACCATCTGGGTAGTGGTGGATCGATTTTCGAAAATGGCACATTTCGTTCCTTTGACCGGTTTACCTTCTTCATCTACTCTGGCTGATCATTTCATCAAAGAGATTTTCCGAATTCATGGATGTCCTTCTGAGATTGTTTCGGATAGGGGAGTGCAATTCGTTTTCAGATTCTGGCGAGCCCTTTGTAAGACCTTGGGTATTCGGTTATCACTCTCATCTTCCTACCATCCTCAATCAAACAGACAGACCGAGAGAGTCAATCAAGATCTTGAAACTTTCATTAGGATGTTCTCCTCAGCCAACCAAGACAACTTGGTAGATTTACTCCCATGGGCTGAATTTGCCCATAACAACATGTATCACGAGTCATCTTCAAGAAGTCCATTCTTTGTGGTTTACAGTCACCATCCGTCTTTCCCGGAATTTCCTGCCCTCCCTCCCACCCAAGTTCCTGCTGTGGAGACTGTTTGTCAGACCTTCAAAGATATCTGGTCTCAGGTCAAAACCTGTTTAAAAAAGACATCTGCCAGATACAAGTCCTTTGCGGATAAAAAGAGGCGGGCTATTCCACCACTAAAGATTGGAGATCGTGTATGGCTTTCTACTAAAAATATTCGCTTGAAGGTTCCATCTATGAAGTTTGCTCCTCGTTTCATTGGTCCATATAGGATCATTCAAGTGATAAATCCAGTCTGTTTCAAACTTCTACTACCCAAGAACCTTCGTATCTCCAACGCCTTCCATGTGTCATTACTCAAGCCTCTTATCATCAACCGTTTCTCTGTTCCTCCTTCAGCACCTCGGCCAGTTCAAGTTCATCAAGAGGAGGAGTTTGAGATCACTCATATATTAGACGCAAAAATTTTGCAAGGAGTTCTTCGTTTCCTTGTGCACTGGAAGGGCTTTGGCCCAGAGGAGCGTTCCTGGATCCAGGCTGATGATCTTAACGCCCCAGCTCTACTGAAAAAATTCTATTCCCAGAATCCGGGCAAACCCGGCTCCATGTGCTCTGTGCCCACCTTTAAAAGGGGGGGGTACTGTCACTCACCGGACCGTGAGTGCCTCTGCGCTGGTGCGTGGCTCCCTAGCCTTCCTGCCGGCACCTATCCTGAACTGCGGCCGTCCGCCATCCTGATGGTCTGCGCATGCGCAGCTCCCAAGAACTCTTGTGACTGTTGCTTTTAATCCAAATTGGTTGATCAGGCAACTCCCTATTTAAGGCACCTGTGTGCATTACCTCATTGCCTGATCTTGGAGTCTGATTCCCTGTGAGTCTCTGAAGGTGTCCCCTGTGTTCTACTAGTGTCTTCAGTTTCCTGCTGATTCCTGATCTACTCATCGCTGGTTTCCATACCCGCTACTATCTCCTGTGTACTACTAGTGTCTTCAGTTCCTGTGGATTCCCTGTGCTACTCATCGCTGGTTTCCATACCTGCTACAGTCTCCTGTTTCCTGCTTGTGTCCTCAGCTGGACTCTGATTACCGGATCTACTCACCTGTGGTTCCTACACTCGTCTCTGACGTCCAGCGTCTCTGCAGTTCCTGCATCTCCCTGTGGACAGACTGTTCTACTGAATAGCGGTATGCCTATCTGTTATTGACTTTCTACGTTTACTCTGCATATCCGCTAGGACAAGTTTCCACACTCAGCAGCGGTATCCATACCCGCTATAGACTGTTATTGTTACGCTGCATACCTGTTTGGAATTAACCGTACTACTCAGTCGTTATATGCATAACTGTGATTGACTATCCATTATTGGCCTGCATATCTGTGCTGAGCAAGTCTCTACCAAGCAGCGCCACACATACCGGTATATAGACTTTGTTGGATACGCTGCATACCTATTGGGATCAAGTTCCTCTGTACTCTCAGTGTCTGCATCCTATTATCTTTGTATGCTTCCACTCATCAACACTTGTACACATCCTCACCTATTAAGCAGTGGTACAACTTGCTATACGCAGACCACTGACTTCCCCGCTACCTACCTGCACCTGGACAAGTCTTCTCACCATAAGCAGTGGTACAACTTGCTATACGCAGACCACTGACTTCCCCGCTACCTACCTACCTGCACATGGACAAGTCTTCTCACCATAAGCAGTGGTACAACTTGCTGTACGCAGACCACTGACTTCCCTGCTACCTCCCTGCATCTACTCACGTCCATCCTGATCTCCGTGTTCAAATCTGCCTTTCCATTATATCAGCTAGTCGCTGATTCATTGACCAAAGATTGCTGCAAGTCACTGACTTTCCTATTATTTATTGGCATTCTCTCTCCATCTGCTGTGATATTTGTTCCGCTAGTCACCCCGCTACCAGAGGACCGTTGTGTGAGCTTCACTACTCTGGTAAGCCCAGTCATCTGGTGAAATCCTGGGCAAGACTCCTAGTGCCCGTGACATATATAGTCTTTGGTTTGACCACTTACACTTGTCCACATATCTGTGGTTAAGTGGACAGTGGGCAGAATGGCTTTTTTCAGCGCCATCCCTACATTTGTACACACTTTTTGGTATTGTTGTGGAATAGCTTTAGGGGAAAAATGATGTCGCGATGCAATTCTGTAACGCGGACACAAAACCTCAATTAACTGTGAAAAACAAGCTGCGTTTATTGTGGATATTGGACGCAGATCTAACACTAACATGGCAGCCATGGCGTCTGTGATTCACTTGGCGACTGGGTGACTGCTGTCATATTTGCTTCCTCTAACAAATGATTGTTTCACAGTTAATTGTTGAAATGTAGGACTGCTCTTTTTCCTGGCGTTCCTCTGGGCTGACGATTCACCCCCAGCAGCAGCAACAGCAGCAGCAGTGGGACTAATGCTTTCTTCAGAGAAATCAATAATAGTGCAGGAGTCATCCAGCCTTAATAAGTGGGATGCAAGGCTAACTCTGAGCGCTACTGAGGATATTGATGAGGATAGTGTGGTGGGTGTATTTTGTAGCCGTCGGGATGTTGGTGACCGGAGGGTCCTAGCTGATGATGGTGTGCTTGTAATTTTTTGGGAAGAACTTTCACCTTTTCCCAACACTTTGCCATGAACTCTCGTCAAATGGTGTAACATAGCTGAGGTTCCAAGATGGTTAAGGTCCCTCCCTCGACTGACTGTGGCTTGACATACACTACAAATGGCTATACAGTTTTTGTCTGGATTGGGGTAGAAATACCGTATTTCCCCATGTATAAGACGCACCTTTTTCCCAATAATTTTGGGTCTAAAAAGGTGGGTGCATCTTATACAGTGCCAGCGCTTTTTACCTCCCTCCAGAATGAAGAAGAAGAAGACCCCTGTTGGACTGGCACCACTTACCACCCCCACCCACAGTGGAATAACGGGACAATGATCACACCACTCTCCACCTGCGTTGATGCGGATCCGGTACCGAAGAGTACCCAATACACCCTATAAATACTAATCAATCTAACCGTTTCCTCTCCCTGCACCTTTTCGGGTCTCCGCGGTGTGTCAATCACGGGCCTGAGCGTTGATTGCGGTCTGAGGAGAGAGAGGAGTCACTGCCCCGCCACTGCTACCTCACAGGAAGCGAAGGTCCTACACGGCCGGGGTCCTACACGGTGGTGTCCGCTCTGCTGCCTGCACTTCATCCAAGACAAGTATGAGGGTTCACCCACCCCGATACTTGTACCCGCAGAACCGATCAGCTCACTCTGTGAACAAACTCCTTTTTTGTTTCCAAGTTTTGGTATTCCAAAATAACAAAGGTCCCGCTGGCGCCTCCAGCTCGGTGTGTTCAGCGAGGGAGAGCTTTCCACTGCCTACACAAGATGCTAATGAGTTTGGGAAGGTGAGCTTATAAAACACAGCAACTCTCGGGAATAGCTTCAGTTCAATAACCTTGTGTAATACATCTTTTTTAAAATTTTGGGCCCCAAAATGAAGGTGCGTCTTATACAGGGGTGCGCCTTATACATGGGGAAATACGGTAATTCCACACATAAGAAGTGGATGTTTTAGTTTTATGGCCAGGCATGACAATGGCCTTTTTCTTGTCACGTGCCAGAACTGCTACCACTGGTGCAGGACTTACACAAACAACCTCATCCTCATCAACATCCTCATTAGCATCCTCGTCGCCTACACAAATCTCCCCCTCATCCTCTTTTATTTCCAAAGTGGCATCCTCAATTTGTGTATCACCGGCTACACTCGGGCTGTTCAGGCACACATCAGCAGAACTGCTGAACGGCTAACTCTTTAGGGGTACACTAACAGAATGCTCACGACATCCCACTGTTGGATGGACTCTCCACAGGGATTGGTGTCATTTGTGATTCAGCGCAAACATTATCCTCTAATGCCTTACTGTTATCTTGCAGCTCGGCTTTGACGCGTAACAGTAGTTGTGCACCACTTGTAGGCTCGGTAACATTTTTGGATCTGCCACTAATAGAGAAACGTGAAGGCCTCATTCTCTCTTTGCCACTGCGTGTGTAGAATTGCATGTTGGCAATTTTTTTTTTATCGGCACTTAACTTTTCCTCAGTTACACTTCTTTTTCGCTTCAACACAGTAAAAAATTTTTGGGGGTGTTTTTTTTGACTGATTTCAAAACACTGTGTAGTTTGACATCACCTTGCCCAGATGACGTACTGGGAACACTACCATCAGGACTGGTGACAGAACCTGGTTGCTGCTCATTCTGCTCATATGTGGACTGCTTTGAATCCATTCTGAGCCCAAAGCACTTGTAGTGCTACAAATTGTTTTAGATACTGCTGACAAATATGACTTTTGACAGCCAGAAATATTAATGCAAAAGAATGGGGGACACCCCAAAAGCACTTGGGAGTGCTAAAAATTATATTTTTAGTCTGCTGACAAATAGTACTTTTGACAGCGAGAACTATTACTGCAAAATAATGGGGAACACCCTAAAAGCACTTGAGAGCGCTAAAAATTATTTTTCAGATTGCTGACAAACAGGACTTTTGACAGCCAGAAATATTAATGCAAACGAATGGGGGACACCCCAAAGCACTTGCAGTGCCTAATATTGAAAAAAAAAAAAGACTCCTCTATCCTCCTCTCTTCTCTATCAATTGTTATCAGAATTGTAATCAGAATTGTAATCAGAATTGTTATCACAATTGTTATCAGAATTGTATTCTCTGTCCCTGCTCTAATCAGCCTGTGACTACACCCTGCTCTCTCCCTCTGTCAAATGGCGATGGATTGCTGCGGAGGCAGGTATTTATAATTTTCAAATATCGCGAGAACCGAGCCCCGAGATCCGACAGCGTCACAATTACGTTCAGCTTCGATTTGGAATCCGAGTGGGCGGGAGAGTACCTAGCCTACTCGGCTCGGTACTCAGATAGGCAAAGTTCGGGCGGGTTCGGTTCTCGGGGAACCGAGCCCGCTCATCTCTAGTGTTAATGCAATAGTTTTATTGCAGGAAAAAGTACACATTTTTTTATTGCAGGATATGAGAAGTGAAAAAAATAGTATTACACTTTAAAGGTGCTAGTGGTTTATGGCAGAACAGTTCCAAACAGCATACACATTTGAACAAAATTTTTCTCAAGGTTTTTAATATTTTTCTTGATGTCGCTTGAGTTTATAGTCCCTTTGATTTCTTTACCTATGAAACAAGGAAATACAAATTTTTACCATTAAACTTTTATATCTGTAATCTATATCCAACACCAGAAATACTCTCATTTGCTCACCTTGCACGCTGCTCGAGATCAGTTTATGTTTTGGTCCCTCTGGCACAATCGCAATAATAGCGGGCTTAAACTCCATATATTCTGGGAAACAGGCACCATTTTGGTTATTATAACGGTACAGGTATGTGCCCAAAGCATTTAGTTGTCTACACATGTTCACTTAAATACTTTCATGTATAACTTCTTTCATATCTTGGTATTCAACATCATTTTTTTCTTGCTTGATAACAGGTGTTACATTAGTGGTATAAGTGATATATAAACAGGCCTTCTCACCGTTAATTCTTCGTTCTGACCAAAAAATTTCTATGTTGCAAATTAGGCGTTTGCATTGCTTTGTGTGAAACTAGAATAAAATAAAGTCCTTCAAACAGATACACTACACGTGCTACTCACTTATTTTTAATGTTGTAGTAATACTGGTTCAGTACATTTACCATCATCTCCACCTCTCTTGGGCTCATTGGCTTTGCTCTTTGCTCTTCTTGAGCTTCTCATCCCCCGCCTTAACTTTTTCCAACATGTTTTGGCCCTTCCAGCTCCATCTCTGTCTTCATAGCTGTAACCCCCACTGACACCTTCTCCTTACCCACCATCTTCTCACGTTCCTCGGCGCCAGACATGCTCCTCTGTCATTTTATACACTCAGACATGGGCATTCGATTCTGCTGTGGACCAATCAGCGATGATGGCCGCAGAGAATGGAGCATTGTGGGCAATGACTATTCATGTATAATAACCTTGTGTATGGACATTTTGGGCTATTACTTTAACCCGTACAGGACGATTACATACGAAGGGATTTTATTATTATGGAATAATTATTGCATTGCACTTTACAAGTTAAACGTTTTTCTAAATTCTATGAGTGGTAATACATTTCTATTTTATTGGAATGAATGAAGAGACAGTGTGGTCTTCTTTTTTTATGCTGTTTTGGGTGTTAACTATAGTGAAAGCTCTGCCCCTTTATGCTAATGTCTTTGGTATATCGTTACATGCCCCGCAAATGGTGCTTCAGTGTGTACGAAATTAAAATCATTGATTACGACAGGATGGCTGTAAAAAGTCGCTACTGGGACGGCCGCTCTTCCCTTTATTGTCTGAAACAAGACTAGTGTGTATGCAGCCCATGGACAGAGTTATCGTACCATCGATCGGATGTAAAATCTATTGACATAAAAAGTTGGTGGAAAATTCTGTAGTGTGTACCCAGCTTTATGCTGGGCACACATCTATTGTTTAGATATTGCAACAGTGTGTATGATACCACAATCAAGTTTTAGCGTACCAAAACACATCACATGGTTTTCTAAAAATTCCTAAAATTTTATTCCATGATCAATGATGAAATGATGTCAGGTAAATGCGGAAGTGGGTATGCACTCACGACCAGCAGCATAAGCAGCTATCTGTAGAGTGTGTACAGAGTACATATTTTCAGCAGATGGTTATGAGAGATGCAGATCTCAGATCTGAATGTATCTGAAATGTGTAGATGTGTGTGTATGAATCGTCATGTTCTTTGAGACTTTCAATTATTGATGAAATCGCTGCAGAAATTGCATCTGAAATAAGATTGCATAGATGTATAATATACCCAGCTTTACCAGTAGGGTGCACAGGGCAGGTGCAGAGAAAGTGCTTGGTTTCCCTAAATATAAGGGAAGGTTTAGTGTTGTTCATTGAATACACTCTTCCTTGGCAAGAGTGATTCATAGGAGACCAATCTACATGAGCTCGCAATTATCAGACAAGGCAAGGATTGCAAAATTCAAAAATGGTGGCAGTACTTAATACTCAATTAGGGTTAAATATTCTGGATTATTCCAGATTCCTTTTTTCTCAGGTGCCAAAATAAATGGTAAGGGAAGAATACAATTTTTGAAGACCAGGATTGCCAACTTGTACCATCTCATCCTTAAAGTTTCCAGAAAGTCCAATATAAATCTGATGTTTAAGTGCCGCATCATTTATGTCATAAACACAACCCTCCATTTGAAAAAACACAATCTATTAGATTATTATTTGAAGTCCACAATTCATTTTACTTCAAACCCTTGAAGCTTGAAGTAAAATGAAAGGTGTTTTGGGATTTATTGTAAGTAAAGTGATTTTAAATGAGGCAGGGTATATACAGTACATTTCATAATATTATACAGTACAATAAATTGAGTAGTGTGTTTAAGAGAAGGCAATTTGTCCCATATATTATCTCATAGACATAAACAACATGCTGACTGATGTTGCCTATTAGCATATGTCTTGTGTCAAGTAACGTATTATAGAAGTTCGGACAAAAGTGGAGAAAGCAGATCTTGAAGAGGTACAAAATTATACTTTTTTAAAAAGTTATATACATCTACTGAAATGACTGAAATCTTTGAGATTGAAAGATTGGTAATAAAGCACACAGAAATATGAGACCTTGGAATGGGAAAAAGAAGAAGAGATCCAACAGGAGCTCAACAAGAAACTTTATTTTGGAAAAAACAAACAAGTTAAATCTGCTACATTCTTCTTTTAATTGGGCCATCAATAATTTCTGAAGATTGTCGGGACACACTACTAAAGATACATCCTTTCAATCCAGGTTTTCAGTTCAGCCGTTTTGTGTATCTGTTTAATCAGCCATGAATGATTGTCAAATGCGCTTATGTGGGACATACTGCCATTTTGGCGTGCATAAACATGGACACGCTCATGACTATATGAGTAGATGCAGTCCTATGATATCTCCTACTAGGTTTCTGGGTGCACTGTTACTCATTGTTCTTCTCATGCTTTGCCTCTGCCCAACTCCTGATTTTGCCTGTATCTGCATGGATTTGGTTTATTCTCTTTGGGTGCTGTTTTCAGTATTGTCACTGCCTCACTTTTTCTGATATCAGATTGACCTTGATCTTGCTCTGCATACTGATTTTGTGCTGCATTTGCTTGACTGCTGTTAAAGATGGCCAGACACTGACCAATAAAATCTGCAAAGTATTACATATGGTGATGGAAATTAAGCAAATTAGTAGTATATTAAAACTAGTTCAATCTGATAAGAACTATTGGTCCCCCCTTAGCAGCGATATCAGCTTCCATTCTTCTTGGAAGGATTTCCACAAGATGTTGGAGTGTTTCTGTGGGATTTTGTGGGAATTTGAGCATTTATGAGGTCAGGCACTGATGTTGAACGAGAAGGCCTGGCTAGCAATCTCCATTCCAGTTCATCAATGGGGTTCAGTTCAGGGCTCTGTGCGGGCCAGTCAAGTTCTTCTACACCGAGCTCATCAAAACATGTCTTTGTAGTCCTTGCTTTGTGCACTTGGGCACAGTCATGTTGGAATAGAAAAGGGCCTTCCCCAAACTGTTGCCTCAAATTTGGAAGCATAGCATTGTCCAAAATGACTTGGTATGCTGAAGCATTAAGATTGCCCATCACTGGAGATAAAGGGGACTAGCCTAAACCCTGAAAAACAGCTCCATACCATTATCACTCCTCCACCAAACTTCACAGTTGGCGTAATCCAGTCAGGCAGGTAACCTTCTCCCAGGATCCGACAAATCTAGACTCGCCCATCTTACTGCCAAACAGAGAAGCATGATTCATCACTTCACAGAACATGTTTCAACTGTTCCACAGTCCAGTGTTGATGTACTTTACACCACTCCATCCGACACTTGGCATTGGTCTTGGTGATGTGAGGCTTGCATGCAGCTGCTTGGCCATGGAAACCCATTCCTTTAAACACACAGTTTTTGTGCCTACATTAATGCCAGTGAAAGTTTGTAGCTCATCAGCAGAGTGTATATATATATATATATATATATATATATATATATATATATATATATATATATATATACCACTCTGTGGGTTCAGTTTGTAATACCAGTGTAATACCAGAGATTTTGTTCCACCGTGCAACAATAACTGCAGAGTTGTTGACAGTTATTGAAGTACGTCCCAAGACAAGATGAGTTATGTGAATAAAATAATAAAATCATAAGCACAGTACATGAAGGTATTATAGGGGTTTATTAGTTCCAAGGTGAGATAATGCCTGGAAGTACAATGTTTATAGTTTAAGAGAACTCATACAAAATTCACCTATTGCTCTGGATGAGATAGAGTGAGTGACTGTGAGGGTTGATACTAAAAAGGTACAGTGTAGAAAGGAAGGGAACATATTGCAGCAATTCCCCAATACAGAACTATCTAATGTTCTATGATGGGAATGAGAAGAACTGAAATATCTACTCTCTAAATAAGCATCAGTATAGATCCCATTGGTGTCCTATGATGGGACTGAGCCAAAGTAGCTAAAATTTAATTTATATATATTATTTTTTTTCTATACTTTATCACAAAATTTCTACTTTCTGTATTTATTTTGCAAAGTTATTAAATAACAGGAATAAATATTTTAGATAAATAAAAAAAAGTGTGAAGTTTTAAACTTGAACTGAAAAATTTACAAATGTGTACCAAACTAGAACAATCTTGCTGTCCTTTTACTCTCTGATATTTTATATCGGTCTACTAAAATTGGAAAGACTAGAAAGTTTGTCTAGATCAGGTGCACATGAACTCCCAAGAGTGGTAGGATATATTTGACAGGATACCGTATGAAAGATATATAAAAAATAGCGAAATATCAAAAAGTGAATAAGGTGAAAAGTGATTAAATTTAGCTGGGAGCATTATCTATCCAGGATGATTTGAAGACTACAGGTAGGTTTGTCTATGAAAGTTGAGCTAATAGGGGCTCCCATATAATAATGGGCCCCAAATAGCAAAATGAGCTACTATATACCAGTTAGCTCCCCATATATAACTCTCTAGGAACAAATAATTGGTTCGTGCTGACAGTGAAGCATGCTGATCAAGAGATGAAAGGGTAGCCAACTACCTAGCAGTAACTCTGCACTGACTAGAAGCTGGAGGAGTGTGGAGTCCACAACGCAATGTGCTTTGATGTAGACACAGGCAGATGTCTCTCTGAGCACACATATATGAGACAGTGCACATAATCACTGCCTATGCAGTATGCCAATAGCGGAGAGTATATTGCTAACTGCCTGCTGTTTACTCCACTACCTCTAGATTTAAGGAGCTAATGATGGCAATGGTCTGCTTCTACATCGCGATCAGCTCCCTATACATATCTTACTGGAATCGATACCATCTGTATAAACGCTGACAATGAAGCAATGTCCATAAAGGAAGGTAATCTGGCTTTCTCTCTATTGCTTCCCATTGGCTATGATCTTATAGGAGTCCGGAGTTAGCAGCACAGTATTCCTTGATACAAACACAAGCAGTCATCTCCCTAGACATACATCAACAAACCAGCACACATTCTTGCTACCTATATAATGTACCAATTACAGGAGGTGTATTGCTGACTGCCTGCCTTTTGCTCCACTACCTCTGGATATAAGGAGCCATTGGTTCTGACGCGATCTTGTACATTCATACTGATATATAAGTGTAAATATATAGTACAGAGCTACCGATTCGTACATGATCTGGACAATGTTAAAAGAGGATAGATTGCCATAAATCAACACAATTTCTGGAAAAAATTACTCACTCTCAATTTCTATAAAGCTACAGTTGTATATGTGACCTTAGTTCATAAAAGGAAAATAAGAAATCTCTCTGAAGATAAGACAAAATAATACTCATCAATATTCAGATAAATCTAATAAAAAGGATCTGACTAGACAGCATATCATATATCTATGACCAAATAGATGTTATAGCTGGTACCATATATAATGTGGGATATACCGAGCGCGGACTTGTTTTTTCTGTGGATTTGTTTCAAAATATTGCCTTATTGTCATAGCAGCTGTCTATGAAGCCTATTTAAGGCACATTTGGGTGTGGCTCACAAGCCAGCCCTTGCTAGATGTAAACCCCTATACCTGGGAGGTGAGTGCATCTGATTTTAACTGCATTTTAATGGTGTTTAAAGCATATAGGTCAGTGTAGGACCTGTATATAATGAAGTGCCCTTTACACTGGGTTGCAGGCTTAAATGTTTTGATCAAAATATGAACTAATACCTCATGTTTTCATTTTGCTAGACACACAGATATGCAGTGCAAAGGATAAGCGCTGACAACAGTCTTTTTGTTTTGTATACATATATGGGCATTTATATTGCCACGCAGCTGGTACCACATACAATATGGGATATACCGAGCGCGGGCTTATTGCCAAGCAGCTGGTACCATATATAATGTGGGATATACCAAGCTCAGGCTTCTTTTTTCTCTGGTTTTGTTATAATATATATTAATGGATAAGGAAAGAAGCAGAAGATTGATAGGGTGCACTGGAGCTCTATAAACTGGTATAATATTCCAATAGGTGAATATATATTGTAATAAAACGTAACTTTCATTGATCACTAAAATAGCGAGATATCTAAAAAAATATCATATCTAAAAACAATTGTACAATGAACTAGCTGGATGCTCTCTAATAGCCTGATATGATGATAATCTGGGGTAAAAATTTGTAGATCCTAATGTCTAGAAATAATTTGTGAGGAGTAAATACCTCCTATCTAGATCTAGTCAGCAATCTCAAATTTTAGTCGCACTTATGTCTGGATTGAACTAAGAAATAATAAGGTATAAACCGCTGCTGTCCCATAATAGAAACCTAGCTGGTTAGCATAGTATATTACTGGCTAGCTAAATAGCTCCCTGCCAGCTATGGGTTAGCTGATACACATGATGGTAATTCTTCCAATAGATAAATGGGGATGTTACTCTCAAGACAACAGTGTGATATATAGCAAGGCAAATGCAGATTATGGGGTGTGACTTGCTAACTGTATAGATAGCGCTCCACTAATTCTGGGTATATTGGAGCAATCAATCATTCAAAGCATCCCCTATTGAAGTATAATTAGGCTGAGGCATCCAGCAGAACGCCGATGCGCGTTTCGCTGGTTGTGCTTAGTCTTGGCAAATGGCACGCCATTAGTTCGGACGCGATCTTGTACATTCATACTGATATATAAATGTAAATATATAGTATAGAGCTACCGATATGTACATGATCTGGACAAAGTGATGTTAAAATAGGATAGATTGCCATAAATCAACACAATTTCTAAAAAAAATACTCACTCTCAAATTCTAAAAAGCTACAGTTGTATATGTGACCTAAGTTCATTAAAAGGAAAATAAGAAATCTCTCTGGAGATAAGACACAATAATCCTCATCAATATTCAGATAAATCCAATAAAAAGGATCTGGCTAGACTGAATATGGTCATATATCTATGACCAAATAGATGTTATAATATATATAATAAACTGTGAAAATCCTAAAAAGTGGGAATAAAAGTGTAAATAAACATAAACTCGGCTATAATGACGAGTATGCAAGTGTAAAAAAACAAATAAACATAGGATAATGTGAAAATTGTTGGAAATAAAGAAAGGACAAAAACAGAAGAAACACCCCAATAATATCTATAATATCTTATTCAGTAAATTATTATAAAAATAAAAAAGATGATACATACACTTGCGCACCCTTTTTCTTTCCTCAGCACATAGGTAAATGTTCAACTTGAATTTTGATATGTTTTTCTCCTCAAGTGAAGGAAAATGCATATGATGTCTTGGGACTGACATGAAAAAGAACATACACCACATAGTGTAATACATTCATGATTATATACACACTGAGTCCACCACCATAAGTCCAAAACCCTTCTTATTTCACCGTGTAGAAACTCACTAGAAATGCTTCAGGTGAAGAAATTGTCACTCCAATCCTCTAGGGTATATGGTTACAGCTATCCAGTAAATAAAACGCCTTCACACAAGACTTTCCAGATGACGTTACTCCATCAGTTCCCAAATTTCAACTCCTCCCCTCCATACATAGTGTTCCGGAGGAAACGAAAAAAGCACAAAGATAGACCTTGTGTATTAACTTAATAACCATCAGTCGTTTAATACAATAACAAATTAAAAACAATAAAAATACTTAACAAAAAGGAAGTGTCACTAACAATGTGACTACTGAATTGTACTTGTACCAGACTTCCACTGATAAACGTATGTAAGGAGTATAGAAAGATGTTAATTCATATTCAAGTCCTCCACTCGCCAAGGGAAAGCTGGGTTCTGGGTCCTTATCTGTCAACGCGTTTCAACCCTATAGTACCAGGGGTCTTTATCAAGGCTAACTATATCCATTAAAACATGTCCTTATAAAGGATCCCTCCGGCACTCCCGCACTTCTGATATTAGTCACTGCTGTGCAGAGTGCAAACGAGGCTTGGTTTCATATAACTTTACTGTTCCCAGATGGACAACATTCTCTTTGATGGTCACGGAGTATGTGATACTCAGATAATACAGGTTGTTTTTCATACATGTAAATATCAGTTGCTTTAATTTCTCCTATGCATGTGACATGAAATAAATATATTAGGGGATAATTAGATAATTAAAAAACTTCAATAGTCAATATGAAAACAATTATAGACATTGTATGAATACTTCACACTTATGCATTTGATACATAATTATAAGCCAAAATGCACGGTGTCATGTACAAATGCAATCTTACATTTAAATTTAAATGGACATCTTTATGCTCATGATGTTAAAAAAAAACATTTTATCTCGAAATCTGTGTTCAAGCCTACAGGGCTTAATGCCTTAGTGAAGCGCCGAGTCAGGATCTTATATTTGTACCTATTCAGTAAATTACTATGTTTATTAAGTTATCTCTCCATGCACATTTCTTTTTAATATACACAAGTTATTATTGGGGTTTTTTCTTCTGTTTTTATCCTTTCTATAATTCAAACAATTCTCACATTATCCTATGTTTATTTGTCATATTTTTTTTACACTTACATACTCGTCATTGTAGCCGAATTTATGTTTATTTACACATTTATTCACACTTTTTTAGGATTTTCACAGTTTATTATATATATTATAACATCTATTTGGTCATAGATATATGCTCATATGCAGTCTTGCCAGATCCTTTTTATTGGATTTATCTAAATATTGATGAGGATTATTGTGTCTTATCTCCAGAGAGATTTTATTTTCCTTTTATGAACTAAGGTCACATATACAACTGTAGCTTTATAGAATTTGAGAGTGAGTAATTTTTTCCAGAAATTGTGTTGATTTATGGCAATCTATCCTCTTTTAACATCACTTTGTCCAGATCATGTACGAATCGGTAGCTCTATACTATATATTTATACTTATATATTAGTAAGAATGTACAAGATCGTGTCCAAACCAATGACGTGTTTGGTGTCCAAATGTATATATATATAGGTGTAGCTTTATAGAATTTGAGAGTGATTAAGTCCTTTTAGAAGTTGTTCTGACTTATAGAGATGTTTTCTTATATGACATTATTTTGTCAGGATGATGTATGAATCGGCAGCTTTATATTACGGTCTTATATTCACATATCAGTATGAATGAATGGGATCGCGTCCGGACCAATAGTGTGTCTTGAGGGGCGGGTACAATTGGATTTGTGGTTTCACAGGTTGAACCCTGTGTCAATCAATGATCGCAATATCATGTACTATTGGTCAAGTATCATGTCATGTAGTGGGTGTGTGCCCTGGTGAGTATAAAAAACCTGTCAGATGAACAAGTCGGATTGCCTTGATAAAGCATAGCGAAACGCGCATTGGGGTTGTCGCTGCTTGCACCTTGATCCAGAGTATATCTGAGTAGGATTTTCATGTTACTTATTATAGGCTCCTTTAATCCAGAGGTAGTGGAGCAAAAGGCAGGCAGTCAGCAATACACCTCCTGTAATTGGTACATTATATAGGTAGTGTGAATGTGTGCTGGTTTGTTTAAGCATGTCTAGGGAGATGACTGCTTGTGTTTGTATCAAGGAATACTATGCTGCTAACTCCGGAGTCCTATAAGATCATAGCCAATGGGAAGCAATAGAGAGAAAGCCAGATTACCTTCCTCTATGGACCCATTGCTTCATTGTCAGCGTTTATACAGATGGTATTGATTCCAGTAAGATATGTATAGGGAGCTGATCGCAATATAGAAGCAGACCATTGCCATCATTAGCTCCTTAAATCTAGAGGTAGTGGAGTAAATGGCAGACAGTTATCAATACACTCTCTGCTATTGGCATACTGCATAGGCAGTGATTATGTGCGCTGTCTGATATATGTGTGCTCAGAGAAACATCTGCCTGTGTCTACATCAAAGCACATTGCGTTTTGGACTCCAGAGTCCTCCAGCTTCTAGTCAGTGCAGAGTTACTGCTAGGTAGTTGGCTACCCTTTAATTTCTTGATCAGCATGCTTCATTGTCAGCACAAACCAATTATTTGTTCCTAGAGAGTTACATATGGGGAGCTAACTGGTATATCGGAGCTCATTTTGCTATTTGGGGCCCATTATTAAATGGGAGCCCCAATTAGCTCAACTTTCATAGACAAACCTACCTGTAGTCTTCAAATCAACCTGGATAGATAGTGCTCCCAGCGAATTTTAATCACTTTCACCTTATTCACTTTTTGATATTTCGCTATTTTTTTTTATATATATCTTTCATTTTAATTTACTCAAGATAATATAAGTTATGTTTTAATATCCTTGTTTACGGTATCCTGTCAAATGTATCCTACCGCGCTTGGGAGTTCATGTGCACCTGATCTAGACACAACTTTCTAGTCTTTCCAATTTTAGTATGCTGTACTTAGTTGCTCTTTGGTTGCACCCCCTATTTCCGTAGTTAAAGGAGACTTGATAACAGCTTAACACAGGGTCAGAGCCGGATTTAGACCTCATGGGGCCCTAGGCAAGATATTGGTTTGGCCCCCCCTTCACACACACATAACACACACACAGTGGCCCCTCACACACATAATACACACACAGTGGCCCCTCACACACACATAATACACACACAGTGGCACCTCACACATAATACACACAGTGGCCCATCACACACACGTAATACTAACACAGTGGCCCCTCACTCACACATAATACACACACAGTGGCCCCTCACACACACATAATACATGCACAGTGGCCCCTCACACACACACAATACACACACACAGTGGCCCCTCACACACAGTGGCCCCTCACACACACAATACACACACAGTGGCCCCTCACACACACATAATACACACAGATTGGCCCCTCACACACACAATACACACACACAGTGGCCCCTCAGACACACCCATAATACACACACACAGTGACTCCTCACACACACACATAATGCATACACAGTGACACATAATACACACACACACACACCCAGTGGCCCCTCACATACACATAATACACATTATACACACACTATAGAAATATACTACAACCCCCCAACTTTCCTTTTTGCATCCACGAGCTGTGCACTCTACCCTCTGTTCACACATGGGACGGCACCTGTCATGTGGTGCACGTCCCATGTGACACAGAGCAGGCCACACAGAGGAGGGAGGGAGGAGACCAGCCACCACACTAGCCCCTCCCCTGTCTCGCGGCACCTGACCCACCCTCCCCCGACTCGCGGCACCCCCCCGCGACTCGTGCAGGGTTGCCTAGCGGTAAATCCGGCCCTGCACAGGGTAGACTCCCAGTAATCTGTGCGATGGAACTTCTTTTGTTTTGTGATTATAGTTTGGTCACAAGAACATTTTCTGTATTGCATAGAGGTAATTAGGATGCTGTCTGTATTGCATTGGGGTCACTAGGTATTACGCACCAGACACTCCAGCTTGCTTACCAGAGTTTGGTGCACAGGGCTGGCCTCCTCTGCCTGGTCCCTCCACTCCAGCAGTTTCCAATGGTAGCTGCCATTTGGTTTGCGGGAGTGCACATGCACATCCCTGTTTTTTATAGTTTTCTATGTTTATCCATTGGCTAATTACTTTACACTTCCCTTCATCCTCCAGCCTATTTAAGGCACCTATTCTGGCAATATGGTGACAGATCTTCATATCCAGTTAGCCTGCTAGCTTTTGGATTGTTTGGCTTCTGTAAGCCTATATTTCTCTTATGAATCCTGGTTTTCCAGTGTTCTGTATCCTTTCCTATTCAGCAGATCCTGGTATCTAGTTATATATTGTTCTCAGCTAATCCTGCTATCCTGGTATCATGTATCGGTTCCTATTCAGCATATCCTAGTATCCAACACTATATGCTTCTCAGCTAATAATAGAATCCTGGAATCCTGTATTCGCTACATTTCAATTTATCCTGGGATGCTGGCTTTCTATTCTGGTCTCCCCTTGTCGCTTAACATCTTATTCTCCTGTCTGACTTGTATGGTACCCATCCAGAAAACCGCAACATATGTGGTGAAGCAACAAAGAGCAAACCTCATTGCAGGGGTGCCTTTGCCATGTTAGACTCTGTGGTGGGTGGAGCTAAAGCAGGCAGACTGTAGAATCGCATTGTTCCTGTTTGAATCCGTGATAGTAAGATTTGGCCAGAATGGATTGTACAAAAGATTCATCTCCCAAGCAAACATCTTTTGGGCAGAGTGAACAGACAAGATGCTACCCCAGAAAAGTTGGTGCAATGCCTTCAAGGCCTATCTAACTGGCTAGATTTTCTCCAAAATATCCTGGGTAATCCTCCTCTGCCTCTGGCGGTAGCCGAAACTCCTGCTGCAGTGGCTGCTTCCATACCTACCTCCATAAGCTTCCCGGTCCCGTCAAGTGCAACGGAGATCCTAAAACCTGCCAACGGTTTCTGAAACATTGTTCCATCCAAACTGAATTGCTACCTCATAATTTCCGTACTGTGAGGGCGAAGGTTGATTTTATTATCTCTCTGCTCTCAGGCAAACCTCTAGCCTAGGCCTCTACTCTATGTGAATGAAACAACCCGTTACTCAAAGACTGTGCATCCTTCATTACTTCTTTTCACAAAATATTTGACAAATCCAATCATACTGTCAGGATTGTAATATCATGTGGATGAGTGGGATCCTTCTAGTATCAGCTGGGATTGGTGGTACTCCACCCAGAGGCCAGGAATCTAACAAGGAAGAAGGTTTTCACCAGGGATCCCCGCAAAGGGGATTTGGGCTTTGCAGCTTCCACCCTGCAGGTCGCAGTCCTCTAGGGAAGTTCCCAGGGAGCAGTGATAGAGAGCTGAGCACATAAGGAGTAGGTAGTCATTTGAGAGCTATCAAGTTGTGAAAAAAGTGAGCAATGCTCTGCGAGTGTTCATGAGAGAGATAGGGAGTAATGATCTGCGGCATGTCAAAGTCGTATAATTGGATGAAATTGGATGAAAGAAAGTATATTGATTAATATTGTTTTACCATGCGATTGCGATCAGTACACCACGTGTTACGTGTCATGGTGCGATCGCACGATAAAACATGCACACACGATAAAACATGCACACATTCATTTATTTATATATTTCAGATTTATAATGGTTCCATTTCACAGTTGTTTATGAGCAAATGGTATTTGGTTTATAGTTATATTTATAAGGTTATATGTACACTTTAGGGATATTTTAAGTTCAGGTCACGGGAAGTATGTCATGTTTAGTATCATTCTAATCCCCAATTTATTCGCAGACATCCGGTGCAATCACCAAACAGAACGCACACGTGTATGTAGTTATAGATTGTAGGGAATAAATGATTAGAATGATATTGTCTGTGTAGTGTAAATAGACTAGTTTAAACTGGATGCTGGGCGGGAAAATCAGAGTGCATCCCCTGGAGAGCTGACCCCCACTATTGGATATTTTAGTTTGAACCGGCCTATGACCTGCATTACACTGGACCCTCCTGAAGCCTGGACCTATAGAAGCAAGCCACATCATCTGTATTGTTTTCTCTGTATCACTGAGTGTATATATACAGCTCCCTGGGACCAGCTAAAATATCATCACTGACCACAGTCTTCTGGACTGAAGGACTGTAGCTGGTACCAGCGGAGCACAGCTGAGCGCAGCGGGCACTGCGTATGTATGTATGTATTTGGTATTGGCTGTATTGTACTTGTTTATTCAACTGCTAAACTTTTGCTTTTGCTAAATAAATTGCTTGTGCTTTGGAACCACATAAATCGCTTAGACAATGCATATTAAAAAATGATGAAATTACTTTAATAATTTGGGGGCTCTTGGCAGAGGTTACACGGTCGATACACAAGGCCAATGGATTTGGTTTCTTCAACAAAGGGTGGATTGATGAGTCATATACGGGTAAGAACGCAATGTGTTTAAAACCTGTTCATCATTCTGTGTTGTGAAACCGAATGTCCTTTTTTGCATAGTCTAAGGAACGCTAACTTGAATCTAGGGACAAGAAAGAAATCTGTTTCTTTTTATTGTCGTTTTGCGTTTTGAATGTATTGCATTGCATAGCGTATGTGTACTTCGTGCATTGTGTATGTGCACTTCTGGTGTTGTTGCCACGTGTTTTGATAGTTTGTTATATGTATAGTATAATGACTAAAACCTCTGAAAAGATATTACTATTATTTGGGAAATTGATTTTCTGCACAGAAAACAAAAGGTGTATGTGAATGGTATGCATAAAGACAAGAGTTTATTTACTGTTGAAAAGAGACAGATAAGAGAAGAGTTGATTTACTGTTGAAAAGAGACAGACAAGAGTTGATTTACTGTTGAAAAGAGACAGAGGTGTTGTTCAGGTGTGTTTGACGAAACACGGTAAAAAGCTGACCTGAAAACAAAGGTTCTGTTTGAAAGGCGAACAGGATATAAAGAAACCTTTGTGTGAGTGGCGTTCTGTTCTAACAAAGAACAGGAGAAAAAGAGACGCCACAGAGTATACATGGCAGGTATACTCGAAGCAAAAATAACAGGTTTTCGCGGCATTCCCAATAGTAATCGCAAAGCTTAGTGATAGTTAGTAACTGTAAGCGGTGCGATCGGACCGCATGGTTGATTGTGCAGCCGTGATTGTGACTTGGGAGATGTGGGAGGAAATACGCTGCAACCACTGATATTCTGATAAATATCGTGTGATAACAGTTGTAAAGTACTCTAACTAGGAAAGTCAGGGTATTGTGAAATTGGTCTAATCCCAGTTGTGTTAGGTTGTTTCTCCATTGTGTACATTGACAATTGCGTGTTATTGTTCAGTGGTACTCAGTGATGTGGAGTTGAGGGGACGTTCCTGTTGAAAACGTCCATGGGCAATAAGAGATGGCCAATTGTGTGCTGCCTAAGGAATGGCCTGTTGGTTCGGCAAGGTAAATTATGCATAATAAAAATGGTGCGTACGCAACGGCGTACTGCGATAAAATGGGTCAAGATGACCCGGGAGTGATTAGGACCTTTCCAAAACATCGGTAGTTTCAGGTGTTAAATAATGTTAGAGATAAAATATTGTTGATTAAGTCAACAAAAACGAGAATTGAACATAATGACTGTTTAAAATGGTGGCAACTAGAACGGTACACGTGGCAAGGGAGCGCGTGCATAGCAGAAGTAGGCATTGCAAAGCGTGGAGAAGTGAGCGCCAAATGCGGTTGGGGTGGTAAGTACAGCTGATACCAAAAATTTTAAAAATGTAATGAGTAATTTGTATGTTGTATTAAGTTATGATAAGAGTAATGTTTCAGAAGAAGAAAATGTACCCACCGTCATTTCAGCCATTGCCCAAGCCAGTAACATGCAAGAAGCTACACACGGACAAGGAAATGGAACGGTTCCACCAGCAGGGGCAGCAGCAGAAATTGGTGAGAATAATGTAGAAATTAATAGAAGGGGGGACATTCATTGTACTACAACAATAATTCCAGCAAGTAGTCCAGAATATAGTGATTTAGTAGGTTTACATCCTGTCCGCACAACAGCAGTTCCCAATGGGAAGGTGGACAAAGATGGGGAAGTTCCCATAAAACATGTAGCAATGCATTGTCCATGGACTAGATCTGAACTGTTTTCAATTATGTCTGATTTCCTTGATCCTAGAAAAGATTTGGCCAAGTGTCAGAAATTTATTAGACATTTAGGTAATGCACATGAGCCAACTAATAAAGATTGGCGAGTGGTGTTTAGGGCCTGTCTTCCTCTCGATACTGATATACAAAAGGATTGTATGTTGGAGGAGGATAGATCCTTAACAGAGGATGAAAATCAGGAAAATATTAGACGTATAATCTCACAGTTGGGCATATATTTTCCAGTGATATTGGACTGGAGAAAAATTTTCACTGCCAAACAAAAAGGTAGTGAGATTGCAGCTGACTATTTACTAGGGCTCTGCCAACCATGACTAAGTACACAGGAATACCAGATATAAAGGAAAATCTGAAACACAGGGAAGCAGGGCCGGATTTACCGCTAGGCAACCTAGGCTAGGGCCTAGCGGCTCTCAGGGGGCCCAGAAGGAGGGGAAAAAAGAGAAAATCGTAAAAAACAAAAAGAGTTACGCGCGGGGGGGGGGGGGGGGGGGGCGTGGGTGCCGCGAGTCGGTGAAGAGGGGGTCGGGTGCCGCGAGGCAGGGGAGGGGCTAGTGTGGTGGCTGGTCTCCTCCCTCCCTCCTCTGTGTGGCCTGCTCTGTGCCACATGGAACGTGCACCACATGACAGGTGCCGTCCCATGTGTGAACAGAGGGCAGAGTGCACAGCTCGTGGATGCAAAAAGGTAAGTTGGGGGGGTTGTAGTATATTGCTATAGTGTGTGTATAATGTGTATTATGTGTATTATGTGTATGTGAGGGGCCACTGTGTGTGTGTGTGTGTGTATTAGGTGTGTGTGTGAGGGGTCACTGTGTATGCATTATGTGTGTGAGGGGTCACTGTGTGTGTGTATTATGTGTGTGTCTGAGGGGCCACTGTGTGTGTATTGTGTGTGTGAGGGGCCACTGTGTGTGTATTATGTGTGTGAGGGGCCACTGTATGTGTATTATGCGTGTGTGAAGGGGGGCCAAACCAATATCTTGCCTAGGGCCCCATGAGGTCTAAATCCGGCTGTTACAGTACTAATGGATGGTCTCAGGGAGGATCTAAAGACCAGGGTACAAACCTCGTTGCCTTATTGGAGAGGCCTCACGTTAGATGCAATTAGAGAGTCTGCTGTGGAACATGCTGTGGAACATGATAAAAACATAGGGAAAAGGCACAGAGTGATATGCTAATGATGGTGAGTATACTGGCTTTAGAAAGATTACATTCACAACCTGAGACTTATAAAACCCAATATAAGGGACAAAAGAAACAGAAATATTTGAAGTGTTTTAACTGCCTTAAGAAGGGACACTTGAGGAAAGATTGTAAATGACGAATTAGGGCGAAAGCTAGGACATTAGGACCAGGCAAGGGAAATGCTAATCAGTGGTAAGTATTAGTGTGCAGGTTTAGGAAGAAATTGATTTAAAAGTATATTTTGTTGTTATTGCTTGTTTGTTTTATGTTATCTTGTGTTTGCTTTCCTAATCGCTGGTCGATGGTAAGGAATGAAAATGTTTGTTTTTCTTTGTTATTTGAAAATAACTATCTTGTTCTTCTATTCCATAGAAAAGGACAGACAAAAGAGATATATACTTAGTGATTAAAGGGATTAATAGAGGAGTACAGAAATTTCTCTTAAAAGACAAATTAACAATGGATCATTGTAACACTCTTTATTTTAGGTTGCAGTGGCTCATGATAATTTATCTGGCTGGGAGTCATTATTCAAAATGAAGTATGTACATACTTTGCTCTAATGTTGTTTTTATGTATTTCAGGTAGAAACACATGTGAGATACAAAGTATGAGTAACTAAGAATTAATTTTGCACTTCCCTATTGAAGTCAGGAAGTCTGTCGCAAAGGTATATAGTTATGGTGATACCGAGTTCCATATGAGTGTCACGCTGTAGGCCTATGAGGCTGAAGATAATAAGACACTAACCGGTATTGGTGCCACTGGTCAAACAGGCGCGGAGTCTAACGTACCCCTGGTTTTCACCAGGGACCCCCGCAAGGAGGTTTGGACTTCGCCGCAGAGAGCACGCAGGTCGCGGTCCTATTAGCCAGTTACCGGTGTAGCGTAGAGGGGTCAGACGGTTCCGGGTCACAGCAATCAGGAATATCAGGTACAAAGGGTAATCCAAAGGAATAGTGGCCAAGCGGAAGTCACAGTACAGAATGGGTCACACAGAAGAGTAGAATGGTCACCAAGCCGGGGTCACAACAGGTAATCAGGAATCAGAATACTCAGGAGTAAGGAGAAATAATGAAGCCAGGAACACTGGTAATGAACCTGTTACTCTGGCACCCTAATGGCGCCAGAGGCAGGTTTAAATAGAATCCAAACAGAGGTGATTGGTGGAGAGCGGAGGCGGAAGCTGAAGCAGCGTCCCGTTGCCTAGCAACGGGACCGACGCCAGGGCGCATGCGCTCGCAATCCGGAAGTCCGCGGCAGCCGACGGGGGATCAGACGTCTGTTCCCCGTCTGACAGGGAATCAGCTTGGACGGCGTCTGACAGTACCCCCTCCCCTTCTCCCTCTCAGAGAAGGATTGCTTTTCCTCAGAAATTTTGCAAGGAGACGAGGAGCATGAAGGTCGGCTTCCGAGACCCACGATCTCTCCTCCGGACCGTAACCCCTCCAGTGTACTAGATACTGAGGTTTGCGCTGGAAGAAACGTCTCTTCAGAATTCTCTCGATCTCGAATTCATCCCCTAAAGATGTTTTAATAGGTGGAGGAGGAGCAGGTTCTCTGAAGAATTCGTTGAGAATCAGCGGTTTCAGCAATGAAATATGAAATGTGTTATGGATCTTAAGAGACGGAGGTAATGTAAGTTTGAAGGAAACAGGATTGATGACTTGTGCTATGGAAAAGGGACCAATAAACTTAGGAGCCAATTTCATGGATGGGACTTGAAGTCGAAGGTTGCGCGTAGACAACCAAACACGGTCTCCTACCCTTAGTACTGGAGCAACTCTTCTATGAAGATCAGCCGCTTTCTTCTGTCTCTGTATAGAAGTAGACAGTGCTTCTTTGGTTTGAGACCAGATTTGAGAGAAGTCATGGATGAGAGTATCAGCCGCTGGTACTAGAGAAGAAGGAGCTTCGGATAAGAGAGGAGGAGTGGGGTGTCTGACGTAGATAATGAAAAATGGAGAACGCCCAGAGGAGGAATGTAGAAGATTGTTGTGGGCGAATTCGGCCCAATACAGAAGATCATTCCATGTCGTTTGATGATCAGAAGCAAAACACCGTAGGAAACACTCCAAGGGCTAGATTTACTATCAGGCGTGATGCATGGCGGCTTGAAGCCGCCATGCATCGCGGCGGTTTTCCGGCGGGTTTGCATTGCAAACAGCCGGATTTACTAATGGGCGCATATCAGCTTCAATTTGAAGCCGCCGGCGATGTCACGGCGGGATGTAATGCTCAAAGCCGCCGGCGGCTTTGAATAGAACATGGCGCTTTTGTGTAAAGGCGGTTTTTTTGAAAATTACACCTGTCTCCTGGCCTGTTACTATTGGCTATTTTCAAACTCAGGAGATTTGACATCACAAGCCCTATATAAACCACTGGCCTGACACTTTTTTCTCTGATAGGGTTTAGAGGAGTTTTGTGAGAGGAGTTTGGAGGATAGTGGTTTGCTGAGAGTTGGTGAGAGTATGAGTTTGGTGGATTGGTGGAGCGATATCTGTTTGAAGTGTGAGTAGTCCTGTGGTTTTTTCCTGTTTTGTACATTTATTTTCTCATTTATTTTCTGTCTTGTATTTTTTGTATTTGACTTGTCCTTTGTCTGTGTTACTTGTGTGTGACTGTGTGGAGAGTGTGTCTGTAGGTAGTGTAGTTTGTTCTTTGTGTTTGTAAGTCCTTCAGTGTTTTGTGTTTTTCTGTCTTCTGGGTAAAAATGTCCAGAGATAGGAGGGGAGAACAGGCTGAGGAGAGGGAGATGGAGGTTGAGGGGTCAGAGGAGGGAGAGGGAGAGGTTGAGGAGACAGGACAGGGCAGGAAGACCAAAACAGGGAGGAATGTGCGCTTCTCACATGATGAGAATTGTGTGTTGGTGCACAACATCATTCCCTGCTACGAGGTCATCCTAGGGAACCTGGCAGCCCGGACTCCTCTAAGGCGGCGTCACCAACTGTGGGGGAGAGTCTGTGATGCCGTGAACGCGGTGGGCCCACTGAAGCGGACAGTGGCACACTGACGCAAGCGCTTCTCTGATATTAAGAGGAGGTTTAAAGAGAAGATGGCCCAGGAAAGGAGGTCGACAAGGCGCACGGGTGGTGGCCCCCCACTTCGTATGGAGTACACCACGTACACCACCAGCTGCGCCAGATAATGCCGGCTGAAATTGTAGAGGGCATAAATGTCCAGGACACCGACTCGCCCTCTTTTGGCCAAGTAGTTGGTGAGTTATTTGTTTTTTTTTACCCTAACAGTATTTTAACTGCTTTTCTCTTTTTAAAACTGCTTTTCTCTTTTTAAAACTGCTTTTCTCTTTGCAAAACTGCTTTTCTCTTTGCAAAACTGCTTTTCTCTTTTTAAAACTGCTTTTCTCTTTTTAAAACTGCTTTTCTCTTTGCAAAACTGCTTTTCTCTTTGCAAAACTGCTTTTCTCTTTTTAAAACTGCTTTTCTCTTTTTAAAACTGCTTTTCTCTTTGCAAAACTGCTTTTCTCTTTGCAAACGTTTTTTCTTAAATTTTTTTTTTTTTTTGGTTTTTCAAAGTGTATTTTTGCCTCTAATAGTTTGTAAAGGTTTTTTTTTCTCATAGAAAAAAAAAATAAAAAATTGCAAACACATTTGTGCAATAAACAGTATATTTGGAAATTGTTTTTTTCTGGAAATACATTGTATGCTTTTTCTAATACATCCAGAATCGCCAGGACCGCAGTTCAGTCCCAGTGCCAGACCTACACCTCCACCTTCAGCGAGAGATTCGGGCACAGACGAGCAAGCAGGTACGTGATTTCTGTTTAGGAGAGAAATAATGGAGTTAATTGATTTTCTGTGCAAATGTTGCTGTCAATTTTTTTTTTTTAATTGTTTGCAATGAGAAGTTAGGGCTACATTTTACTAAACTGATATGTTGCCTATAGTAACCCATCAGAATATACCTTTACTTTATTTATTGCATTCAACAAAATGACAGCTAAAATCTGATTGGTTGCTATAGACAACATCTCCACTTTTTATAGCATGCAGTTTAGTCAAAATAACCCAGCATGTACTACACAGTCCAAATGATAATGGGCATTAAAAGGATAATAAGTGCATCCGTAAGCAGGTAGCATAGGACTAGAAATCAGGAATGCAAACATTGTGAAAGAATCTGTAGTTGCTAAAGAATATTCTTTCCTATCCAGTATTCAGAATGCAATATACAAACATATTATTTACTATATACTTACCCTCATTTTTCATACACAGGGCCCTCTTCATACCAGCCACCTCAGGCGGAGTCCCTGGAAATGTCCCCTGAGCCAGAGGATCAAACGACCATCACCCTGGTAACAGTGGATGCCCCTGTGTCTGGCCTCCAGGAAGTTTCACCTGGCCCTGCTGAACCATCACACCACCAACCTGCACCTGAAAGTATGGACCCAGCCAGAGAAATGGCGCTGTCTATTGGCGCATTCCAGCAGCAACAGACATTGTTCATGGACAGGCAAACTCGCCACATGTCACAAATTGCGGCCCAGTTGAGGCGGATACACCGCTCCAATAGTCAACTCCCTGCTGGAATCAACCGTCTGGCAACAGCTTTAGAACAGACCAATGTGCAGCTGGCCCAAATGACTGGGGCTGTGGAGGCCTTACATTCCACAGTACGTGAGGGGAATGCCAATGTGACCCGGCTGGCAGGGCAACTACATTCAGAAATTGTAGCCCGTTTACCGGCACCTATGTCTTCAGCCACCACCAGTGCCGCTAGTACGCCTACCACATCTCTACAGAGTACTCCTCCAAGGAGAGGTGCTCGCACCAGGGGTGGGCGAGGGAGGGGAGAGAGTGGCACCAAGCATAGCGATATGCCTGCAAAAAGGCATCGCTAGCACAATGTTTCTTATTGATCAATGTTTTGTCAAGTTTCTATAACCATTATACGTTATTATTTATTGTGTTCTGCAATAAATGCAGTTAAATTTCTATTGTGTCAGTCTTTCTTTTCTGCACATTAAACAAGAGTATACTGATTTTTTAACAACTATGCACTAATTTCACTTAAACATTGACCTCTGACTGTCACATTCCAGGGATGTTCATATTTACCACATGAGGAGTACACACTATCCTGTTTTAAAGGTTCCAATTTACAAAACATTTAAAATAAAATACTAAAATTGCACTCACATAAAACACATTTTGGAGCAAAATATGTTTTTCATACTATGTACTTACACGTAAAGTAGTTTGCAATTAGACGGTCTCTAATCTCCCTTCCGCCCTCTGTGCTCTGCACATCACCAGATGTGACACGTTCCCCTTCTTCTTCACTGTCTACTGCAATAATCGGTAGGGTAAGTTGATGTAAAGCCAGGTTATGCAGCAGACAGCAAGCCAGGACAATCTCAGATACCTTTTCAGGTGCATACATAAGCACCCCACCAGATTTATCAAGGCACCTGAACCTGGTTTTCAAGAGTCCAAACGTACGTTCTATGACACCTCTAGTGCTTATGTGTGCCTCATTGTATTGGTGCTGTGCAGGAGTCTGAGGATGCAGCAGAGGAGTCATGAGCCAGGAGCGACACCCATATCCTGAATCTCCTGCAATAAAAGTAAAATGTTAGCTACCATTTACTTTGAGCATGTTGTACAGCAGTTAGCATATGTGAGTCCATTTGAGCAAGGATAAGGGATATATAAAACATGCAAAGTACATACCCAAAAGCCATCCCTCCGGTATTTCACCACTTTCAAATTTGGCATAAAGGGTAGACTGTCTCAGGATAAAGGCATCATGACATGACCCAGGATAGCCTGCAACAACACTCAATATACGCTGGTTAGCATCGCAGACAACCTGCACATTCAGGGAGTGGTAATGATGGCGATTAACAAAAACCTCTGCCCTGTGGTGAGGTGGTCTCAGGGCAATATGAGTGCAATCTATTGCACCCATTACATTAGGGATACCTGCGACCCTATAGAAAGCTCCCTTGAGCTCATGCCACTGTGACTCCTGGCTGGGGAAGCTGATAAAGCTAGGGCACACTCTTTTAAGGGCACCTAAAACCTGTCCAAAATGCCTTGAAAATGTCGGCTGCGTTATGCCAATCACTCTGGAGGACACAGATTGAAAGGAACCTGTTGCCAAAAAGTGAACTGCACACAGTAGTTTGTGTAGTCCTAACACTGCATTAGAGCGGCTGGTTGTAGGCTCCAAATCATCCTTCACTTGCTCATACAGTGCCATGAGGTTAGTACGATTGAGGCGAAACATTTGTACTACCTCCACATCAGCCAAAGACTCCAGATTCAAACGCACTGGAAATGCACGTGGAGTGCGGGGTCTTTGCAGGCTCCGCGGAACAGATGCCAACTGCTGTTCATCCTCCTCCTCCTGGCGCCTTTCTGCCTCCATCAGGTAAAAAGCTGCAAACATACACTGGCAAGAATGCACCACATTACCTGCAAAAGCCATTCTCCAACAACCCCACACCTGCCAAATAATGAGGGGCCCTTTTTGTAAGCATCATGATTAACTGCTGGGCAAAAGACGGTGATTGTCTGTGATTGCTTCAGGCAGAAAAAACATTTTTCACATGTGGATTGCATTAGCATTAAAATAAGGGTTAACTATGTAATGCAACAATTCCCATCCTAGTTTCTTTGAGGCAACAGTATTCTAGTGGTTTTTTGGAAAGTACAAAACAACTAGAAAAGGAAAGGTGAAATGAGATTTTACTATGCAATCATACTGGGTGAAAAAATAATGGAAAACAAAAAAAACAGTAGCCTGAAATTTCATGACACTTTGCCCATTTTCTATACACAGTCCTAATGGGTCATTGGACATGAAATAAGCCTTTCTCTTATGGTCTGATTGGCAAAATACCTGAAACAGCACACAGTTTCAACCATCACGCCGCTCACAAGCAGCGCTTTCATTTTGGTCTTTTGAATGGCGGTTTTCCGGCGGCTTTATAAACCCCCTAATAGTAAATCCGGCTGTTTGTATGTTGAACATTGTTGAAACCGTCATGGCGCTTTACACAGAGGCGGGTTTGAAAACATCTTTTCTAGTCGTTTGGACGGCGGGTTTAGCCTTAGTAAATCCGGCGATGGCTAAACCGCCGCCAAACCCGCCGAAAGTCAGCGGGTTTACAAACACGCCTGATAGTAAATCTAGCCCCAAGTCTTGATTCACTCGTTCTGTCTGTCCGTTAGTTTGGGGGTGATATCCAGAAGAAAATTTGAGACTGACTCCAACCTTATTACAGAAAGCTCTCCAGAACTTAGCGACAAATTGCACTCCTCTGTCAGAGATGATCTCTTGAGGGCATCCATGAAGACGGAAGATGTTCTTTAGAAACAAATCTGCGAGTTTAGGAGCCGAAGGAAGACCTTTACAAGGAGTGAAGTGTGACATTTTTGAAAAGCGGTCTACCACGACCCAGATGGTATTGTAGCCATTGCTCAAAGGGAGATCGGTGATGAAGTCCATTGTAATGCTGGTCCAGGGAGAATCCGGAATAGGCAGAGGAAGGAGAAGACCAGGAGGGCTTTGTCTTGGCACCTTGTGGCGTGCACAAAGGGAACATGCAGATACGAATTTTTGAACATCTGAAGCCAATTTAGGCCACTGATAATATCTGGAGAGAAATTCTTTGGTTCTCTTGTAACCGGCATGGCCGGCAAATTTGGACTCGTGAGCCCAACATAGTAGTTTAGAGCGGAGATGAGGTTCCACGAATGAACGCCCTGGAGGGGGAGAGGTTACTGAAGAATTGGTAATGGCCACTGTTTGTATTGGATTTAGAATCAATTTATTGTCTAAACAAGTGAGAGTACCATCATTATCAAAGGACCTGGAGAGAGCATCGGCCTTGGAGTTTTTGGAACCGGGACGAAAGGTGAGAATGAGTTGGAACCTGGCAAAGAAAGGAGACCAGCGAGCTTGACGGGGGTTAAGACATTGTGCTTCCTGGAGATAAGTAAGATTTTTATGATCTGTTATGACCGTGACGGGATGTAAGGCACCCTCTAGTAAGTGACGCCACTCCTCAAGGGCAATCTTGAGGGCTAATAATTCCTTGTCACCGATTCCATAATTTAGTTCAGTGCTAGAGAATTTCTTAGACAGGAATCCACAAGTCTCTAATGTTCCTGAAGCAGATTTCTGGGAAATTATTGCTCCAATCCCGACTGAAGAAGCGTCCACTTCAATAAAAAACGGTCTCCCCTGGTCTGGCTGTTTGAGTATAGGGGCCGAAAGAAATGCTTCTTTAAGAATTTTGAAGGCCAATATGGCTTTGACAGGCCATGGTTTGCTGCAGGCACCTTTTCGAGTTAAAGCTGTAATAGGACAGATAATGGATGAAAAGCCTTTAATGAACTGACGGTAATAATTAGCAAAGCCGATAAAGCGTTGGGTAGCTTTGAGACCAATAGGTAATGGCCAGTTGACAATGGCCTTCACTTTCTGCGTATCCATCAGCAGGCCGGTGCCAGAAACTATGTATCCTAGAAATGGAACTTGTGGACGCTCAAAAAGGCATTTCTCCAGCTTGCAATATAAGGAATGTTTCCGGAGACGAGAAAGAACAGTCTTGACATGGAGACGATGAACATGTAAGTCAGATGAAAATATCAAGATATCGTTCAGGTAGACAATCACAAATTGATACAGTAGATCCCTGAAGATCTCGTTGACAAAATCTTGAAACACTGCGGGGGCATTGCAAAGTCCAAACGGCATGACTAAGTACTCATAGTGCCCGTCACGGGTGTTAAATGCCGTTTTCCACTCATCGCCCTTTCGAATGCGGATTAAGTTGTAGACCCCTCTGAGATCTAATTTAGAGAAGATTTTGGCTCCTCTAATCCGGTCGAACAGTTCTGTGATCAATGGGAGCGGATAGCGGTTCTTGATGGTAATATCATTAATACGGCGGTAGTCTATGCACGGTCTTAATGAGCCGTCTTTTTTTTTTTACAAAAAAGAATCCAGCTCCTGCTGGCGAGGTAGACTTTCTGATAAATCCTCTTTGAAGGTTATCTGATATATATAAAGACATTGCCTTAGTCTCAGGGAAAGCCAGAGGATAGACTCTACCTTTGGGAATAGTTTTGCCGGGAATTAGCTCAATAGGACAATCCCATGCTCGATGTGGAGGGAGAGTCTCTGCATCGGTCTTACTAAACACATCAATGAAGTCTGAATACGGCTCTGGTAGTTTGAGGTGGGAGTCCAGAGAGAGACAAGGAAGTTGGTTAGGAGGAAGTATTCTCGAGAGGCATTGATTGAAGCATGAGGAGCCCCAGGAGGTGACTTGAGCGTGAGCCCAATCGAATTGCGGTGAATGTTTCCTGAGCCATGGTAGCCCTAAAATGATGGAGTTAATGGACTGTGGGATAACCAGGAACTGAATCCACTCTTGATGAAGAACCCCTACCTGCAACTGAACTGGGGCAGTAGTGTCAGTGATGGAACTGTTGCTGACACGGTTACCGTCAACTGCAGTAAGAACCAGAGGTTGCGGCAATGGAGTGCAGGGTATGTGAAGCTTCGACACCAGAGTGGCAGAGATGAAATTTCCTGCAGATCCGGAATCCACAAAAGCAGAACAATTTAGGGAAGAGTCCGAAAATGTGAGGGTGACAGGCATCAGAAAACTGTTATCTTTGGAAGGAGAGGGAGAATGGAGAACCTAGAACAACCTCCCTGGTGTTGCCTAGGCGGTGAAGTTTTCCGGCCTCTTGGGACAGGAAGATAGCAGATGGCCGGATTCTCCACAGTATAAACACAAACGATTCTTGATCCTGCGTTCTCTCTCATCCCGTGACAGGCGAGAGCGTCCAATTTGCATCGGCTCTTCCGCCGGGAGAGCTGGGGATTGAAAACGAGGAGCCAAATGCACTGTGCGACGACCTTGGACCCTCTCCTGAGAGCGCTCTTGAAGGCGAATGTCTACCTTGACACACAAAGAGACCAAGTCGTCAAACTTGGATGGAAGCTCTTGCGAAGCCAGTGCGTCCTTGATAGGGTCTGACAGGCCTTGCCAATAGGTGGCGGAGAGAGCTTCATCATTCCAGCCTAATTCTGAGGCTAAGGTACGAAACTGAACCGCGTATTGACCTGCAGTTAAGAAACTTTGGCGAAGAGCTAACAAACTGGATGCAGCCGAAGACACACGACCAGGTTCATCAAATACCCTCCGGAAGTTCTCAATGAAAGTATCAGAATGAAGGAGAGATCCATCTCTTCGTTCCCACAGTGGCGAGGCCCAAGCTAGGGCTTGTCCCGTCAGGAGGTAAATAATATAGGCTACCTTAGCTCTCTCAGATGCGAAGTTTTCCGGAGAAAGTTCAAACTGGATGGAACACTGATTTAGGAATCCACGGCATCCTTTGGGATTACCGTCATATTTCTCTGGGGTTGGAATCCGTAGTGTTCTAGAGGTAGCAAGTACTGTGCTTGGTGGGGCAGCGGCCGGAGCAGGATCAGGAACTGGGGCTGCTGCCTGAGAAGTGCTCAGGGCATCCAAGCGGGAAATCACTCCTTGTAAACACTGCAAGAGTTGTGCTTGGTTGGCCTCCTGGCGTTCTACCCGTACTCCTAAAGGGATGAGGAGGTCTCGGGATGAGGGTTCTCCGGTACCATCAGTCATGACCAGAGTAAACTGTCACGCTGTAGGCCTATGAGGCTGAAGATAATAAGACACTAACCGGTATTGGTGCCACTGGTCAAACAGGCGCGGAGTCTAATGTACCCCTGGTGTTCACCAGGGACCCCTGCAAGGAGGTTTGGACTTCGCTGCAGAGAGCACGCAGGTTGCGGTCCTATTAGCCAGTTACCGGTGTAGCGTAGAGGGGTCAGACGGTTCCGGGTCACAGCAATCAGGAATATCAGGTACAAAGGGTAATCCAAAGGAATAGTCGCCAAGCCGAAGTCACAGTACAGAATGGGTCACGCAGAAGAGTAGAATGGTCGCCAAGCCGGGGTCACAACAGGTAATCAGGAATCAGAATACTCAGGAGTAAGGAGAAATAATGAAGCCAGGAACACTGGTGGTGAACCTGTTACTCTGGCACCCTAATGGCACCAGAGGCAGGTTTAAATAGAATCCAAACAGAGGTGATTGGTGGAGAGCGGAGGCGGAAACTGAAGCAACGTCCCGTTGCCTAGTAACGGGACTTAGGCCAGGGCGCATGCGCCCTCACTCCGGAAGTCCGCGGCAGCCGACGGGGGGATCAGACGTCCGTTCCCCGTCTGACAGGGTATCAGCGGGGACGGCGTCTGACAATGAGCTAATGATGGACGACACTGGATTGGACAGGTGATGTTAGACCCCCCAGTTAAGTATGGGGAGGGGTCGTAGTTTACTGAATAGCTAAGGGGATTAGTGGAATTAGTAGAGACATTTTCCCATAGTGTCCAATCCAGCTGTCAAGTTTGCTGCAAAAATCTCCTTTTCAGCTTTTCTGTTTGTTTTCAAATCCTTGTATTCTTATTATTTATTTGCTTTCCTATTTCACAGTCTTTATTTCCCTTGTCAGTATCACACTCTTTTCTTGTAGAGAGATACAGAAACACATAGAAAAGGTTTCATTCATGGGGCTAAGACATTTATGACATTAGACAGACAGAGTCAGGGATACACACACTAGATTGACATAAGTCACGGAAGCAGCTAGGTGTTTGTTTTTATGTGTATAGAAGCTGCTGATTTTAAGCAGAAAGGTTTTTGTTGTGAAAATAGGATTCATGTTTTATAGATTGCATATCTGTTTGGGTTTTTTTGTCTCCTGTGCAAAGTGTGCCTTTATATATATGCACAAAGGGTGGATATAGGTAACTAGCTGAAAGTAAATTATGTAGTCATACAGATATGCATCTCTGTGTAGAATGTTGGAGTGGGATTATCGCCACAAGACCTGACATAATGTGAAACCCTAGAAAATGTAAATTTTTTATGTTTTATATTTTTTTCACCGTTAGACAGACATGTACTGTTATATTTGAAGAAAGTGTTATAGAGATAGACCCCTTTGACTTTCTCATTTAGCCAAGTAGCTGAACGTGTGGGATTGAAAATGGCATGTGAGTTGGCAGAGGGAAAATCAATTGACATACATTGGTCTTCAGTATTTTTCTACTATAGGGGGTGACATTGAGGCGACTGAAGAACTTTTTATAGCAATGGCAGTACATGAGTAGGACATTACATGGAAGACTTGTGACAATGACACAGTTAATAACTGAAGTAGCTGTTAGTAAAGTCCATACTTACACACACACGACTGTACATGACTGTCACACCAGGGTGGACATGGCTGTCAAATTGACAGGTTTTTTGTGACAGCCGACAAATCTATGTTTAGTTTTTTGTTGTATTGTTTTAAATTGTGTACACACACACACACACGCACACACAAATGAGTTAATGTATGACATTTGTGTTGCCTGAAGAATAAACAGTCTGGATGGTGAAGGAAGGTGGTCAGGAGTCTTCTGAACCCTGAAGAGATGGACAAGGTAGACCAGTAGCTCCCAGAGTGTATCTTCCAGACCTAGTGGAGGCAACACATGGTCTAGCTCAGCTGGGTACAGAAGATATGTGCAAACTGGTAAGAGTATATTGGGGTGCACCAGACGTTTATTCTCAAGCTAGTAGGAAGGCAATGTCCTGTATTGATTGAGAGAGTGTCAGGAAGACGATACCAATAGAGCCATCTCTTCCTACAGATGGACTTTCTCCAGTTAAAACAAATCCACGTCATACAATTACCACCTTGCAGGATCCTCAAGTATGTACTGGTGTACCGATGAAATATATCTGGGTAAAGGTGTATTGAAATGTTTCTAATGTATTGCTGTGTCATACTCAGGGCTTTTGTTATTCGATGTGGTATCCCTAGAGTTATAAAAGGTGATAGGGGAATTCATGTTATTGGTAATAACTGTATAATGTATGAGCAGTGATAGTGAGTTACATACTTTTGATTAGCCACAAACCAGTGGGAAAATAAAGGAACGGTACTAGCTAGAGCGAATTGAATAGAATGAGGGTTGAAATTGATTGGAGTGGCTGGTAGCTTTGGCCACTAGTCCAGAACTGCCTCTTAACCTGTTGTTTTTACGAGCCGCAGCAGCTCTGGGCACCGCTACAACTCGCTCCCCTCTGTCTCCCGGCATCCCAGTCGTCACTTTCGCCTTACCCGATCGGGACGCTATTAGATGCAGCGCCGCGTCCCGGCATTCAGGTTAGCTGGGCGCGCATGCTAATTTAAATCTTAGCCAGGTGGCTAAATGTAGGTCCTGCCCCCAGTCCCCTTCTATTGGCCAGGGCACATTTATAAGTCAGGGAGGGACAATCCTCCCCTGCCGGTTATAGTCCCTGCTTCTTGCATACTTCCTGCTGTGCTGCTGTATTGCTGTGTGATTTATCCTCTCTTCTGTTGCCGACCTTTGCCTTGATACTGACTCTGATTGTTTGCCTGTGACCTCGACCCCTTGCTTGTATTGGACGCTGCTGATTTTGTTGTGACCCTGAACCCTTTGCTTGGACTTTGATACTTCTGTCCTGCCTGTGACCTTTTGACCTCTGGCCTGGACCTGGACGCGGTTGTTGCCGGCTACCTAATATCCCTTGCCGGGATCTCCACTCCCCCTCTGTGTAAACACCTGCGCTACGTTCTCAGGTATCAGCTCCTACTACTAGAGTACAAGACCTGGGGGCATCAGAGTACCTGTGAGCGCATCTAGCTCTACGGGAAAAGCAGTTCCTATAGGCGAAGACCTCGTAACATTATAACCGGTCCAAATATACACTAGGAGTGAGTGAGCTGTCTATTCGGTCCTATTTAACCTAGTCCGGCTCAAGTGTTGGCAGAACAAATCCAGACCTTGTCCCAAATGGTTCAAGAGTTGTCTCAGTGGCAAGCCGCCCAAAAACAAGCATCAAGAGCCTCGTAAGCCGCTCAGCCTTCTGTGGTGGAACCCAAGATGAACCTACCAGATCGCTTTTCGTGAGACCGCAGACTCTTCCACAACTTCCGTTAAAGCTGCAAGCTATATTTCAAATTGAGGCCACTTTCGTCTGGATCACCTCAGTAAAGAGTGGGAATAATTATCTCCATTCTACAAGGGGATCCTCAATCTTGGGCATTCAGCCTGGATTCTAACAGTCCTCAGTTGCAATCTGTGGACGCATTCTTTAAAGCTCTTGGCTTGATCTATGACGAACCGGATTGAGTGGATTCTGCAGAAGTCCAGCTGTGATCCTTAACACAAGGACGACGTTCCGCTGAAGATTATTGCTCCAACTTCAGGCGTTGGTCCTCGGACAGTGAATGGAATGACCCAGCTCTTCGTAGTCAGTTCCAGTTGAGTCTTTCCGAACAAATTAAGGACTCGCTTGTCCAGTATCCTACTGCTGGATCTCTTGAGGAACTCATGCAATTAGCTATTCAGATTGACAGAAGATACAGAGAATGGAAAGCTGAGAAGGAAAATCCTTCGTCCTATTCTCCTGTGCCTTCTCAAACTTCTCCCATTGATCGAGTTGAACCAATGCAACTGGGAGTATATCGGTTGTCTTCGGAAGAACGCACCCGGAGACACAATCTGGCCCTCTGCTTATACTGTGGAGAGAAGGGCCATCTGCTCCATACCTGCCCTGTCAAACCGGGAAAAGACCAGGCCAAGTGAACATGGAGAGTGTACACTTAGGCCTACAAGAAGGATTCCCTACTAATACCTGCCCAACTCATGTACGGTGGACAAGTAATCTCTGTTTCTGCAATTTTGGATAGTGGAGCCACTGGAAACTTTTTAGACTTGACTCTTGTCTGGTCCCTGGGTTTCTCAGCTGTTCCTCTGGAATCTGTTATCGCTGTGCATGGGCTGGATGGGAATCACCTGAACAGAGGTGAGATCTATTATTGCTCACCTCCTCTACAGCTGAAGATGGGTGCCCTTCAATCTGAGACTATCTCTTTGTACCTAATTCATTGTCCTTCGTTACCTCTTATCCTGGGTTATCCTTGGCTGGCCCTCCATAATCCCAGTATCGATTGAACTAAGGGTGAGATAACCAAGTGGAGCTGCCTGTGCTCCTCCTCTTGTTTATCCTTGCCGCTCAGGGTTACTCATACCTGCCCAGAGCAGCTACCCTTTCCTTATCGGTAATTTCATGATGTTTTTTCCAAGAAGGAAGCAGACATTCTCCCTCCTCACCAGGAGTACGATTGTGCTATCGATCTTGTCCCAGGTTCCAAATTACCCAAGGGAAAATTATACGCCCTGTCTATTCCGGAGACGCTAGCCATGGAATCATATGTAGAGGAGAATCTGCAGAAAGGTTTTATTAGGCCTTCCAAGTCACCTGCAGGAGCAGGCTTCTTCTTTGTGACCAAGAAGGACGGCAGCCTGAGGCCCTGTATTGACTACCGAGGGTTGAATAAGTTAACTATAAAAAACACATAGCCTTTGCCACTTATCTTGGTTATCTTTAAGGATCTACTCTAAGATTGATCTTCGTGGCGCATACAACTTGATTCGTATCCGTAAAGGTGAAGAATGGAAAATGGCCTTCAATACCCAAACAGGCCACTACGAGTACCTCGTCATGCCTTTCAGCCTCAGTAACACTCCAGCCGTCTTTCAAGACCTAATTAATGATGTACTTTGTGAATTCCTAGGCTCCTTTGTAGTCATCTACTTAGATGACATCCTGATGTACTCCCACTCACTTAAACAATATTGTGAACATGTCCAACAAGTTCTTCTGAAACTCCACCATCACCACCTCTACGCCATGTTAGAAAAATGCGAGTTTGAGGTTTCCACAGTCACATTTTTTGGGTATGTCATTTACCCGGAAGGGTTCGCCATGGACCCCGAGAAAGTACAGGTCATTCTCGCCTGGGTGCAACCCTTGAATCTCAAAGCTATACAAAGGTTTCTGGGATTCGCTAATTATTATAGAAAATTTATCAGTTCCTTTTCTACTCTCGTTGCTCCTATCACAGCCTTGACCCGCAATGGAGTGGACACGAAAATCTGGTCTCCAATCGCTATCTTTGCCTTCAAAGCCTTAAAACGTGCCTTTGTGTTAGCACCTGTTCTGAGACATCCAAATCCAGACCTTCCATTTATCATTGAAGTGGATGCCTCTGATGTAGGTGTGGGAGCAGGGCTATCTCAAAAAAGACTTGGAAGACCATAGCCTTCACCCCTGTGCCTAGTTATCTTGAAGATTTTCTTCTGCCGAGGGACATTACGATGTTGTCAATCGGGAATTGTTGGGCGTCAAGTGAACATTGGAAGAATGGCGCCACTGGTTTGAAGGTGCAAAACATGTAATCACAGTATACACTGACCACAAGAACTTGTCCTACATAGAATCAGCTAAAAGGTTAAATTCTAGGCAAGCGCGGTGGTCCCTCTTCTTCTCCCGTTTTTGCTTCATCATCACCTACCGACCTGGCTTAAAGAACCTCAGAGCTGATGCCTTGTCTCACAGTTTTATCTCATCTCAAACTCCAATCTCTGAACCCTGTTCCATTGTTCTTCTATTTTGATTGCCTTCACGCAGGAACTAGGTAAAACTCTTCAACAATTTCAACCACAGGCACCTCCTGAAACTCCAGCGGACAAACTCTTCGTGCCTGTGCATCTCAGGATGTCCATCCTCTCAGAGTGTCATGACAACAAGACTTCTGGACATCCCGGTGTTGCAAAGACCATTGAAATCCTTTCCCATGTTGTCTAGTGGCCATCATTATCTGTGGATGTTAGAGAATATGTATCTGTGATCTGTGTTCCAAGAGCAAGATTTCTCGAAATTCCCCTTCTGGGTCACTACTGCCGTTACCAGCTCCGTTTAGACCTTGGATCCACTTGTCCATGGACTTCATTGTCGGTTTGCCTCCATCTTCCGGGTGCAACACCATCTGGGTAACTGTGGATCGATTCAGCAAAATGGCTCATTTTATCCCTTTGACCAAATTACCCTCAGCACGCTCTCTGGCCGCCTTGTTTATTAAACAAGTATTTCGTCATCATGGTCTGCCAGAGGATATAGTATCAGATCGGGGGTCACAGTTTATTGCAGCTTTCTGGAAGACTTTTTGCACCCTCTTAGGTATCAGTCTCAGCCTATCATCGGCCTACCATCCGCAGTCTAACGGGCAAACCGAAAGGATGAACCAATCCCTGGAGCAATATCTACGGCTATATATATCCAAAAATCACGACGACTGGGCTGACCTTCTTCCATGGGCCGAATTTGCGTACATCAACGCATGCCACACTTCTTTCAGGTACTCTCCCTTTTATTGCAACCTTGGGTACCATCCCAGAGTCAACTCATTATTCTCTCTATCTACCGATAAGCCACTCAAAACCAGGGCCACGGCCACCCATCTTAAGAAAATCCTGAAATCAATTCATCAATCTTTACTCCGAGCATCTTTTAGATCAAAAGTTTTTGCCGACCTACATCGCTCTGCCTGTTCCTTTAAGGTAGGAAATTCAGTGTGGCTCTCTACTCGAAACATAAGACTACGTCAACCCTGCAAGAAATTAGGACCCAAATTTATTGGTTCATTTACCATCATAAAACAAGTCAATCCAGTAGCTTTCAAACTGAAGCTTCCTGAATCTCTAAAAATTCCTAGTACGTTCCACTGCTCTTTGTTGAAACCTGCCCGGTCTTCAAGAAGATTCAAACCTCCACGGTCCTCTAAACCTCAATCAGTTTCGGTGCATGGACATCAATAATTTGTAGTCGAGAAGATCCTAGATTCAAAAAAGGTCCAGCGTCAGGTCCATTACTTAGTTCATTGGAAAGGGCACGGCCCTGAGGAACGGTCCTGGGTACCTCAAAGGAATCTGCACTCAGATAAATTACTCACTGATTTCTTTGAAAAGTTTCCCGGAAAAGCAGGTTGTCAGGGTTCCTTGACCCCTCCTCAAGGTGGGGGTACTGTTACGAGCCGCCGCAGCTCTGGGCACCGCCGCGACTCGCTCCCCTCTGTCTCTCGGCGTCCCGCCCATCGTCATGACGAGCGGGTCGTCACTTCCGCCTTACTCCGACCATTGCCAAGGCAACGGTTGGGACGCTATTAGATGCAGCGATGCGTCCCGGCATTCAGGTTAGCTGGGCGCGCGCTAATTTAAATCTTAGCCAGGTGTCTAAATGTAGGTCCTGCCCCCAGTCCCCTTCTATTGGCCAGGGCACATTTATAAAGCAGGGAGGGGTAATCCTCCCCTGACGGTTATAGTCCCTGCTTCTTGCATACTTCCTGCTGTGCTGCTGTATTGCTGTGTGATTTATCCTCTCTTCTGTTGCCGACCTTTGCCTGGATACTGACTCTGATTGTTTGTCTGTGACCTCGACCCCTTGCTTGTAATGGATGCTGCTGATTTTCTTGTTACCCTGAACCCTTTGCCTGGATTTGGATACTTCTGTACTGCCTGTGACCTTTTGACCTCTGGCCTGGACCTGGATGCGGCTGTTGCCGGCTACCTAATATCCCTTGCCTGGGATCTCCACTCCACCTCTGTGTAAACACCTGCGCTACGTTCTCAGGTATCAGCTCCTACTGCTAGAGAACAAGACTTGGGGGCATCAGAGTACCTGTGAGCGCATCTAGCTCTACGTGAAGAGCGGTTCCTATAGGCGAAGACCTCTGAAGCGTTACTAGGATTGATGCCTGGGGGCGTGAGACGTAACAGTTGTCTTTTGAAATGTTTTTTTTTTTACTTTTTCTTGTGATGAGTTTGTAACAGAGAGACTGTTCTAGACCTTGAGAGGAAAAGCAAATAGTGAGGCAACAACAGAAAACGTTTGAAAAAACTGTCTTCTGAGGAGTTACACTGTCTTCTGAGGAGTTACACTAACTGTTATGATGTTGGACTGGGAGAGTAAGTTGTGGAACTGTAATTTCCTATGCTCTGGTTGTTTGACAGACAGGTACCAAGTGTTGGCAACCAGCATCACATCTTTAAGGGTAGCAGAAAAACACTGGTACCATTCCATCCACTGCAGAGGAGTCATCACCCAGAGGAGGTTCCAATTACACTCGTGAAGCTGTTCTGGGAGACCCCAATTGCAGTTAACAACACCTGAGCCAAGGAATTTGCAAATACAGTTGTCCATCATGAAGTAGTAGTTTTTCTTGTTCTTTGTTTCTCTCATCTCATTCTCTTTTCAGGACAGTCAATTCTTTCAATTGTGAACAGGTGACAGAGGCTGGTTCAGGTAGTGATATTGAGGAATTGGGGGTGAAGGAGAAGTTGGTAGCACAATCGGTCCAGCCAATTACTCTATTCAATTCAGGGTAAATGGAAAATTTGGAAACCTTGAAGCCTGGAGAAAGTGCGAGGGGCTATTGTCTGAGGAGTATTACGTCCGTAAGTATGTTGACCCCATAGTTGAAGAGAGGTACATCCAGCGATGCCAGTCCAGTAATATTCGGACTTGAGCAGGCATCCTTAAGAATGATTCTTGGGTGGGTAAGGTTGTAGACCAAACAGTGCTGGGTGTGCTCTCAAGTGCCTCAAAGATTATATCAAGTAGGACTAGTTCTCTTTCCACTAAATATTACTGAGGTAAATGAATTATGGGGTTGGAGGTCACTAGGGGAAAGGTAAAACAGCTAGGTACCTTAGTTTGAAGTCTCCCAATATTTGGCAGGCTGTTTCACGTACAAAGAAACTTGAGTAATGGGAGACTGGGAAGATGGAACAGACAAAAGCCTGCCCCACAAGTGTTGATGAAAAGAACTGTTGACATTATTAGAGTGTATATACTAACTCAAGCTGAAGAAGATCGTATATGACATTGTTGATAGACATAGGATGATGTTATTGGTGAACATGCATTATTTAAATGTTGTCTGAGCTAAAAGACATACATTGGACAGATGAATATGTTAGACATGAATAACTGTTGTAGGATATTCTACAGGGTGATTCAAAAGTCGCAGTACACCCTTTTATTTCAAAAACTCTACAGGAATTGGGCCGATTGGCTGATTTCAAGATGGCGCCCATGTTTGGTACATACCGTAATAGATAGACCACGACACCCATACCTTACTGGAGTATTCAGGTTTCCCAATTTCCTGTAGAGTTTTTGAAATAAAAGGGTGTACTGCGACTTTTGAATCACCCTGTATATTGTTGATACCTGTTCTATTGCACCCTTGAAGGGAATACAATAGGTTATCTCCAAGCTCCAGAGGTATATGTTCTATAGTAAAAGTAAACTTGTTTCAGGGATTATGACTCTCTTTTATGGTAACCTGTCTGGGATCTACAGACAGCATGATCATACACCAAGGAGGACTTACATTACAGAGACGTGGTACTGAGATCCTGCATAAGGTGATAGTTATGTGTACTATCAAAGGGTGGAGCTGTCAAAGTCGTAAAATTGGATGAAAGAAAGTATATTGATTAATATTGTTTTACCGTGCGATTGCGATCAGTACGCCACGTGTAACGTGTCATGGCGCGATCGCACGATAATACATGCACGCATACACTCGCACTTTCACATTCATTTATTTATATATTTCAGATTTATTATGGTTCCATTCTAGTTTAAACTGGATTCAGTGCAGGAAAATCGGAGTGCATCCCCTTGAGAGCTGACTCCCACCTTTGGATATTTTCATTTGAACCGGCCTATGACCTATTACACTGGACCCTCCTGAACCCTGGACCTATAGAAGCAAGCCACATCATTTGCATTGTTATCACTGTATCACGAGTGTATATATACAGCTCCTTGGGACCAGCTAAAACAGTCATCGCTGACCACAGTCTTCTGGACTGAAGGACTGTAGATGGTACCAGCGGAGCACAGCAGGCACAGCATATGTATGTATTTATTTTAACTTTTGGTAAATAAATTGCTTGTGCTTTGGAACCACATAAATTGCTTAGACAATGCTTATTGAAAAATGATGAAATTACTTTAATAAGCAGGTGCCACTTGGAGAGCTGAGAAGGATGATCTGTGGTAGTTACCACTAAAGAGTGGAGCAGGTAAGCGATGACCTGCGGAAGTACACTTGGAGAGATGAGAGCGGTGATATGCAGCAGTTACCACTAATGAGTTTAGCAGGAGAGCGATGATCGGCGGCAGTACACTTGAAGAGATGAGAACAGTGATATGCAGCAGTTACCACTAGAGAGTGGAGCAGGTGCCATGATTTGCGGCAGTACACTTGGAGAGATGAACAATAGTCTGCTGCAGTACACTTGGAGAGATCAGATCCAGACGAAGGTACAGGAGCTGCTTCCAGGCCAGGAGACTGACGATGAGAACCAGCACTGAGAGGTGACAGGAGGAGCCTTATAAAGGGTTGCCAATGAGAGGCAACCAATGGAAGAGCAGAATAGGTAAGGAAAGCTGAGACGGTCACTCGCGCATGCACAGGACAGCCGGAGGAGAAAGCGGGGAAATTGGAAACAGGTAGGCACGCCGGTTAACGGGTGGCAGCCGCAGATGAGCGGCGTGTGACAGTAACTCCCCCTTTATAGGTGGTCACCAAACACCTAGGACAGGTTTCCTGGGAAATTTAGAATGAAACTTTTTCAGTAGTAAAGGTGCCTTGACGTCAGAGGCACGCATCCAAGATTGCTCCTCAGGACCGAAGCGCTTCCAAGCCACGAGAAATTTAATCTCTCCTTTAGAATTCTTGGAGTCCAGTCTGCTTGATCTCAAATTCATCTCAGGATGGTGAGAAGGAGTCACAGGAGATGAAAAGCGGTTGATGATGAGAGGTCTCAACAAGGAGATATGGAAAGTATTAGAAATGCGAAGAGCAGAGGGTAGCAGAAGCTTGAAACAAATGGGAGTGATCACCCAAGAAATCTTGTAATGTCCTATGTACTGGGGGGGGGGAATTTTATACATGGTACCTTCAAATGGATATTCTTGATAGATAGCCATACTCTGTTGCCAACTTTCAGGGGGGGAACAGCTCTGTGCTTTTTATCAGCAAACAATTTATAGCACGTAGAAGATTTCTTTAAAGCTTTTCGAACCTGAGACCATGTAAATAAGAAATCTTTCCGTAGAGATTTTACTGCAGGAACCTGGGGGGGCGGTAGGGCTGAAAATTCTGGGATGAGAGGATGTATTCCATATACAATAGAGAACGGAGTGGCTGCGGTGGATTTGTGAAAGGCGTTATTGTGCACGAATTCAGCCCATGGAAACATATCGACACAATTGTCTTGATTAGCGGAGGAGAAGATCCTGAGGAACGTTTACAGGACTTGATTGACCCTCTCGATCTGGCCGTTGGTCTGAGGGTGATAGGAGGAAGAAAATTTTAGGCGGATGCCCAGGAGCTGACAAAGAGATCTCCAAAATTTCGACACGAATTAGACTCCGTGGTCAGAGACGATTTCCATGGGGCAACCATGCAAGCGAAAAATTTCCTTGACGAAATGTTGACCCAATATTGCTGAAGAAGGTAAGCCCATCAAGGGAGTGAAATGTGCCATTTTGGAAAAGTGATCCACAATTACTCAGATTATGTAAATATTTTGCTAGCGGGTATGTCCGTGATGAAATCCATTGATATATGGGTCCATGTTTAGTGGGCAACAGGAGAGGGTATAGAAAACCCAGCGGAGGTTGACGGGGAGATTTGTACTGAGCACACACACAGGATAGGCGGCTATGAATTCCTTAACTTCAGACTGGAATTTCGGCCACCAGTATTGGCGAGAAATCAACTCACAGGTTTTACGTGTCCCCGGGTGTCTAGCAAAGCGTGAGGCATGGAACCAAGTTAGGAGTCTCTTCCGTAGATAAGGAGGGACAAACGTTCCTCTCAGCTGGTAGAAATTTCTGAGAATAAAAAGCACAAGGATGAAATTTGCCTTGACTGGACCTCTGAGATAGGACAGCTCTGACTCCAATAGTAGAGGCATCAACTTCAAGGAAAAAAGGGAAGGACAAATCAGGCTGTTTCAAAATGGGAGCAGAGGAAAAGGCTTTTTTGAGAAAAGCGAAGGCTTTGACAGCCTCAGGTGACCAATGATGGTTTTCGGCTCCCTTCCGAGTGAGAGCTACCAAAGGGGCCATGATAATAGAATACCCCGAGATAAAGCGTCTGTAGTAGTTGGCGAATCCAAGAGATCACTGGATGGTCTTGAGGGTGTTAGGGCAAGGCCATTCCAGAATAGCCCAAACTTTTTCAGAATCCATCTGAAGGCCAGATCCAGAGACAATATATCCGAGAAAGGGTAGTTTGGAAGCTTCGAAAGAACATTTGTCAAGTTTGCAGTACAGATGGTTCTTACGGAGTCGAGAGCGTACTTCGGCTACATGAAGGCGATGAGACAGAAGATCCCCAGAAAAAAATTAAAATATCATAAGGGTATACCAACACGAAGGAATATAGTAGGTCACGTAAGATTTCATTCACAAAACTCTGAAACACGGCAGGAGCATTACAGAGTGCGAAAGGCATGACCAAGTATTCGTAGTGGCCATCCCGCGTGTTGAACGCTATCTTCCACTCATCCCCGGCTCGTATCCCCATGAAGGTCCAGTTTGGTGAAAATTCTGGCACCCTTAATACGATCAAACAATCAAACAACTCAGTTATCAGTGAAATGGGATAGCTGTTCTTATTAGTGATGGAATTTAAACCTCTGTAGTCAATGCACGGGCGCAGTGTTTCATCTTTTTTTTTTACAAAGAAGAATCTGGCTCCGGCAGAAGAAGTAGAGGGCCTGATAAAACCACGTTGTAGATTTTCTTTGATGTATATAGCGGTAGCCTCGGTTTCTGGTAAAGACAGCGGATAGACCCAGCCTCTAGGAGGAATTTTCCCCAGTTACAGATCAATGGGACAATCCCAGGCACGATGAGGGGGTAGCTGTTCAGCGTAGGCCTTATTAAAAACATCTGCAAACAAAGAATACTGGGGAGGAAGCATGGAGGCAGTAGAGTCCAATAAGGTATGGAGATTCCTCAGCGGTTTGACCTGGGAAAGGCATCTTCCTGAGCAGGCTTTGCCCCAAGCCAGGATTTGCGAGGAAGGCCAATCCAAATGAGGTTAATGAAGGAGAAGTCAGGGAAGGCCTAAAATAATAGGCCTCGTAGTTAATGGAAGGATGGGGAAAGAGATTTTATCCCAATGTAAGGCCCCTACTTGTAGGGAGAGTATTTCGGTACAACTATGAATAAGACCGTTTGCCAGACGAACTCCATCAATGACGGTAATGACAATTGGTTTCTTCAGAGTAACAGAAGGAAGAGCCAGCTGTTTCACTAAGGATAGTGAAATGAAATTCCTGGCAGCACCGGAGTCTAATAAGGCACAGTATAGAACAGATCCAGAGGACCAATGTAAGGTGACAGGAAAGGAGCATGTTTGGTTAAAAGAAAAATCTGGAGACAAATTAAATGTCCTTAGCCTGACCTCTCCTGAGCAAGCTAAGGAAATACACATACGCTAAGCAATGCAATACAGTTAAAACGCACAATGACAGTAAAAAGAAACAGTTTTCTCTTTTGTCCCCAGATTCAGTTAGCGTACCTTAGATAATGCAAAACGGACATTCGGTTTCACAACACAGAGTAAAATTCAGGTTTTGAACACATTGCGTTGTTACACGTATATGACGCGTCTCCACCCTTTGTTGGGGAACCGAAATCCGTTGGTCTTGCGTATCGTCCGGCAACGAAACCTCCAAACTCAAGAGCCCCCAAATTGTTATGAGCGTTTTGTCGCTATCCAATAACGATTGTCGAATCTCGATTTGTGTTTCCAACGCACAAATAATTATTCTCAAAAAGTAGCAGAATATATTCAAGCGAAATAATAATAAGTACAGCTGTCACTTATCTCAATAACTAGAGTATGCAATGTGCAATCTCTTCGCTGAATGCACCAAACAGCTGCTGATGTAAAGGGGATTACTATGATATTAGACATGACACATTTATTTTAACCTGAACCATATGTATCACTAATATGCATATAACTTATAATATTACACATAAACACTACTATATTTCAACATAAATAACTATGTGTTGCAACTATGATTAATGTGTACTATTTACAAATGTATGTGTTGGTGCGAATGTATACTAAAGTGTAAAAACTGCTATTGCCACGTGTTGCGGCTGGATACACCCTTCCACGCCGTAGCGTGCTCTACGCATAATTTCAGACAAGGACAATCAAGTTTGCTCGATATCAATTGAAATGACTTTATCCAATTTGCTGACTTCGACAGATAATATGGTGTTCTTTAATTGTGTGATATAAAAGTGCTCAAACTATTTAATATAACATAATTGGTGTCTATAATAGTGAAAAACAAAGTGTAAAATAGATGATATATTGATATATTTACTTATTCCCAATTGTAATATGGTTACAGTGATCTAATGAGTATATGATATAGATACATTTTTACTATGCAGTATATATGTATATGTTTATAAACATTAATTTTACAGTTTTGGCCGATCGTATTAATGAAGAGAGGTGTCGTCTTTCATGTTCATCAAGAATTTATTGATTGGAAATTGGAAATAGATTTGAGATCATATGTATTTATTCTTGATATCTTACAAATCAACTTCTTTTTTTCTGTAATCTAACTAAAATCAAATTTAAGATAGACCCAAGCAAAAATTAATTAATAGTAGATTTAAAAAATTATGTAAAATAGTCTGGAAATCAGCCTCTTGTAATTGGTGCGACAATTCTTCCTTTATATTCATATAACACAAGTATTTATTTTGAGCTAACTCAAAATTTATATTGTCAGTCCATTATATATATTATTAAGTAGGAATTTGGTATTTATAACAAAAAAAGTAATTCTATTAGGGAATGTATTCTCTTTTTCTATACTAATAAGGAAAAGACAAGAATGAACACTTTTAATATTAGACAAAACTTAAGTCAGAGACAAGACACCTGCAGTGATAATTGGGAGAATTTGTTCTACATGTCACACTCCACTGAGATATCCCACCAACACTGGACAGAAGATCTTACAAACTTAAAACATCTGGTAATCAAGGAAACTAAAACATTATGGAATAAAGTCACTTTTGACAACTATTTAAAACAGAATCTTGTACCTAGAGGTCTAAGACTGAGAATATTTCCAGCATATGAATTAGCTACTCAGCAATTAAAGGAAGAATGGGAACAAATTCTATTAAAATATTCAAATGATCTTATAAAAATTCTATTTCAACATGTGGAAATTAGACTTGAACAACTTACAAATGATATAGCGAAACTGGGTGAAAAACTGAAAGAACATGAGAATCTTGATAAATTTCAGAAAACATGAAAAATACAAGAAAGAAATACAAGATATTGAACAAAGAAAAGAAAAGGAGAAATTTGCTCGAGATTGAAATGATTTTGAACAAAATAATATATTTAAATGGAATCAAAGAAAGGTACAATTTTTTTTTAGAAAAGCTCAAAGCTCTACTTCTGAGGCTGAAACATCTTAAGGGAAAACATTAGAGAGTTCCAGTGGGAATAGAGCTATATATCCCCCTCAGCATACTTACAGTTTTTTAGGAAGACATGTAAGTCATGTAGAGGTAGAATCCGACATAAAAAAACGAGAAGTGGGGGGTGGTAAGAAACTTAACGAAAAGATAAATAAGAGACTGGGAAGGCAACCAACAGAAACAACGAAGGAGACAAAAATATTAGCGAAGAAAGACAATTCATTAATAATTATTAATTTATCTAATCAACCCCTCACACAGACTCAAATTGATGTACTTTGTAAGGGTCTATCCTTCTCTCCAACCATGAATATAAATAGATTTTAAATAGAGAAAGATCTGCATCTCTTTGGAAGAAAACTATTATTAAAAAAGTTCTTCTGACAAAAAGAAGAAATCAATCCTGAACTGATAGACACTCTCAATTTGAGTCAAGATGATTTGTTACCACATATATCTCTATTACCTCTAGATACACAAGAGCAAGAAACACTGCAATCCGTTGAATAATTGCAAAGAGAAGGGTCCTATGATGTGAACTCCACACAGAAAATAGATAAAATTGACACCATTAAAAGTAATTAAAAAAATTGTCCTAATCCAATGATTTCTGCTGAAGTTTCAATCTATATAGAATTGGTCTCAAAGGATCTTGATAGAATGTCGAATCAAACGTCTAAAAACCTAGCAAATTTAACACCTGAAGAGAGAAAAGCAATAAAGGAGATGACTGAATGGAACGAAGTTGTAATCAAACCATCAGATAAAGGTTTAAACATAGTTGTCTGGCCAAAAAACGATTATAAAGTAGAGGTATATAAACAAGTCAATGACACAAAATGTTATAGATAACTAAGTACAAATCCAACAAATATCATTTTTAAATCTTAGCAAAATCTTATAAAGGATGCTTTTGAGAGCAGTCATATAAGCAAAAAGGATTTTGATTTTTTGTGGATTGAAAATCCCAAAATATCTACCTTCTATATAGTACTGAAAATACACAAAAATGAAAAGAGACCACCAGGGTGACCGATTATCTCGGGCATTAACATGACTGAGAAGGCCAGCATATATGTAGATGTACATTTGAGAGAATTTGCATACACTCTACCCTCATATGTACAAGATACTCCAGATGTTCTCAGTAAACTCCAAAACATTACGGTCAAAGAAAATACATGGCATTGCAGATGTGATGTGGAAGCGATATATACCAGCATAGAACATCATGCTGGTATTAATGCTGTTCGACAATTCTTGGAAACCAAAGTAAAAAGTGATCATAACAACCTTATCCTGGTTCTGTTAGAATTTATTCTCAACAACAACTATTTTACATTCAACAATCAATTTTTTCTACAGGTGAGGGGCACGGCAATGGGAACAACATGTGCCGCGACCTATGCATATATATATATTTAGGCTGGTGGGAACAGAAAATGGTGTTTGCAGAAGAAAATGAAATATATACAATATTTCTTAATATGGCTCAGGTTCATTGATGATATTTTCATAGTTTGGGAAGGTGATAAAGAGACTTTCATTGAATTTATAAATAAACTCAAGGACAATCAGATTAATCTCAAATTAACCATTGATATAAGTACTGAAAGAATAAACTTCCTATACTTGACAATATTTATAAATGACCAGGGAGAATTATCGACATATATGTTCAGGAAGAATACAGCCACTAATAGCATTCTTCATGCATCCAGTTCTCATTTCTCTTCCCCGGTAAAAGGTATCCCCAAAGGTGAATTTCTTCGTACCAGACGAAATCGTGGAGACCAAAATTTTTTTTACATAAGAGCACAGGAACTAGGTAATAGACTGTCTAAGAGAGGTTACAGTCAGAAAATCATTAAAAGATCATATCATGAAGCCAAATCTACAAAAAGGGAAGAATTGATTTATAAAAAGAAAAAAACAACTCTCAAAAAGCAAAAAAACAGATGTATTAGTACCTTCAGTAGTAAATGGAAGGAAATGTATTTAATATTACAAAAACATAGTCACATTCTGAAATTAGATCTAGACATCAATGAAATCATTGGAGAGAAAATACCTATAAGCTGGAGAAGATCTAAAAACTTAAAGGACCTACTAGTACACAGTCATTTTCAAGATAACATCAAAAAACCTGGTATTATGCATCAAATTACAGGATTTTTCCAATGTGGGAAATGCAAGACATGCAAATTTACCAGAAAGACAAAGCAATTTACAGATAAGTATAATCATTGTCATAAGATTAATACCTTCATAAACTGTGATAAGGAGGCAAGGTATAATCTACTGTCTTAAATGTACTTGCAACCTGCTATACATAGGAATAACAAGTAGAACATTTAAACAAAGACTTTTAGAACATATCGGGAACATTCGAAATGCGGAACAGGATAATAAGAAGATGAAAACACTAACGAGATTAGCAAAATACTTCCTTAAAGTACATCAGAGCAACCCGAATGATCTAACAGCATTTGGTATGGAAAACGTTAAAGGTTCCATTAACATGTATAAAAATTATATACACGAAGGGGACCTTCTACCCTCACAAATTTTCTTGTCACAACTATTACTTGTAAATAACGATACACAAGGATTGATATTTACTAATTTTGAATCACATTTTCAACCATATGAATACACACACACATAAGACATCACAAATGTTAATAAAAAGATTTAGTCAAGAATAAATTAACTTGTAATATGGCAACACCAATCATAGGAATTATGGTCAGCATCTATAAGGAAACGTATTAAAATACAAACATATTTCATAGATCTTGACAATATATGATGTAAATATATCTACGAGTCTCACAGAGCAGATCGAGAATTAGCAATGATATATCCTGTAGGGCGGGACTTATTATGTACCCACGTCCAATAGGATAGCAGCATTACTACCCAATACAATATAAATGGCATTGGATTGCTTATCTGGTGATTATATGAAAAGTTCCGGTTTTCACTATCATCTAACAATAGTATATATAGATTGAACTATAGTTATGAATCACATTACTCACCATATGAATATATCCATATAAGATACCATAAATGCCAATAAAGGACCCCAGTTAAAAATAGATTCATTTGAAATATGACAACATTAATCACAGGGATTATAACAAGCATTTATAAGAAGAAAATATAACTCACAGCTTTTTATAATATGTGATATAAACATATTTACGAACTTTATGGAGCAGATCGTGAAACAGCCCCTGTAGGGCGGGACTTATCATTTATTCACATCTAACAGACTGATGTTATTATCAATCAATAAAGCACTAATGGCATCTGATTGGTCAAATGGTAACCACGTGAATACGGAGGTGTCTCATCGAGCGTATTTAAGAGATGTCAGTTTATTCTCTCGGCTTGCCTTGGACAAAGAAGATCTAGCGAAAAACGCGTCAGCGTTCCTGCTATCTGCACCTCCTACTCTACTCAATGGGCAGCTGCTTATTAATGGCAATAATGCTCCAATAAATCCAGAAATAGCTTAAAGTTATTATTCAGACATACAGCAATACCCCCCCCCCCCCCGTATTACCAGAGGATATGATGCTCTTCCAGCAGGGGATAATTTAAAGGATCAGTTAATAATATTCATCCCAGAGAGAAGTACTGCCAATATATACAGGCTTAAGTGTACTAGTTATTGAGAAAGTCCAGTAACAGCCATCTAAGAAATCTTTAATTTATTTTATAGGAACAACATATTATACTCCCTTATAGGCAGGAATGTTACATCCCAATACAAATGTTTAATTAGATCATTGGGATTAATGACGATTCTTCTTCATTTCCTGTTCTAAGCACAAGCCTATATGTAAAAATAGAGAGAATCTGTTTTGGTGCAGATAGCAATTTTAATTATACTATTGTGTATATATAATAATTGGTTTTATATTTTGCTTTTTTAAACACTCTAATAAAAGTTATATTTTAACATTGAGAATATCCCATATAGATGTAATTATGAAAGCTCTTTTTTTCTCTAATCTCAATGATAGAAAGGTGTCAGAACACACAGTACATTGGAGCTTTCTGCGTAATGGGCTGCGTTGTTGCAGACAGGTCAGAGTGCCCATGCTGACCCCTGTCCTCCACCAAAAGTGCCTACATTGGGCATGTGAGTGCCAGAACTAGACAATGGAGCAATGAAGTTGGCCTCGTCTGACAAAACCCGTTTTCTTTTGCATCATGTGGACAGCTGGGGAAGAGGTAGTACTAGGACACTCTATGTCGACGGAGGCAAGTGTGATGCTCTGGGCAATGTTCTGTTGGGAAACCTTGGCATTTATGTGGATGTTCCTTTGACACGTACCACCTACCTAAACAGTATTGCACACCAAGTACACCCTTTCATGGCAATGGTATTCTCTGATGGCAGTAGTCTCTTTCAACAGGATAATGTACCATGCCACATTGCACAAATTGTTCAGGAATGATTTGAGGAACATGATAACAAGTTCACAGTGTTAACTTTTCCTCCAAATTCCCCAGATCTGAATTCAATCAAGCATCTGTTGGATGTGCAGGAAAAATAATTCTGAGTTATGGGGAGGCCCCACCTCACAACTTACAGGACTTAAAGGGTCTGCTGCTAACGTCTTGGTGGCAGATACTACAGGACACCTTCAGAGGTCTTAAGGAGTCCATGCCTCAATGGGTCAGAGCAGTTTTGTTGACTGATCGGTTTATATTAGGGGAAGAAAGTGTCTCCTCTAGGGAAATTTAAAGTTGATGTGAAATGCAAAGAGAAAATGTACAAATTATATATATATATAAAATGACAGTCCAGCAATTTTTGGCTGTGAATGGTTAAGAACAATTCAAATTGACTGTCAGTCTATTAAAACACTAAAGGTGTCAAGCAGAGCTGAAGAAACTAAAATTTTTGTAAAATTTGTGACCTGTGGAATGAAGTTGGCCCCACCCATAGTTTTGGAATTAAGGAAAGCTAAAGCGGGAACATTTTCATACGGGGAGACTTTACACCAATTAATCTAATGATGCACACAGTACAATATCCACTACCAAAAATTGAGGACATCTTTGCAGCTCTGTCGGGGGAGACGAATTTACAAAATAGATTTGGCACAAATGTATTTACAAATGAAAGTTGGAGACACATCAAATAAATACTTGACAATCAACATACACAAAGGTTTGTTTCCATGCAACCTTCCTTTCTTTGGAATCCCTTCAGCAATTTGGCAAAGAATAAAAAATACTGACTCACTCTTAAAAGGAGGCTTAAAGTTTTCACTCGCCTCTGACATTGATGATTTTGAGATCTTTATTGATACACAGAAATTTATCAATTTTATTTATTTTTATTTTTAAAAATGATGGAAAAAGAAAAAACAATCAATGTATAGTCTAGTACTGATGAGAAGGAGGATCCTCAATTCAGAAAAAAAATCTTATTTTTATCCAGCACATTTAAAAGGTCGCTGTTTAGATACATTTATTAGATTGGATTTTTATGATTTTATAAAAATGTCCATGAGAAAAAGTAAAAAGACTAACTTTAATGTTTCTGCTAAGGAAAGAATAGCTTTAAAAATCCTACAGCAGAATAAAAGCATAGTCATCAAGCCCGCCGATAAGGGTGAAGGCTTGGTAATTATGAATTATGAGGACTATGTATTAGAAATAAATAGACAATTAGGTGATACCAATACATATATTAAACTAACAAATGATCCTACTTTTTCTATAAAAAATTAATTTGATATTTTAATTGAAAAATATTCCAGAAATACTCTTAATGAAGATAAGTGCACATTTATTAAAATTGAGAATCCTACCACTTCATATATTTATATATGTACTACCAAAAATAGATAAGAGTTTGTCTAAACCACCCGGAAGGCCATAATGTTCAGTATTAATGGAATTACCGCCAACCTTTAGTTATCAAAAAATCATCCTATTTTAGAGACACTAATATTGTATTGAAGTTTGAAAAGTCTGTAAAATGGAAGGATGATTGCATTATGGCCATAGCAGATATCACTTCATTATACACCATTATAGAGCATAGTAAAGGATTGGAAGCTGTAAGATATTTTTTAAAAAAGCCTGAATATTCGGAAAATCTTAAGTGCTTCATTTTGGAGAGTATTGATTTTATCTTGAAAAACAATTCTTTTTTTTTTCAAGGAACTTATTATTTACAACAGATGGGCACAGCCACGGGTACCATTTTTGCCCCAGCTATGCCAATTTATCTATGGCATATTGGGAACATATTACCATTAGCTTGGGGGAAAACCTGTTATCCTGGTGAAGATATATTGTCAATATCTTTTTTATCTGGAGTGGTAATTTGTAAACACAAAATCTATTTTGTTTCCAATTAAATAATAATGACTGGGATATTAGATTGACTTACAATATTAGTAGATAGACAGTGATTTTTTTATACTTGCCATTATATATACATCTGGAAATTATACACTCTAAATGTTATAAAAAAAAAACAATGAATATTAACACCTATATTTAAAGAGATTGCCAACATCAATAAAACTGGCTGGATGGCATTCCATGGAGTCAGTTTTTAAGACTAAGAAGGAAATGTACAGAGCAAGAAATCCACAGGAAACAAAATGGAAGAATTGAGACAAGATTTTAGTGATAAAGGATATAGTATTAAAGATGTAGATGTCTCAAAAGAAAGAGCATTGATAAAGGATAGAGATAAATTGCTACATCTGGAGAAAAAGGAAAAATCTGACGATAAGGATTTTAAATGGCCCTTTCTTACAAAATATAATAATAAATAGAGACATACAGAAAAAATAGTTCAACAACATTGGCATATATTATTTAAAGATCATATATTGGCAGAATTTCTCACAACAAAACCAAATTTTATATATAGAAGATCCACTAATTTTGTAAGAGGCATCCTTCCAGAAAAAGAAATGGGGTGAATTATGAATACAGGATTTAATAGGTGTGGGATATGTCAAGCATGCAAAATTATGACAAAAATTTATTCTAATAGCAAAATTATGGAATTTACTATAAACAACCATGTCTACAAAATCAATAAATTTATCACTTGCAATTCAACCAATGTAATCTACATTATAGAATGCAAATGTGGCTTAATTTACGTTGGAAAAACAATGAGAATGTTGAAAAAAAGAATAAATGAACACTTATACAACATAAAAAGAGGCATAGAAACACATTCTTTATCACTTCATTTTAAAAAACAACATCAGTGCAATGAGAAAGACTTAGTCAATTTTATAGGGATAGATTCCATTAAACCTAATTGGAGATATATGAATGTAGATATAAAATTATCCCAAATCAAGATGAAATGGATCTTTAGATAAGAAAGCTAGATACCTAAAGGTCTAAATAAATGGCAGTTTGTTTCAAAATCTTTACATGGTTTTATGTTTTGTATATTTCAATACCTGTTATTGATGCAATGTTTTTATATATATTTAATTTTATATTTATATATTTTAATACAAGTAATTTATGCAATGTCTTTGATACACATCCATGTTTACAAATTTTATACATGTAAAAACTGAAACTAATAGTGAGGCTTGACATTATATCAAAGTGAGGCTTGGTATTTTAACATTGAAACCAGAAAGTAAAGAAGTGCGATCAACAATACGTCACTTCCAGTTTCCTGTTTTTCAATAAAACTTTAACATAATACAGCACATAGACAAGTGCTACTTCAGGTTCAGCGTTTTTGCTGATTTATAAACTAAATACAAAGAGGGAAGTGAAATTTACACTAACACTGCAGTAGGATGTATTTCACATAGCGTCACATCCCTTCCGGGTTTCATAGGAATATGCATTATGACATCATTTTTGGAAAATAATAGTGTTATTAGATTTAATACAGAATATAATTGTACAATAATTTATTATTAAGGGAAATGAATGTAAATTTAGATGAATATTACAAAATAAGTAATCAGGATTTCTGATTGGTGGAAAGTAGTTTAAATGCAGCCACTACATACAACAATTCATTCTCCTTGAAAGACATATAAACAAGTCGAAATGCGTTGGTGAAAGGATTTAAAATATAGGGAGTCCAGGTATCGCTTCTTCATCATTTTGGTAACATCAGGAAGTTCATCTGACCAGCATAGAACCAATACGAATTCCGGGACACTGATTTCATCTATATGTGATTGGAAAATGCTTGATTGATATTACTTCCGGTAAGAGCATCCTTGTACACCACTACTCTGATTTTAAAAGTTTTTTTTTATTTTGCTTTTATGTGTGGATTGAAATATTAAATGTTATACCTTGAGGCAATATTACGGTAGAATCCTCTTTTTTCTTCATATCTGGGTCCCACTGTGAAAAATATTCCTAGAGGACTGGATGGGAAAGATAAAGAAATCTCTGAAGGCTTGTCTCTAAATTGATTCTTGTAGGAACCTTACCAAAAGGGGACACTGGTGTGATCACATGGTGCTAGTTTGCACGTTGGGATGATTCTACAATAAGTGAAAAGTGTGAAGCATTTTGGAAAGAAATTATTTTAGTCATTTTTAAAGAGTTTGGTACAGGTACATCAAAAAGAACATTACACATATTGGGACATTATTTCACAACCTAGAAGGTGTTTGATACACAGTTTAAACAGATTAAACTATGTAGGTTTTTATATTTTTTGTTTCTTTTTAAACAATAGATTAATATCAGATAATGAAGATTTCTGGGATCTAATTTTATCTATCTGAAGCCAACTAAAACAATATAAGTATTTTGTACACATTTATGATTGGTTTCTATAATTACTATTGGATTACACAATAGCGCTGGAGCTCTTTATATCCATTTTTCATTCATATTAGTAGGTTAATTGACAGCTATTAACTTGACCTTAGTCTCTTTCAGTCTGTGTGTGTATGTTAGAAAATTTAGACTGTAAGCTCCAACGGGACAGGGACTAATTTCAGCAAGTATGTACAGCGCTCTGTAATTAGTGGTGTTATATAAATAGATGATTATGATGATGAATTATGTTAGGGAGGGGAGAGCATTATTGAAAGAAGGACAACCATGGGTCCCATACTATATTGAAGGATTTAGGGGAGTTATTAATGGTGCTCGTTATAAATTCCATGCAGTGGGCATGCCATGCTCAGCTAATAGCAGCCAGGAGGCAGGGAGGCTCAGTTTGCTTCCAGTCCACGATGATTTGGCAAGTGCGACTGACATGATGTGATGGGCCAGTTTATTTTGATGTTGAGTAGCAGCGGGAAACCTGAGAGGCAGAAGAAATGATTTAGTATCAAGTGGAATATGAATTTGGATCAGGGATTGAATTGAGTTCTTAATATCAAGCAGAACAAGCGACGTTCCCATGTCAATTCATGGGGTCCAGATTAGAGTAGGTTGGAAAAGTGAGTTCAGAGTATATAGTGAAAATTAAGCCAGGCGTGGATGCTCTGCGCAGGCACAGCTCTTCAGTCATGGTGAGAGGGCGAGCAGTGAGATGCGATGTAACAGAGGTATGGAGATTGCGTATCTGCAGATACTGGTAAAAGTATTTAGTATATCTATTGCTGATTGAATGTCAATGAATTGAGGAAAACGGGTGGAGCAGGAGATATCATTTAGATAGCAAACACCTCAGGAGTGGCAAGGGGAGAAAATGGAGGGTAGTAAACCTGGCGAGAACTTCAGAGAGTTGAACAGAGGAGTTATCAGAGAGGCTTGCATAGAGAAGCCGTATTGCTTGAGATGAGTCTCAGCTTGCTAAGGAGTGTGCGACCGTTGGATAAGTTAGGACCTGCTTGGGGCGACAAGCCTGTGGAAGTTTGAGAAGGGTAGCAGGGGTGAGTAATGCCAGATCTTCTACCTCAAGATATACCCAGAGCCAAAAGGCCATATTACAAAACCATAAGACACATTGAGCAAGGTGGACAGAGAGGTAATAGCGCTTGACATTCAGTATACCAAGGACCCCACTCCAAGAGGACCCCTGAAGGACACACAGCCCCACTTGGGGTTTTTGCCCTCCCAGATAAATTGGAGGTAATATTTTTGAGGAATTTGAACACATAAGGAGGGATCAGAATGGGAATGGTCTGGAATAGATATAACAATCACGGTATATTAATTTTCACCACGTTGATGTCACCTATCCAGTAGATGAAATTATAAGACCAGGACTGGAGATCAGATTTAATTTGGGAGAGGGTGTGAGGGAAGTTGACTTGGAAATGCTGGTGATGGCACCTAAATATTTGAGTTTCTGTAGTCGCCAGAAGATGGGGAATTCTTGTTCTAAGATTGATTTCTCTGATTCAGGGATGTAGAAGTCCAAGTTCTCAGTGTAGCCATGATTTATTTTATACCCCAAGACCGCGGTTCCCAAAGTGTGCGCCACGGCTCCCAGGGGTGCAGCGTCACTGTCACAGGGGTGCCACGGTCAGGTAGATGGAAAAAAACACTGCCAGATTGGTAAGTTTTGTGTTTTTTTCCCCTCTTCCTGGTCCTCAGGATGCAGAGGGGGCAGGATGAGAGGAGGATGCAGAGGGGGCAGAGTGAGAGGAGGATGCAGAGGGGGCAGAGTGAGAGCAGAATGCAGAGGGGGCAGAGTGAGAGGAGGATGCAGAGGGGGCAGAGTGAAAGGATGCAGAGGGGGCAGAGTGTGTGGATGCAGGAGCACAGAGTGTGTGGAGATGAAGGAGGGCACAGAGTGTGTGGATGCAGGGGCACAAAGTATGTGCAGATGAAGGAGGGCACAGAGTGTGTGGAGATGAAGTAGGGTACAGAGTGTGCGGATATGAAGGAGTGCACAGAGTGCGTGTGGGTGAAGGAGGGCACAGAGTGTGTGGAGATGAAGGAGGGCACAGAGTGTGTGGAGATGAAGGAGGGCACATTGTGTGGATGAAGGGGGCACAGTGTGTGGATGAAGGGGCACAGTGTGAATTAGCTATAAATTATTCTTTGACAGAAATATAATTGAAAAAAAAAATATTTAAATATTATTTTCCCTTGGATTTATGTGTATTATTTTTGCATACAACTAAATAAGTATTTATGTCCTGACCTAAATACTTAATACTTTTTTTTGACCCAACAACTTATAAAATGGAACTGCTCTGTAATTATTTTGGAGGGGTGCCTTAAAAAAATTACGGAGACTCTAAGGGTGCCGCGAACTGCAAAAGTTTAGGAACCACTGCCCCAAGAAATGACCTTTGGTATCTAACTCAGGGTGGAGGGGAGGAAGTGATGTGATGGGTTGAGAGATACTCAATAGGACATAGTCTGCAAATAAGGTCACTTTGTGGTCTGTCTTGTCAATTTGGAAACAGAGCTCACCTTATTGGCTCGTATCCTGGCGGTTAGGGTTTCACTCACTAAAGCAAAGATGAGTGGGAGAGGGGGCATCCTTGATGTATGCCATTGGAGATAAGGAAGGATGGTGAGGTGAGCAGGTTAGCTGAGATCATGTAGGAAGGAGAGTGATACAGGGCAGAAACACTCCTCAAGCACTTGCAAGAGAAGCCCATCGATCCAAGCACCCCATACATGAACAGCCAGGAGATGCAATCAAATGCTTTTTTGGCATATAGTGCCATGAGTAGGGAAGGGACTGTGCCGTCATGGATGGGATGAATCAGATCGACAACTGGAGGGCTGTATCAAGGGTAAATGTATCAAGCAGCAATTTTGCATTTTCAGTCATTTTCTTGGTCGAGTTGAAACTCGCCAATGTCTTAAACCGTAAAGTGTTTCTTTCAAAATCGCCATTCTCAAAATTGTTACAAATTGCAGTCCTGGCGTTTTGCCACTCTAGCTATACAAATTGCCAAATGTATGAAGCTGCGATTTTGCGAACTCGCCTGAGTTTGAATTAAAAATCGCCAGAATCAACACGCTGCTTTCAATAAGCGAGATTAGCAAGCACGTCACTGTTACAGTGTTGGTCAATGTTAATATAACAGGAGGCACAATACAAGTGTAAAAACAAGTAGCCCACTAAGGGTTAAATGGCACACACTAGAGAGCCCCTCGGGATAAAAGGTTCAAAAAGTGAATTGATAAGGAATACAAATTCTAATAAAAAATCTGAGTACAAATACTCTCCAGCTGCTGCACACCCGTGGTGGATTGCTGACAGCCACCAGAGATAGTCATAGACACCAACAAACAAAAAGTGAGGGTTGCGCTGCTGAATGAGTACAGAAATTAGTGATGATCTCTTGAATAATCAGAAGAGGCACTGTACAACAATCAAAACATTTATTATAGATATAAATATATTCAGTACAAAGTACTGGCAATAGCCGGAAATCTGGTGTACAATAAAAGTGTGAAATCACTCTGTCACATGACTTTGACATAGAAACATAAAATACAGCTTGATTAATATACAAACAGCCGTGGCTAATAGACTAAATAAAAATCAATATGACATATGGTTGCGCAACCAAAGTAAATATAGCCAATAGTAAAATCAGTCAATAAAGAGGCACCTTCAGAATGAGACGATGATAATAAAGTCTCAATAGAATAGGAATAGATATGTATAGATATTAACATATATATTATATGTGGATTCCTCCTTAGAATATTAAATCGCCTGAATCCAAGACATCCGACAGGTATATTACACAGCCTAGATCTTGATGATCACTTCTAGGCTTTAGTAGCCACCTACTTATTGAATTATGGGTAAATAGATGTTCCCGGTAACCCGTAATTAGCAGTCCCGTTTTCAGCGTAAGTCACGCCCCGACGATACCGGGACCTTGCTGAGATGACTTTAGAGTGTAATGTCCAAGCCGGCTGTAGATGTTTAGTCGCGGGGCGAGCCGATTAACTGCCTCCAGTATGCATCACGCAATGTTGTTTAAACGGGTCCTGCCAGATGATCCTCAGATATTGTATCCGCACCCGCTATGGATGTCGAGACAAACCAGAGTCTGCGCTGGCAACAGATCAAAGTAGTGTCCACTTAGCGAACACAAATAGAGAGAGGATTCAGGTAATGAGGCAATCACACATAAAATCCAGTTCACAAGAGACCCCCGCTGACGTGTTTCGTGTCCGTTCCAGACACTTTTTCAAAGTGTAAATCAAACATGATTTTTGCTTTAGAGGGGTAAAAATGTTTTAAAATTAGATTACGGGGCCAAATTATTTTATGAATAAATTATGTTTGTCCATTTATGTAATTTATTATTATTTTTTTAATCTTGCCTTACTATCTGTTTATCAGTGTGGCAATATTTTTGTTTCTCATGACATGGCAATACTTAATATTTCCACATGGGGCATCATTTAAATTACATACTTGTGGCACAACATGCTGCATTTTATTTTATATATCAGCAAACACATCAGTCATTGGTCTATGCAGGCTAATGAGGACTATAAAATGGGACCCAAATGGCAAAACTCTGAGGGTGGTTGAAAATGTTTTTTTGTAGGAAAAATCTTATTGGGTGTTTTGGATCCACGACAGCTTTTTGATTCAACACAGAGAAGGAGGGGAGGTGAGGGGGGAAGGGGCTATGAATCTTACCTGCATGAAGCTGCTCCTCTCTGCTTTGTCTTCTCCCCTCCCCTCACAGACACTGTCGGGCCGTGATGATGGCATCATCACGGCCTGTCACTGTCAGTGAGCGGAGGGGAGGAGACAGAGCAGAGAGGGGCAGCTTCATGCAGGTAAGATTCATAGCCCCTTCCCCCCTCACCTCCCCGTGGATTTCCGCACAGTTTTAAATGACCATAGTCATTTTTTTTTTATTTTGAGGCGCCCTGCAGAGCCCGGCGCCCTAGACAATTGCCTAACATTGCCTAATGGGAGCGCCGGGCCTGCATGTATTTATGTTTAATTGTAGGTGATTCATGATATGGGTGTCAATCCATGGTGGTTTATGACACCTCTGTCATAGAGGGGTGATAGAACATACCTTTGGCCTATTGAAGTTCACATTCACGTGCTTTGACACATCTGGTGGTGTGCTTCTCTATGTCACAGGTAAGGTGGCTGATATGGTGTTGTGGTGCTGTCTGCTGCATAATTTTGCCCTAAACCAAGGTATATCCCATCCACCAGCAGTAGGCAGTAACGAATCAGTTGAGTTCTTTCCAGCAGCTGATGTTCATAATACAGAGGGGAGGAGGCAGGTCATAGAAAGAATCATCCAGACTTATTTTTTAGGTGAGCATTACTTGTAATTGTAATTGTTTCGTAACTACCAGTAACCTTGTTTTTAATTTTTATCTAATCTTGTAAAACCAATATCATTATCAACATCATACACACAGGATTTTTTTGGAAACACCAATAACCTAATTTTAAGGGTATGTGTATGTTTGTTGAAATAACCATTGAAGCATTACTGGAAGATAAAAACAATATCATAAGTGTACCCAAATTACTCAAATAAACATTTGAGGAAACACTTTACATGAGTCCAGACCTGTGGGATTATGGAGGGAATCAATTTACCATTATGCACAGCTTGCAGGTTAAATGGGAAGCCCCACCTGTACTTGATATTGTTCTTGTGCAATTCATCTGTTATGGGGGTTTAGCATTCTATTCTACTGTAGATTAAGCTAAGATAATTCTGGGAATATTTGGATCCTATGCCAACCAAAATAATTCCATCTAGATGTCATTCTTTTGAGCATCACTTCTTTCTCAGTGAAGTATTGAAGTATGAAAATTACATCTCTTGGTCTGCCTGTTGGAATGCCTCTTGGACTAAATGCTTTATGGGCGCTATCAAAACTATTGATTTTGGTAAACATTTAGTTAATAAGTCTATTAGCTCATGTGATGTGTTATCCTCTGGTATTCCTGTTATGCTCATGTTGTTTTTGAGGTCCCTATTATCTAGGTCATCAATTCTACGTTATAGGAGTCTCATCTCTGTTGACAGTTGTTAGATCTGAGTTTGCCTTGCGGTGTCAAGAATATCTGGAAGCGCTTCAATCAGCTGGAGAGAATAGACACAGACCAAGTTCTGTATACAAGGAATATTCTCTGTTTATTGATATCAAGATACAGTCTTTATAGACTACTGAATATATGAATCCTACGTCATAAGCATACAATAGTCTATGGGATGCACTGCGGATTAACTATCTCACGGAGCTGTTTAACTTTCTCCCTCTTCTCAGGACAGGTGTGTCAATTATTCTTATACCAAGGCAGGCTGGAGGTTTATCTCCTGTCTGCCATATCCAAAGTCATGGGCACAGTTCCCACATTATGAGCTGAAAATGAAACTACCTATTGTTCACAAACCTTGTTACATTCTTACACAAATTCTCTATGTCAGCTTAACCTCAAGGCCGTGTGCTCACATCTTGCAAAACTGCATTTCAGCAGAAAAATTAATAATCTCTTTTAGAAGATAATATATCTATGCAAGTTACAAAAGTGGCTGAACAAGGGTCACTTATGAGACCTTTACAAAAAAAATCATATTTAACACTATTGAGCAACTGCCTCTCACAGCCTGTTGTGGTAGTCATCTGAGATTTACTTACTATAATTCAAAGCTGATAATATAGAGGCAAGATGTGCAATGCCTGTTTGGAGGTCAGGCACTTATTTATGCACCATTTCCTGGAGTTTATTGCCTAGTATTTTAAAGTCTTGCTTGGTAAGTGTTGTATGGTTATTAAGGTTTTGCAATGGAGTGCTTGGTCCGTTCTTCATTGTAAGTGGATAATCTGGGAGCAGTGGCTTGGGTTGGGGAAGGCAATGACAGGTTCTTATTCACATTTGTAGTATTTAATACCTTCAAAAACTGCACAAAATCTTGGCGTTGAATAGTATCTATAGTCTTTCCCGAATCCTTTCTGGAAGGATCCTTCTTATCTTTCACCAAACACTTAAAAAACAGAACAACCCGCTCCAATGTATTTCATTCATCCACAGGACTCAGATTGCATTTAGCAAATACAGAATTATACCAATGTCACCAAAGTCTATGGTATTTCTACAGGCTTTTCTACTTGCATATATACATTTCTCATGATTGATTGTATCGTTAACCAAATTCACCCAGTGTTGTACCACAGGGAGTTCACCAGCAAGCCATTTCCATGCTATAATGACTTTAGCAGGTGATGTCAAGTTAAAAATATACTTAAAAAGATGTTTATTTAAAGTTTTCTTCTAGGCTGACTGCAAAAAGGTAAATCCTGGGACATAGTGGAGGAGCCACCAAAATAGTATTCTGTACACATTTCCAAACTGAGACTCAGAAATTATGTAGCAATCAGGCTGGCTGGCAAGTTTTATCCCGGAGGGGAGCGTGACTTGACTGAGCAGCCAATTAGGAACATTTTAAAGAAAAAATGCAGGTAGCCCGGTGGCCCACCCCAGGCTAGCTCACTATGGGACCAGGATGGTGGGCAGATGCCTCCCTTCCCCTCCAGCCCAGCAACCCCTGGTAACAAGGGCCATGAACACAGCATATGACAGGGTATGTGGTTGATGGCTAGACATTTAATTGGTCAACATTCAGAAAATTGTCAACAATTCAATTGTTGACAATATCATTAGATTGACAATTTAAATGTGACAGTATTATTAGGTTGACAACTGAAATGTAGACAGTATTATTATTTGTTAGAGATTTGTTACAGTTTTCCGAAAACCGAGCCCACCCAAACTTTGCAAATCGCGCGCCCTCAGAACTGAATACGGAGATCCGGCACCATTTCACAGAGAGACACAGAAGGAGTATTAGGGTCCTTGGCAGTCTTCAGTGCGTCATTAATGAAAGAGAAAGAGGAGGGCTGGAACATAAATAATAGGGCTGGCCGTGTTATTACCAGTCTACAGTCTACGTGCCTTTGATAATTGTCAGTGCTGAAACAGAAATAATAGGGCTGGCAGTGTTGTTAAAAGTCTCCAGTGATGGCGGGCGTGGCCTAGCAGCTAACATGGCCAAAAGATTTCAGTGCTAGCTCCTACCACCGTGACCTGTTTTTGGTTGACAATCGGTCTTTGACCTGAGCATACTACTCGGAAACCGTTTGTCCAGATCATTGTCCCACCTGAGGTAATACCTAGGGCTGATTTGACCCTCTAACGAGTGCCACGGAGGTACCTTGTTTGGAAAGAGTATTTTGGCGTGAAATGAGCAATCTCCATTCAGTTGCCACGCAGATAGGCCCCAGCTCTGTAATGGCCTGTGGCCCAGTCTGTCACCACGATAAACTGTTTGGCTGGCAGTAACACCTCTTTCAGGACAGTGCCGGTGAGGACGCCCTTATACCATACCAAATTGCACTATAATACAGGTATGCTATCTTGATTCAGACTGGAGTGGTGCGTGGCTCCACAGACTCACATACTGACGACACTTTCGCTGCAGCTGGTGATTGCCTGCAAATACACAGGGAGCTGAGGAGATTGGGAGGAAGTGTGCTGTAGAGTTAGTGACTCATATCGGAACTGAGTGCAGGCTGTGGAGCGCAGCTCTTCAGTGATAGACTACAGAGTCATTATTTGTTTAACCTGCTTAATGAGGTGCAAATGTAACCAAGTATACCGGAATATATAGAGAGCTGTTCAGAACATATATTGGACATTGTTGCCCAACTTGAGAGTGGATGTGTCAAGTTCTGAAATTGTTCTCTGACTTTGACAACTGAAGGGTCCCTCATCAATAGCTCAATCCTATTCTAAATCTAGTTCTACTCCTAATAAAGATCTAAATGTCTGCTGCCATCTGGTGGCAAAGTTAAGATCTCAGCAACTTCTGTTAGGAACTCCCAAGCCAGCACAATGAAACTCGGGGTCTACTCTGAAGGCCCGGTGTTCGCTGGAGCCCCTAGTGGTGGGGACAGATTTGGCTGCAGGCCGACAGAGGGTCGAGTAACGTGTACTGACTTAAGGAGAACCTAGGAGTATAGTGATTGGCGGACAGCAGCGGGCAGGAAAACCAAGGTCAGAGGTCACAAGCACAGGTTCAAAATCCAGGGACAAGGGAAAGGTCAGGAGCACTAGCGGAGGAGCAAAATCCGGATTTCAGGCAAATGGTCAGGGTCAGAAGCGTAGGTTCAGTGGGCTAGGAACAAGCAAAGGTCATACACGGGAAGTCTATCAAAGGTAATAATAACCAAGCAGAGAGAGAACAAGCAGGCAGCGGAACTGAGAACAGGACGCTATAACCAGCAATGAGGCTGCAGACCTCACTGCCCTAAATAGTACAGATGACCAATCAGAACCCAGTTCAGAATGTGTCCTCAGCTGCAGTATAATGAAGATGCAGAGCCTGCAGCCAATGGGAGTAACAGAGTGCCAGCAGTAACATAAACCTAATCAGCCCTGATTGATTGAGTAAGCTTCAGCTTTGTATGGCTGGCCCTGAACCCCCTTATGCGCACGCGCCCGGCTGTTTGACAGCTGGCCGGGCGCGGCGCCAGGAGCTCTCCAGCATCCCGGTTGTTGCCCAGGCAACCGGGACGAGCCCACAGGAAGTGACGTCCCGGTCGTCATAGCGACGGCCAGGACGCCCAGAGAGGAACCCACAGCCGCGGCGGTTGCGGTCACCGCCGCGACTCTAACAACTTCTATATCATTCATGTAACTGAACAACTCACAAAGATTATTCTATTGCCCTATTTTTGTTGCCTGACCTGTGTGCTACAGTGGTTCGGTTTTTCTCCATATTGCTAGTTACATATCTGGGTGATACTGTAATAACAAAAATTCTTCATTAAATCTGAAACATAGCTGGGATTCACTTTCTGTGTGCATACTACATTTGTCTCTAATTCTTCCTAGACTGAAATATTTTAGATATGTAAGAGACTAAAAGGGATGATCTTTGTCTGATAGCCACAATCTTGACTACAAGTGCAACAAACCACAATATACTGGTGTTGAAAATGGAAAAATACATGAATACACCTTCATCGGCTAAACCACAGCATTCAAAACCTGAGAAAATAGAAGGGACTCAAGTACCAATACTTCTGGAATAGTGAATATTACAAACCATTCCAACTCTGGCACAGCCATGAACCTATCAATACTCGTTACTCGTCTGAACTCTGAAGCGTCTTTATCTTATAATACTGTTGTCAAGGTGATACGTAAAACAAGCCCGGACTACAATTACAGGCAACAAAGTTCACAGATGCCATCAAAGAGTTAACAGACAAAATTGCAACCACAAACAAGCAAGTTCAGATTAACAAGCAATTTATAGGTGAGCAAATGCAAGACATCTCCTCCCGGACACAGGAAGTTACTGCTCTGTGCAAAATTCAGAAACAAATGTATTACAAGATTGATGATCTTAAGAATAGATCAAGACGTAATAACCTTCGGTTGGTCGGACTACCAGAGTCCTTGAAAGGTCAAGCGTTAGTACAATTTCTTACAGCGGACCTACCGGCCTTACTCAATATTTTGTAAGACTTGCAAGGCTTAGAAATAGAGAGAGTACATCGTCTGGGTCCAACCAGAGACAATCTAGATAAAAAACCTCAGAAAGGTATCTTTAAATGTTTAAACTACATTCACACAGTTAAATTCTGGACTGCAGTGAAACAGATAGGAAAGATCCTATGGCAAGAAAAGCAGCTACTTCTTTTCCAGGGCTACTCCACAGAAGTCTCCAGAGCCCGTAAGGAAATGTGGCCAGTATGCTCTCATCTGGTTAAAATAGGGAGGAATTTTGTGCTTATCTATCCGGCAGAACTGCGACTATTTCAAGACAAAGAATTCCGGGACTTTAATAAAACGCACAAACATATCTCGACAAAGAAGAGTCACAAAATGTGGCTCAACCTATGGACACATAATTCCAAGTTCCGAATGTTAATTTGTAGAGATAAGTATAATGCCTTAACGTTTAATATTTTCATGCTTTTATATAGGGATGTGCACTGGCCACTTTTGGTGTCTCGTGTTTTGGATTCGGATTTGCTTCAGGTTTTGGGTTCGGATTTGTTTCTCAAAACACCTGACGAAAGGTTTTGGATTCGGATTTATTTTGAAAAAAACATAAAAAGTGTTAAAAACAAGTTTTTGGTTTATTTTCACTCCTACGCTATTATTAACCTCAATAACATTCAATAACAATCATTTCCACTAATTCCCAGTCTATTCTGAACACCCTCACACCTCACAATATTGTTTTTAGTCCAAAACGTTTCACCGAGGTAGCTTTCTGGACTGCATAGTGGAGTGGTCCCGGTACCCAATTTGGTACCGGAGCCACAATATATCACCCTCAACTGGTCTCAATTCCACCAAAAAAGTATCTGGACTGCGTAGTGGAGTGGCCCCGGTACCCAATTTGATACCGGGGCCACAATATAATAAAAAAAACCTCAACTGGTCTGAATTTTACCAAAACAGTATCTGGACTGCGTAGTGGAGTGGTCCCCACAATATAATAAAAAATCCCTCAACTGGTCTGAATTCCACCAAACAAGTATCTGGACTGCGTAGTGGAGTGGTCCCCACAATATAATAATAAAACCCTCAACTGGTCTAAATTCCAGTGCACAGATGGCGAACACCGGATGGACGTCTAAAACAAACATAGCAGTTAAGGGCGCAGTTCCTCTTTTTTGTGACTGCACAAACAATTAACGTAGTAATAGAAATGACAGTTGTTTTTTTTTTTAAATATAGAAAGAAAGAAGGTAGTACTAGAAATGGCAGTTATTTTTTTTTTTTTAAATAGAGAAAGAAAGAAGGTAGTAATAGAAATGGCAGTTATTCGAATCCCCAGGAGAGTCTAAGTGGGGTGAGCCACAGAGAGATTATTTCCCTCAGTTTCTCTAACAGGTTGTCAGTGTTGTGCCTCTTCTTAAAACCTGTGATACATAACTACACACACTCGGCAAAGCTTTTACAAATTATCTGCGGCACAGTACCACTGGACTGTACTTTAATAGCAGTACCTATTATTTTTGGGTACAGCAACAGTGAATGATCGTAGTTAGACTTTTAAATAGCAGTACAAGCTAGATTTTTTAAAATTTTGTAATATTTTTTTCCAATTATTTTTGGAAAATGTATTATTTTATTTATTTTTTTTTAAATTAATTTTTTATAATTTTTTTTATAAATTTAAATTTGTTTTTTTAGAACTTTTGGATAACTTGGAAATAACAATGCCCTTAGCAGAACAGACCACAGGACACAGGAAATACAGAAAGAAAGAAGGTAGCAATAGAAATGGCAGTTCCTCTTTTTTGGAACTGCACAAACAGTGATGAAAATGAAGGTGGAGCTGGTGGCATGTCACGGTCCTCTTCAGAGGACAATCTCCTGGCCAGCAGGTCTTTGCACCGCTGTAGACTTGTGTCCGCGGGAAACAGAGACACAACATACGCTTTAAACCGAGGATCGAGAACGGTGGCCAGAATGTATTCCTCTGACTTTAAAAGAGTGACCACCCTCGGATCCTGGAAAAGCGTACGAAGGGCTTCATCCACAAGAGCTACATGCTTGGTGGAATCGCAATGGTGTACCAGCTCCTCCCTCACTTTCTCCAGCTGCTTCTGCAAAAGCCTGATCAGGGGAATCACCTGATTCAAGCTGGCAGTGTCGGAACTGACTTCTCGTGTGGCAAGTTCAAATGGCTGCAGAACCTTGCACAACACGGAAATCATTCTCCAGTGCGCTTGACTCAGGCGCAACCCCACTCCTTTTCCTATGTCGTAGGTGGCTGTGTAGGCTTGAATGGCCTTTTGATGCTCCTCCATCCTCTGCAGCATATAGAGGGTGGAGTTCTAGCACGTCACTACCTCTTGTTAATTTAGATTGCAAGGCTTGTAAATACTTTGAAGATAAAAAAAGCAGGCTGCACAGACTGTGGAGCTAGAAAGTGAAATTAAATGGACCACACTACTTTGGTGGCTATCTATGCCCCCCCCTGCCCTACACTTGTAGTTGAATATAAAAAAAGCAGCCTGTATAGACTGTAGAACTAGAAATTCAAATATACAAAGAAATGGACAAAGGCAGTTTGGTATCTGTCTGCATCAGATCCCCTCTCCACTAGGAGTAAAATAGAAAACTATTCAGCCATTATATAATCTAGAATATAAATAGAAATTGAGAAAGGCAATTTGGTATCTGTCTGCATCATAATCATCAACATCCTCCTCAGCGCCAGCTACATCAATAGCCTCCTCCCGGTGTACAACATTTACACCTTCATTAGCCAAATCTGTAACTGGACTGTGGGTGATCCTTCCAGCATATGCAGAGGGCGTGCTGCAAATGGTGGAAGGAGCCACCTCTTCCTGTACAGTGATGGGAAGGTCAGGCTTCGCAACCACCAACACCCTTGGACTCGCCTTGGGGATTTGTGATAATTTCTCTTTAGAAGGCAGAGTTGTTTGCTGTGTTGTTGCTGACAGCATAACTCTCTTAAATTTTTTGTTGGGGGGGGGAGGAGGAGGGCTTAGTTCCTTGGGTGAAGCTGAACCACTAGTCATGAACACGGGCCAGGGCCTAATCCGTTCCTTGCCACTGCGTGTCGTAAATGGCATATTGGCAACTTTTACGTTTCTCCTCAGATGATTTTAAGTTTCTCTTTTTGCTACTTTTACTGAACTTGGGCTTTTTGGATTTTACATGCCCTGTACTAGGAGATTGGGCATCGGGCTTGCCAGACGACGTTGATGGCATTTCATCGTCTATGTCATGACTAGTGGCAGCAGCTTCAGCATTAGGAGGAAGTGGGTCTTGATCTTTCCCTACTTTATCCTCCAAATTTTTGTTCTGCATTATATGTAGCACAGAAGAGTGTACCCCGAAGCCACACACACTCGGCAAAGCCTTTAAAAATTATTTGCAGCACAGGAGAGTACCACTGGACTGGAGTTATACAGCAGTACCACTGGACTTATACTTCAGAATCAGTGAAATTTGTAATATGGCAGTAACAACAATGGACTTATACTGCAAAATGAGTGAACTTTGTAATATTGCAGTACCACTGGAATTATACTGCTGAATCAGTGAACTTTGTAATATAGCAGTACCAATGGACTTATACTGCAGAATCAGTGAACTTTGTAATATTGCAGTACCACTGGAATTATACTGCTGAATCAGTGAACTTTGTAATATAGCAGTACCAATGGACTTATACTGCAGAAACAGTGAACTTTGTAATATTGCAGTACCACTGGACTTATACTGCTGAATCAGTGAACTTTGTAATATTGCAGTACCACTGGACTTATACTGCAGAATCAGTGAACTTTGTAATATAGCAGTACCACTGGACTTATACTGCTGAATCAGTGAACTTTGTAATATAGCAGTACCAATGGACTTATACTGCAGAATCAGTGAACTTTGTAATATTGCAGTACCACTGGACTTATACTGCTGAATCAGTGAACTTTGTAATATTGCAGTACCACTGGACTTATACTGCTGAATCAGTGAACTTTGTAATATAGCAGTACCACTGGACTTTTACTGCTGAATCGGTGAACTTTGTAATATAGCAGTACCACTGGAATTATACTGCAGAATCAGTGAACTTTGTAATTTTGCAGTACCAATGGACTTATACTGCAGGATTGTGTTTGGATATTTTTTTTTTATTTTTTTTTTTTATAATAATTTTTTTTTTTATAACTTTTTTTAAATTTTTTTATAACTTGGGAATAATGGGGAAATAACAATGCCCTTAGTAGGACAGAGCACATGACACAGCACCACTAGACTGAACAGGACACAGCACAGGACCCAGCAGCACCACTGAACTCAGAAGGACAGAGCACAGGACACAGCACCACTGGACTGAGCAGAACACAGCACAGAACTGCACAGCACAGCACAGAACTGAACAGCACAGCACAGCACAGCACGAGATATAGCAGGACAGAGGACCACCTAACACAACCTCCCTCTACCCTGATCAATGCCCGAGTGAAGATGGCGGCGGCTAGCGGGGAATTTATAGAATACGAGTATCGCGAGATCCGAGAGCGGGATTATGACTCAGAGCCTCGGTTTCAGTTTTGCAATTGGCGGGAATACCCGGATCTGTCTCGGATCCGGCTCGGATCGGCAACGTTCGGGTGGGCTCGGATTTCAGATATCCGAGCCCGCTCATCTCTACTTTTATAGTATGGTTGCAATGTCATTTAAGTATGGTTCTTTGTCTATCTATGCTCATTATAGCAACTGGAAACGGGGCAGGGAATACTCCCAGATCCGATCTGTTATGATAAATACAATGAAGACAAAAAGGAGAAAAGCGAAGTTTCTGATATAAGGTGCACTAAATCTTCTGATAGATAATATCGATAATTACCATCCTATAAAACATAACTTTTATTAGGTAATAACTTAAAAGCGAAATATACTGAAATATAACAATTAAAATCCCATGGATATAAATAAAAGGCTGGATACACTCAAATTAGTACCTATATAATCCCACTATAAGTTATATGGTACAGAGGTATAATAGTGTGATTAATATGGATAAGTCAGATAGTAAATAAAGAAACATACGCCATAATAAGCAGTTATGTCTCTAATATAATGTCTGTTAAATAACAGGCTATACAGGCTGATAATGTCCAGCTGACAGATAGAGGTTGGAACAAAATGTCCCAATTACCTCTTATAAATCACAAACGCTGGTATATAGTTCCTTCTGACTCAATCCTGCAGATCAACAATCAGTTGAAATGGAAACTACCCTGCAGCATATTCAGTAGCGTAATATATAAAGTGTGGCAGGAGCGTTATTTGAAAATTGTAGTTGCTAGTATGCTATCCCTTCCAACTCATTCCTGCCATTTGTAATCAGTTGTAGTATAATCTACCCTGCAGCATATTCAATAGCGCTATATGATGGATCACTCAGAGGCGCTGTCACAGATTGCTGTTATGGGGAGTGTATTGCTAACTGCCTGCTAGGTTTCCCCTCTAACTCTGGGCTTATAGGGGTAGTTAAATAATCAGACTCCTCTTAGTGCAAATATCGAGTGTGGCCATCTGATACGCCGACGCGCGTTTCGCTGTTGCTTAATCAAGGCAAGCAGACTGAATGAACTGACAGTTCTTATATACTGTCAGTTCTGTGTGAACATGCTGGCATCACCACATAAGGAGCCAATCATGTTGGGGTATCATGTGAGTGAAAGATGTAACTGCCAATGGGGAAGAGACTCTCTCATGACTCCTCCCGGCAGTCATTATAATTGGTCAAATATCGGCAAGGATTAAATTAAATGTATCAGAGAAATGAACCCTATTTCTACGGACAAGTGAATGAAACCCACTTTACATTTGATAAATATTTGAAAAATATAGCTCAACATTCTTTTTCTTTATATATGAAGAACTGCATGTCAAGTTTAAAGTTCCACGGGGACCCGCTGTATAACGCTCATAGACCGATCTTTAGCAGTGATTCTTGTAAATAAAGTCTACTTCTGCTGACACATCAATGGACACACAAAAAGTACCTACATATTGATTTGTATAGCATCTAACACATCTCTTCTTGTAGGAAACTATCATTATCAAATTTATAATCACTTGTTAATCCACTAATTAATGCTCACTAAAAATATTCTTACAACCATAACTATATTTAACAGATAAACAGATACCTTATATGAACTAGTGTATAAATTTAACGTGTCTTGTTCATTTTTTACTAATATTGTTATGTACCAATAAGTAAAAGTGTATACTTCTTTTATATTTTACATAAGTTTGATGATTGTATAAGTGAAGAAATCTCTAATATAGAGTTATGAAAATATAAAAGTGCTAAAAATATTTAAACAATATAAATCAGTTCTATATAACCGACTTATCCTGTCATATATCTAAAATATATCATTTCTAAATCCTCATCTTAAATTGTGTTATAATTAATTAAAATGAATATTCATCATGAATGATCCATTTGATCTTCATAATGTTAGTGACAAAATTTGTGAAATAGTCGAAGTCAATTCTGACTATTAAGTTTAATAATAACAAAAATAATTATTAAAATATAGTGAATAATTGTGTTTGTGTATGAAGATTAATGTGATATCTAAGTAATAATTTAATGTCTGAGTATCACGTAAGGATTTGTTACTGGCAAATTAATATGGCTTTATCAATGAGTATCTATTTTAACATGATATTTGATGATTATTCTTATTCCTACAGGTGAGTGTTATTGTATAAAGATCTATATATTATTGCTAAAGGAAGATGGTATAGTTGTTATTTTCGTTGAGTCCAGTGGGATGTATTGTTCCCATTAGAAATATCATTCTTGCTTCTCTCTTTAAAAGTTCAGATCTTATATCACCTCCTCTTATTCCCAATTGGACTTTCTCTAATCCATAAGCTGTAAGCTGTTGTGGATTGCTATTATGAGATTTCAAAAAATGTTTAGCAACTGTAGTAATAGTTCTCATTTTTGATATATCTTGAGTTACATTTCTGATATTGCCGATGTGTTCCAATATCCGTTGTTTAAGTGGTCTATTGGTCATGCCAATATATTTCATATTACAAGTGCATGTTAGGCAATAAATTACCCCCGTAGAGTCACAGTTAATGAAGGATTTTATTTTGTGAATCCTATCAAATTTATCATGAAATTGTTTAGTTTTCCTGGTAAATTTACATGCCCTGCATTTACCACAGGGAAAAAAACCATTTGGGAGAGCACTAATAGTACTGGTTTTTAATATGTCTTGATAGTGACTATGTACTAGTGAATCACGTAGGTTTCTGGACCTTCTCCAGCTTGTGAAGATTTTTTCACCAATAATTTCTTTTAAATTAGGGTCCAATTTTAGAACATGACTATGTTTTTGTAGACTTGCTTGAATCCTTTGCCATTGATTGTTGTAAGTACTAACAAACCTAACAGTACTATTTGTAGGTTTCATTCGCCGTTGAGGAAAGATCAATTTATCCCGGTCAATATTCTTGACTTCATTATAGGCTCTTTTTACTTGGTTATGACTATAGCCTCTTGTACATAGTCTTTCCTGCAGTTCATCTGCACGTTTTTTAAAGGTAAATGAGCTACCACAATTACGTCTCGTACGTAACAGTTCTCCCTTTGGTATACTCCGTATTGTTGATGGGAGATGAAAGCTGGAAGCATGGAGTATGCTGTTGGTTGCTGTAGTTTTCCTAAACATATCTGTGGATAGTACTTTGTCTTCTGTAATAAATATTGTTAGGTCTAAAAAATTAACTTTTTCTGCATTAATATCATATGAGAGTCTCAGGTTCATGTGGTTCACATTAAGTTGGTCCATAAATTCAATCAAAAGTTCTTGCTCACCCTCCCATACGATGAGTATATCGTCTATGAACCTTAACCACAACATTATATGATCCGTATATCTCTCATTTTCGGTGGTAAAGACGGTTTCATTTTCCCACCAGCCTAAATATAAATTTGCATATGTCGGGGCACAGGTAGTTCCCATAGCTGTGCCCCTAGTCTGCAGGTAATATTTGTTGTCAAATATGAAATAATTTTTTGTTAGAACAAATTTTAATAATTCAATTATAAAGTCATTATGATCACTCTTTATTCTGTTGCTCAAGAATTGTCTAACGGCCCGTAAGCCTAATTCATGTTCTATGCTGGTATATAGTGTTTCAATGTCACATGTACAAAGCCATGTATGGTCTTCAACAACAACATTTTGTATTTTACCAAGGACATCTGTAGTATCTTTTATAAAAGATGGCAACGTGTATATGAATTCTTTCAAGTGTTTATCAATATACATGCTTGCTTTTTCTGTTAAATTCCCCATCCCTGAGACGATTGGCCTCCCAGGGGGTTTTTTCTCATTTTTGTGTACTTTAGGAAGTACATAAAAGGTGGAAGTTATAGGGTTATCTATCCATAGAAAGTCGAAATCATTTTTATTAATAATGCCTCCATCGAATGCATCCTTTATTTGATCTTGATACATTTTGGTAAACTGATTAGTAGGATTAGAGGACAATCTCGTATAACAATTACTGTCACTTAATTGTCTTGTTATTTCTGCTTTGTAGTCACCTATTGGCCAAATCACTATATTCCCACCCTTATCTGATGACTTGATAACTACATCTTTCCAGAGACTAATCTCTTTAATTGCCATCCTTTCCTCCTTTGTGATATTACTTATTTGTAAGTTGGGTTCGTTAACCAGTCTGTCCAAATCTTTAGAGACTAATTCGATATAGGTGGAGACTTGAGGGCAAATCATGGGATTCGGATTAAAAGTAGATTTTTTCCTCAATACCTTTGATTCATCAGGTCTCTGTAAAGAATCACAATCTGATTCTGCCTGTAGTTCTTCCAGTATTGTGATAATTTCCTGTTCCTGTGTGTCAAAAATATCACATTTAACATTACAACTAATGGTTTATTGATTTTTGAAAAATTTATGTAATAATAATTTTCTGCCAAACAGATGTAAATCTTTCTCAATTGTAAACCTATCCATATTATTGGTAGGTGAGAATGAGAGACCCTTCGACAATATTAATTCTTGAGCTTTAGTTAGTTGCCTATCTGATAAATTGATAATCCTCAATGGGCTATCTTGTTCTTCTAATATCTTTTTTTCCGAAATTGTCCTTGAGGATTCCTCTCCCATTCTCTCTGATCTCTTTTGCGCGAATTTCTGACCCCCCCCGTCTCGTTTTCTTAAATCTCTTTCTGATTCTCCATGTCCTGGGCCTTTCCCTAAAAAATCTTGCTGATAGGATCCTGGGACTCTATTTCTAGTTGGACTATCAAAAATTTCTCCGTCTGACGTTTCTACCTCTGAAGTAGTGTAATCTGTATATAACCTTTGTTTAGCAAATTTCTCTCTCCTTAAATTCCACTTGAATACTAGGTTGTTATCAAAATCATTCTTATCTCTGGCGAATTTTTTCCTTTTTTTATCTTTAATCATTTGTTCTATATCGTGTACTTCTTTTTTATATTTTTCATAAGTTTTTTGAAATTTGTCCAGATTTTCATATTCTTTCAATTTATCTCCTAACTTGGTTATATCGGAGGTATATTGGTCTAATCTAATCTGATCATGTTTCACCAATACCTTCATGAGTTCATGTGAACATTGCAGCAGAATCCGTTCCCATTCATTTCTTAGAGTATCTGTTGCCAGTTCATAAGCAGTAAATATTTTTGGTCTAAGACCCCTTGGTACAAGTTTTTGTTTGATGTAGTTATCAAATGTCAGTTTATTCCAATAGGTTTTAGTTTCTTTAATCAGTAATTGTTTAAGGTCCAATAGGTCTTCTGACCAATGTAAATTATTTGACTCTTTTAATTGTATTTCACTAAATAGACAATCAGAATTTGTACCCCATTTGTCTTGTCTTGAACTTAAATCTTGTCTTATATTTAGAGAAACCATCTCTCTGATTTAGACTCTTTTTTATATAAAAGGATGGATATATCTTCGATTTCAACAAAATGGTATATATTTTATTTTCTTAACACTTAAGAAATACTATTTATCTTTAATACAATTTAGTCGTGCTGGTAGAAAGAATTTGAACTGAATCAAAAATTGGTTCGTATAGAGTAGAGTTGAATCACCGCACTGACTATAAGATTTTACCCAATTGTAGTACATATATCCCTATAAATGTCTCCTAAATAGGATCTCTTAATTGGTAATTGGGGTGCAACCTTGGAACTCCAAGTATAATCTAGACAAAAAGGAGAAAAGCGAAGTTTCTGATATAAGGTGCACTAAATCTTCTGATAGATAATATCGATAATTACCATCCTATAAAACATAACTTTTATTAGGTAATAACTTAAAAGCGAAATATACTGAAATATAACAATTAAAATCCCATGGATATAAATAAAAGGCTGGATACACTCAAATTAGTACCTATATAATCCCACTATAAGTTATATGGTACAGAGGTATAATAGTGTGATTAATATGGATAAGTCAGATAGTAAATAAAGAAACATACGTCATAATAAGCAGTTATGTCTCTAATATAATGTCTGTTAAATAACAGGCTATACAGGCTGATAATGTCCAGCTGACAGATAGAGGTTGGAACAAAATGTCCCAATTACCTCTTATAAATCACAAACGCTGGTATATAGTTCCTTCTGACTCAATCCTGCAGATCAACAATCAGTTGAAATGGAAACTACCCTGCAGCATATTCAGTAGCGTAATATATAAAGTGTGGCAGGAGCGTTATTTGAAAATTGTAGTTGCTAGTATGCTATCCCTTCCAACTCATTCCTGCCATTTGTAATCAGTTGTAGTATAATCTACCCTGCAGCATATTCAATAGCGCTATATGATGGATCACTCAGAGGCGCTGTCACAGATTGCTGTTATGGGGAGTGTATTGCTAACTGCCTGCTAGGTTTCCCCTCTAACTCTGGGCTTATATGGGTAGTTAAATAATCAGACTCCTCTTAGTGCAAATATCGAGTGTGGCCAGCTGATACGCCGACGCGCGTTTCGCTGTTGCTTAATCAAGGCAAGCAGACTGAATGAACTGACAGTTCTTATATACTGTCAGTTCTGTGTGAACATGCTGGCATCACCACATAAGGAGCCAATCATGTTGGGGTATCATGTGAGTGAAAGATGTAACTGCCAATGGGGAAGAGACTCTCTCATGACTCCTCCCGGCAGTCATTATAATTGGTCAAATATCGGCAAGGATTAAATTAAATGTATCAGAGAAATGAACCCTATTTCTACGGACAAGTGAATGAAACCCACTTTACATTTGATAAATATTTGAAAAATATAGCTCAACATTCTTTTTCTTTATATATGAAGAACTGCATGTCAAGTTTAAAGTTCCACGGGGACCCGCTGTATAACGCTCATAGACCGATCTTTAGCAGTGATTCTTGTAAATAAACAATTTCATGATAAATTTGATAGGATTCACAAAATAAAATCCTTCATTAACTGTGACTCTACGGGGGTAATTTATTGCCTAACATGCACTTGTAATATGAAATATATTGGCATGACCAATAGACCACTTAAACAACGGATATTGGAACACATCGGCAATATCAGAAATGTAACTCAAGATATATCAAAAATGAGAACTATTACTACAGTTGCTAAACATTTTTTGAAATCTCATAATAGCAATCCACAACAGCTTACAGCTTATGGATTAGAGAAAGTCCAATTGGGAATAAGAGGAGGTGATATAAGATCTGAACTTTTAAAGAGAGAAGCAAGAATGATATTTCTAATGGGAACAATACATCCCACTGGACTCAACGAAAATAACAACTATACCATCTTCCTTTAGCAATAATATATAGATCTTTATACAATAACACTCACCTGTAGGAATAAGAATAATCATCAAATATCATGTTAAAATAGATACTCATTGATAAAGCCATATTAATTTGCCAGTAACAAATCCTTACGTGATACTCAGACATTAAATTATTACTTAGATATCACATTAATCTTCATACACAAACACAATTATTCACTATATTTTAATAATTATTTTTGTTATTATTAAACTTAATAGTCAGAATTGACTTCGACTATTTCACAAATTTTGTCACTAACATTATGAAGATCAAATGGATCATTCATGATGAATATTCATTTTAATTAATTATAACACAATTTAAGATGAGGATTTAGAAATGATATATTTTAGATATATGACAGGATAAGTCGGTTATATAGAACTGATTTATATTGTTTAAATATTTTTAGCACTTTTATATTTTCATAACTCTATATTAGAGATTTCTTCACTTATACAATCATCAAACTTATGTAAAATATAAAAGAAGTATACACTTTTACTTATTGGTACATAACAATATTAGTAAAAAATGAACAAGACACGTTAAATTTATACACTAGTTCATATAAGGTATCTGTTTATCTGTTAAATATAGTTATGGTTGTAAGAATATTTTTAGTGAGCATTAATTAGTGGATTAACAAGTGATTATAAATTTGATAATGATAGTTTCCTACAAGAAGAGATGTGTTAGATGCTATACAAATCAATATGTAGGTACTTTTTGTGTGTCCATTGATGTGTCAGCAGAAGTAGACTTTATTTACAAGAATCACTGCTAAAGATCGGTCTATGAGCGTTATACAGCGGGTCCCCGTGGAACTTTAAACTTGACATGCAGTTCTTCATATATAAAGAAAAAGAATGTTGAGCTATATTTTTCAAATATTTATCAAATGTAAAGTGGGTTTCATTCACTTGTCCGTAGAAATAGGGTTCATTTCTCTGATACATTTAATTTAATCCTTGCCGATATTTGACCAATTATAATGACTGCCGGGAGGAGTCATGAGAGAGTCTCTTCCCCATTGGCAGTTACATCTTTCACTCACATGATACCCCAACATGATTGGCTCCTTATGTGGTGATGCCAGCATGTTCACACAGAACTGACAGTATATAAGAACTGTCAGTTCATTCAGTCTGCTTGCCTTGATTAAGCAACAGCGAAACGCGCGTCGGCGTATCAGCTGGCCACACTCGATATTTGCACTAAGAGGAGTCTGATTATTTAACTACCCCTATAAGCCCAGAGTTAGAGGGGAAACCTAGCAGGCAGTTAGCAATACACTCCCCATAACAGCAATCTGTGACAGCGCCTCTGAGTGATCCATCATATAGCGCTATTGAATATGCTGCAGGGTAGATTATACTACAACTGATTACAAATGGCAGGAATGAGTTGGAAGGGATAGCATACTAGCAACTACAATTTTCAAATAACGCTCCTGCCACACTTTATATATTACGCTACTGAATATGCTGCAGGGTAGTTTCCATTTCAACTGATTGTTGATCTGCAGGATTGAGTCAGAAGGAACTATATACCAGCGTTTGTGATTTATAAGAGGTAATTGGGACATTTTGTTCCAACCTCTATCTGTCAGCTGGACATTATCAGCCTGTATAGCCTGTTATTTAACAGACATTATATTAGAGACATAACTGCTTATTATGACGTATGTTTCTTTATTTACTATCTGACTTATCCATATTAATCACACTATTATACCTCTGTACCATATAACTTATAGTGGGATTATATAGGTACTAATTTGAGTGTATCCAGCCTTTTATTTATATCCATGGGATTTTAATTGTTATATTTCAGTATATTTCGCTTTTAAGTTATTACCTAATAAAAGTTATGTTTTATAGGATGGTAATTATCGATATTATCTATCAGAAGATTTAGTGCACCTTATATCAGAAACTTCGCTTTTCTCCTTTTTGTCTAGATTATACTTGGAGTTCCAAGGTTGCACCCCAATTACCAATTAAGAGATCCTATTTAGGAGACATTTATAGGGATATATGTACTACAATTGGGTAAAATCTTATAGTCAGTGCGGTGATTCAACTCTACTCTATATGATAAATACAATGCTAAGTATTTAATTACTATCCTGATACTGTCGGACTAATTGCTAATAACACACTTTCCAGAAATCTATAGTTATTTACAGATGTCTCCAGTTATGTCTGGACATTTCTTTATGTTTCTGGACACGTCCTAATATTCTTAAATACTTATGCTTGCTAAACTAAGTTGAAACCCTTTTCTGCTTTATTCTGAGCTAATTTTTTCATGTTATTATTGTCTTAATAGCCCTTGAGTAATTTGTACCCAAAATTGTTTATGCATGCACTACTAGTTATGTTATTATTGAAGGTACACTGTTGCACCAGTTACAGTATTTACAGTTTCTACAGTTTGCAATGTTAATAATCCATTTATATGGTGATTCCTTTACAAAGTTGTGGTCTGTCAGACACCGTTACTTCTCATTGCTAGCTATGAAGAAAATAATGCTTACCTATGTGCTAGGGAGGAAATGGTCTCATGTGGCTGATTTTTCTGCCTCCAGTTATACTTATAGTTACTTTTTTTCTACAATCTCGCTCTTTTCCTTTTTCCCTCTTTTCTCTTCCTTTTCCCTTCTTTTCCCACTTCTCCCCTCCCAATCCCCCACATCTAAAGCCGAATATTCTCTCATCACTTGGTTGTATGAGATGTTTACACTGGTTTATCTGATAATAACTTATGTTAAAAGATGCAAGGCACTTTAAAACTCCCCCATTAAGAGGAGAAAAATACTGACCTATCTCAGAAAATTGAATTAAGACATCACTTTCTTGCAAGAAACACACCTTACAGATTCCAAGCACGAGAAGCTTAGTATGTTTGGATAACGGGTTTTGTCTTACTCTTCTTATTCCTCTAAAGCTAGAGGAGTTGCAATATTGGTCCGCAGGGATCTTCCTGGGGTTACCCACAACAAACAACTAGATGCAGAAGGTCGTTATATGGAAGTCAATATAGCTGATACTCAGCATCTTTTGTGCAACATATATGCACCAAAGGTTTATCATAAGCTGTTTTACTTAAAAACTGTTGACAAACTATATGCACATATTGACTCCCGTATAATACTGGATGGGAATTTCAATGTAATTTCCTCAGGAGTACTTGACAGACAAAACACAACTCAAGGTCAACCGCGTTGATTTAAAATAGGCATAAAATACATGGAACAACAATTGCTACTTACGGATATCTGGCGTATACGGCACCCAACTAATTTTGAATATACCTACAATTCATAATACCTTTTCTAGAATTTACTATTTCTTGATATCTACATCCCTATCCAACTGTGGTATTGATACAAAAATCAAACCCATTAGCTTGTCAAATCACGCACTCATCTGGTTCTCATTAGAGATTAATGCAAATGTAGGCACTTATAGGCAATGGAGTTTCCTGAAAAGTTTGGCATCTTCACAACAGTTTAAGGATAGGTTGGAGGCCCCATGGGCCATATATGTTCAAAACAATGAGGACCATGCTTCAGATCCCGTTCTGTTCTGGCAGGCAACTAAGGCAGTATTGAGGGGGGTATTATATTTTATGCCAAATAATAAAGAAAGAGCATACTGAGACTTATTTAAAATCTCAGAAAGACCTTAAAACAGTATTTAAGAAATGGAAGCGCCTACCTTATCCACCTAATAGGGCCCATTATAATGAGAAACAGATATATTTTGATAATGTAATCTTGCACATGGGAAACACATTTCTTAAAAGGGGCAGATGCCAATTTTATAAATATAGAAATAAAATTAGTAGACTACTGTTTAACCTGTTACATGGGACAAGACCCCATACAATAAATACATCTTTGCAAGATAACGCTGGCAATCTTCACTTCTTGGGCAGAGAGATGCTTTCTATTTTTCTAAATTTTTACGAAAGTCTCTACAGCCAAGAATCTCCCAACTTAGAAAACAAATATAAATTCTGGTCCTAGATAGACCTTCCCCGATTTCTGAGGAGGAAGTTATCGCTGCAATTAAGCATTTGAAACCCAACAAATCTCCAGGTCCTGATGGTCTGTCTGGAGAATTTTATAAAATCTTGCTCCGTAAAATTTCTAAGATGCTGCAGACTTTCAATAATGCCCTAATGGTACAGAAATCTCTCCCTCCCCATTTCAATACTGGAAAATTAAAAGTCCTACCAAAAGCTGGCAGAGACGCTAAATTACCGAGCTCCTATAGGCCGATATCATTGTTGAATACCGATTAGAAACTCATCACAAAAATTGTTGCTGAATGTATGAAAGTAATATTACCCTCCATCATTCATATTGGTCAAACTGGTTTTATATGGAGTATGAATTTGGTGTCTAACATCAGGAAGGTTGTTGCGGTGCTTCAGTGGGAGTGGGAGTCTGGTGGGAATGATCCCACCCTGTTATTCTCGCTGGATACCGAGAAGGCTTTCGACTTAGAGGGCTGGGATCATCTCTATAAGAACTCTCGTTCGATTTGGCTTTCCAATACAGTTTGTGGAGATGATTAAAACTATATATTCAAACCCTCTGACAAAGATTGTGGTTAATGTCCATCTTTCCCTACCTTTTCCTATTGGCAGGGGAACTTGCAAGGGTTGCTCACTCTCTCTGCTGCTATTTGCCATTGTGCTGGAACCATTAGCAGTAGCATTGAGACTGACTAGTCTATTTTCTGGGAATATGGTGCAGAAAGCAGAGGTGAAACTTTCCCAGTTTGCTGATGACATGTTACTCTTTATCTCAAAACCTGAAACATCTATACCAGTAATACTTGATATGAAAGGAAAGCTCATTTACAAGTTGCCAGATACATTTTCATAAGTCATAAGCACTTCTTCTAGGTAAGCCACAAATAAAGAATCAACCTATATGACCTTGGAGCTTTTCGAATTGTAAAGCATGCTCTGAAATATTTGGGGATACAAGTTACCCCCTTTCCACACCTCTTATTTCAACATAACTTTAATCCCATTATTAATAAGATTCAGACGAAACTGAAAGATTGGAAACACCTACAAGTGTCAGTAATGGGAAGAACTGCTATTGTTTAGAGTATCATCTTTCTTAAGCTGACGTACCCTATCCTAATGCTTCCCATAGATCTTGGTAAGAATGATACATTAAAATGTACAGCCTTTTTCAGCCAGTTCATTTGGTAAGAGAAAAAACCTAAAATAGCAAGGCAAAGGCTTACTCTGCCTAAGTGAAACGGGGGATTGGGTTTTCCTGACATCCAGACTTTCAAAAAGACAACCATATTTAGATATGTGTCTGACTAGCTGCTACAGCTAGGTCATTTTACTAACAAAGTAATAGAGGAGGAGTGTTTTTTTCCTTATGCTCAAGCTGCACTCTTACACATGCCTAAAGCCCTGATTCCACCAGACACAGAACATAATATTCTGTTCCATGATACCTATGCTGCCTGGCTGACTGGCAACAAAAAATTCAACAGCAATACAAGGTTTACTAAATACATACCGCTGTGGGTCAATTCATATTTCACACTGGAACTTGACAACCAGTATTATGAAGTATGGAAAAAGAAATGTATTCTTTTGGTAAATGATGTCTTTGACCCTGGTCACATAAAATATTCATTTCAACAGCTGCAGAGGATGCATGTGTTTCCACACACCCATTTTTATATTTATCTACAGATCCGCCATTATATAACAAGTAAGCAGCGTGCGGTGCTTCCGATAAATGATGTTATGCACGTCTAGTCGCTCTTCACTAACGATTGTCCAGCTCCAATTATATGGTTCCAAAGCACAATACGATTTAATAGCAAAAAGCAGCAGCGTAACAGTTCAAATTAAATAAGTACAGCCATTACGTTCCCAGGCTCCCTGGATCCAGCATACAGTCATTCAGTCCTGTAGTCTGTGATCAAAGAGACTGTCTGCTGGTCCCAGAATCCCTGCTTATATACAATCAGTGATACAGTGAAAACAATACTGATGATTTGGCATGTTTCCAAAGGTCAGGCTTCAGGAAGGTCCAGTGTAATGCAGGTCATTGGCCAGTTCATACGATGCCCTCAAAGAATGGGGGTCAGCTCTCCAGAGGATGCATACTAATCTTTCCACCCAAAATTAGGTCAAACTGGCCTATTTACATTACACACACAATACCATTCATGATCATTTATTCCCTATAATCCATATCTAGCATACGCAAGGTGCGATCCTTTAGGCAATTGAACCGGATGTCTGCGGATAAATAGGGGATTAGAATGATACCAGGCATGATATGTTTCCTGTGTCCTGAAGCTTAGATCTCATAAAGTGTATCTAACATTACAATATATAACTATAAACCATGTACATTTCATTACAATTAACAATGTGTTGCAACTATTTTTATATGAATTAATTACAAGTGTATGTGTTCGTGTAAATGTGTGTATAAGTGTTTGCATTTGTTAAGGTTAATTATGCTCCTCCACCACATAGCGTGCTATTCGCATAATTTCAGACATAGACAATCAGATTGACAGATATTAATTGAAATGCTCATATCCAATTATTTGACTTCGACAGCACCACCCTTTGATAGTGCCCAAAACTATTACCTAATAATGCTATCAATGTCAGGATTGTAATGGAGTTCTTCATTGACCAAGATACCTGCACCCCTCACCACCATTACAGTCTCATTTTCAGTGTTTACCTTAGTAGAACGCTTTCCACACTTCCACACAATGTGAACACATCTGACACATATGCCAATTACTAAGATGACACCAAGTATAAGGATAAGGAACTTACCTATGCTAGCAACCATTTCCTGTACCCACTCTCCTAGACCAGATAACCAGTTTTCAGGATTCAACCACGAGAACCATCCTGTCACCTCTTCTCCAACCTCATATAATGAAGAATTATGGTTCTTCTGAAACTCCCATTTTATTTGCAGGATTTCGTCCATTTTCCGGTCAATAACTTCCTTGAGGTCGTCAGTATTACTGGTGATGTACGTGCAACACTTAATACCGAATTGTATAGCCAAAGTCATACAGTATCATATCAACCAGTAATAGATGTGAGGTAATTCAACACCAGTCTATGTTGCACTAATTCCTTTTTATAAGGCTGTAGCTACCAGTATACCTGAAAGTGCCATTATACATCTCGGTGATATTGTCTATCAATTTAGCTAGGTCCTGAATCCTGATTGAATCTAATGCAAACATAACCCTGGAATTCAGTGCTTTCACTAATCAATTTTGTAGCTATGGGTTCTTCACCAGTTATCATATTTCTTTTCCACCGATGTTCATACTGTGTGTGTATGTATGGAGGTGATGTAGACTTATGAATATCAACAATTTCAACATGTGTAATGGTCATGGCCTCGGGAACCAGTTTACCTAGGAAGCAGAAACCCTTGGAACTCGGAGTTAACCAGGAATAAGCCCTTCTCACACAAACATAGTACACATCATCTGGGAGGACATAAGGTACAGTACGATCGTTGATAATATCACACAAAGTTTTGATGAAACTACCCATGGCTACTGTCTCCATTTGTTCAAGACAAGTGTCGGCATGGATAATATTTTGACAATAACCTATAGGAACTTTCCCAATGGATACCCTCCTATGCCTGCTTATAAGTCCTTGTCTATGATGTCCATCACTATTCCTGTTCATTGGTAAACTTGAAAGTCTCCCATGAAAACTGGTGTGGTGAGCCATTGTCTGATCAGGTGGGTCAGCTTCCCAATTCTCCAGTCTCTTCTCATGTGAGATATTTAGACACAACAGAGACCGATCTAAGGAGTATTGGTGTAACTTTAGACAAGGGGACCTAGTGATATTATACCTCCTGTCTATGGATCTCCCTCCCCGTAATTCGAGGACCTCAGAGATGTTTAGCAGGAACGTCACTATTCCTATGTTATGCTGTCCCTGAGGCACATGAGAGCACACCCAGCACTCGGTTTGGTTTAAGACCTTACCCACTAGGGAGTGATAATCCTCCAGAGGATGCCTGCCAAAGTCCAGATTACTATTGGACTGGCATCACTGGATGCACCTCTCGTTAACTAGGGAGTCACAGTGCTTACAAATACAATATTCCTCAGACAACAACCCCTCACACTGCCTCCGAGTTTCAGAGCTAGCAGATCTTCTCATGACCCCTGAACCGAGTCCGACAATAGGCTGTACGGATTGTTCTAGCAACCTTTTCTCCAACCCCACTTCACCAATATCACTACCGGACTATTTCTCCATCATCCATCCTCCTTCACAAACATAAGATGTCCTGAAAAACGTAAAAATGAAAAACATCCTGAAAAAAACAATATAAAAACCGCCACTCCATCGCTGGGATAATAGTCTTGTACAACGTCCTTGGCTCACGGGGGTCTTAGTTGCAGTCATCAGGCATGCCTTTATCCGGACTACTGACTTTCCTGCAGTGTGTGGAATGGACCCAAGTGTCTCTTTCTGTGACCTTCAGAGATGTGGTACTGGTCATAAAGACTTGGTATGGGCCTTCCCAACGGTCTGTTAAACAACCTGAGTGTAAGAAATTGCAGATCATAATATTTCCCAGGCTCAACATCATGACAGTTTGTTTCTGGCATACCAGGTGACTGCATTTTCAGATTCTGTTGTTGTTGTTTGTGCTGTCTGCTCATGTTTATGAGATATTGCACAGTTACTTCATTGTTGCACTTCAAATTGTCCTGTGGACGTATGATCAAATGAGGTTGTCTGCCAAAAAGTATCTCAAAGGGGGATAGATTAAGAGGAGGTCTGGGAGTGGTTCTGATGCTATGGAGGACTAGTGGCAAAGCTTCTGGCCATGCCAACCCAGTTTCAGACATTATCTTACTCATTTTGTTCTAAATGGTACCATTTACCCTTTCCACCTTACCACTGGCTTGTGGTCGGTAAGGAGTATGAAGTCTGATATTGACTCCCATAAGTTTACACATGTTCTGAAAGATTTCACCAATAAAATGGGTATCCCTATCACTTTCTAAGATTCTAGGGACACCATATCTGCATACAAATTCCTGAACAATTTTCTTCGCAGTGAAAACAGCAGTATTAATGATGGCTGGAAATGCCTCTACCCAACTGGAAAACACATCAGTACAAACTAATACATATTTAAAATTCCTGAAAGGTGGTAATTGGATATAGTCAATTTGTATTACCTGAAAAGGTCTGCTTGTAGGAGGGATATGGGAGGGCTCAGTTGGTATTGTCTTCCCGACATTTTTCCTCAAACATGTAAGACAGGACAGTGCCTTGTTACCTGCTTGAGAAGAAAAGCCAGGTGCACATCAGTATGCTCTAACCAGTTTACACATACCGTCTTTACCCAGATGAGTCAGACCATGTGCTGACCTGGCTTGGGTAATATGCCTTGGGAGCCATGGGCCTACCTTGTCCATCTCTCCAGAGTCCGAAGGACTCTTGACCACATCCCTTCGCCTTCCAGACCGCCTTTTCCTGTAGGGAACACAAATCTTGCATTTCAATCAATTTCTGAGTGTCTGTTGTCTGAAAAAACATAATTTTGGCCATTGATACAGTTACAGGTAACCCTGCTGCCCATTTGGCAGCTTCATCCACCCTGTTATTGCCCACTGACACCGGGTCTTCCTCGTATGTGTGGGCTCTGCATTTTATTACGGCTACTGCCTTGGGTAACTGTATCACTGTCAAGAGTCCTTTTATGTGTTGTGAGTGTGCTACTGGTGTACCTGCTGCTGTCGTAAAGTTCCTAAGATGCCAAAGGGCCCCGAAATCATGTACTACTCCGCAGGCATACCTAGAGTCAGTGTATATATTAGCTGACTTACCCTCTGACAACTTACACACTCTCCTTAGTGCAACTAGTTCGGCCACTTGGGCTGAGTGAGGTGGGCCAAGGGGTTCAGCTTCTACAACATCCTGATCGTCTACAACAGCGTAATGGGTGCATAGCTCTCTCATCTCTGTCTGTATATGACAACTTTCGTCCGTGTAAAATGTAAAATCTACATTTTCTAAGGGTGTATTCGATACAATCATGTGTATCAGTATGCTTGCAAAACTCACCCCCTTCAATAGTCTCTTCTCCTTTCACCCTTTGTGCATCTCAATGCACATATGGTAAGTTTCTTGCTGGATTTAAAGTATTGCACCATTTGATGGTGATGTTTGCATGTGCCATCAGAGCTAGTTCCCACTTTGTGAACCTAGCTGAATAGACATGTCTGGTTTGGGCTGAATTCAACAAGGCAGATACCGCATGAGGTGTATAGACAGGTGTATCATGTCCTAATACTACGTCCTCGCTCTTACTTACCAGAAGAACAGTTGCTGCTACACTTCTTAGACACGTTGGGAGTGATCTTGTCACAGTGTCCAATTGTACACTGTAGTATGCTACCAGTCTGCTAGCGTCACAATGTTTTTGTGTTAAGACACCTGCTGCACAACCATCAGCTTCCGTGCAGTATAACTCAAAGGGTTTTTCATAGTCAGGTATTCCCAAGGCAGGTGCTCTAGTCAGACTATCTTTAAGATTAAAGAATGCCTGCTCTGACTTCTCTGTGTGTATAACACGCTCAGGTCTTGAGGAAGAGACTAACTCCTGCAATAGTAATGCCAGAATAAAAAAACCCGGGATCCAAGATCTACAATATCCACCCATCCCCAAGAAGGTACGGATTTGCTGTTGGTTCTGTGTTGTATTGCTTCGATTCTGTCAGCTGTCAAGTGTCTTAGCCCCTGGGTGAGACAGTGTTCCAAGTATTTAACCTTAGTCTGATATGGCTGTAACTTGCCCTTTGCAACCTTGTGCCCTGTTTGCGAGAAATGAAGCAACAACAATTTAGTATCATGTAAACATGACATAAACTAATCAGAGCACAACAGCAAATTGTTCACATATTGAATTAGAACAGACCCATTGCTTGGTTGGAAGGATTGTAAGCAGTCATGTAAGGCTTGAGAGAAAATTCTAGGGCTGTCAATGAACCCCTGGGGAGGTTTGGTCCATGTATATTGTCGAAGTCAGCTAATTAGATAATGTCATTTCAATTAATATCTAGCAAACTTGATCATCTTTGTCTGAAAATTATGCGTAGAGCACGCTACGGTGTTGAGAAGTGTATCCAGCCACAACACGTGGCAATAACAGGTTTTACACATTTACACACATTCACACAAACATACACATTTGTAATTAGTATACACTAATTGTAGTTGCAACACATAGTTATTTATGCCAAAATATAGCAAGGTTTAAGGTTAATATTATAAGTTATATACATGTTAGTAAAATCAGAGGTTCAGGTTACAGGAAATATGTCATGCGTAGTATCATTTTAATCCACTATTTATCCGCAGTTGTCCGGTTCATTCGCTGAAGGGATTGCACATTACATACTCTAGTTAGCGATGTTAGGGAATAAATGTTTAAAATGATACTGTCTGTGTAATGTAAATAGACTAGTTTAAACTGGATTCTTGGCGGGAAAATCGGAGTGCATCCCCTGGAGAGCTGGCCCCCACCTTTGGATATTTTCATTTGAACTGGCCTATGACCTGCATTACACTGGACCCTCCTGAAGCCTGGACCTATAGAAGCAAGCCACATCATCTGCATTGTTTTACTGTATTCACTGACTGTATATAAGCAGGGGCTCTGAACCTAGTAGACAGTCTACTTGACCACAGCCTTCAGACCTGAATGACTGTACACTGGATCCACGGCGCCTGTAATAAGTAACAGCTGTACTTATTTTATTCTGATTGTTATTCTGCTACTTTTGGCTATTAAATCAATTGTGCTTTGAAACCACATATTGGCAATCGACAATCATTATTGGATAGCAACTAGACGTGCCTAGCAATTTTTGGGCTTGTCTGGGATGTTACGGTACTGAACGATACGCAAGGCCTACAGATTTCGGTTCCTCAACAAAGGTTTGAGACGCGTCATATACGGGTAAGAACGCAATGTGTGCAAAACCTGTTTATCATTCTGTGTTGTGAAACCAAATGTCCATTTTTGCATTATCTAAGGAGCGCTAACTTGAATCTAGGGACAAGAAAGAAAACTGTTTCTTTTTATTGTCGTTTTGCGTTTTAAATGTATTGCATTGCATAGTGTATGTGTCCTTCCTGCATTGCATATTTGTACTTCTGGTGTTGCTGCCACATGTTCAAACAATCATTTTGATAGTCTATTATAGATGTATAGTATAATCACTTGCTAAAGCCTCTGAGAAGTTATTACTATTGTTTGGGAAGTTTATTTTCTGCACAGAAAAGGTGTATATTGTGTGATTTTGTGACTTTGATACACCAAGGTTTGATTTTTTATTATATAGAGTATAGGTTGCCATCTGACATGGCAGGTTGCACAACTGGTGATCAGTATACGAGGCAGGTATACTGGTGCTGAAAACAAGGGAAGTTTTCGCAAGCGCGCCCAAATAGTAATTGCAGCGTTTACTGATAATTAGTATTTTTAAGCGATGTGATCTGACTGCACGGTAAGGTTGTGATTGTGGCTTGGGAGAGCAGCTGGAGGAATTACGCTGGTAAAGTGGGTAACTCTGATGCTACCAGTTCAGTTATAAGATTAACAGTAACAGATTTGTTGGAGAGGCAGGGTTTCGAGCAGCTTATATCCCTGTGGTTCACAGTGATATTTCTGTGTTAGCAGTTCCTCGTTTGGTACGAGAAGAAGTGAGTGGACGCAGCTTGAGCAATTTGTCCACGGCCGTTAAAGATCTCTAGCGGTAGAGTGCGTGTGGCAGAGTGTTGAAAGAATTTGTTGGAGAGATAGGGTATTGAGGATGGCAAAGGGGGGTTTGGTGAGCGCTCCTCTATATGGTGGTGAGAGATAGGGGCTGCTTAGGGGGATGAAATACAAAGGGTAGTTCCAACCCTAGAGAGATATGTTAAAGATGGTTTTCCCGTAGCGCACAAAGATAGACAGAAATGTAAGAAATTATTTATTGAATCACAAAGCTGCAATGGTTCCCATGCAAAATGGAAATATAAAAGTACATACATATGGTATAAACCAGCAATATAACTTGCTTCAAATCCTGGATCAGCAATAGTCCTTTTAAAAGGTGGACACAGAGGTCCTGAAACTGAAAACGGTTTATTGAATCCCAATGTAAAGCGTTAGTCCAAACGTAAATGGGATTTGCAGTCTCTGTGTTTATATAATGACAATAATCCGTGCTAGGATGTAGGTATAGTCGGAACTGTAGTATGGTTCCGGCACAGAAAATCTGATATAATAATTAACACAAAGCTGCAATGGTTAATATACAATGCAAGGTGACAACTTTAGTACATCCATATAGTAAACATCAAAATACACTGGCTCCAATTCTATAAACAGCAATAGTCCTTTGATAATATACACGGAGGTCCCAACAGACTGTTAAGATTGAATGAGTCCCAATGTAAAGCGTTGCTCCCAACGCGACTGTGCTCACAGTCTCTGTATCAGTATAAAGATGTTACTCCGTACTAGGTAGTAAATAAATAACAATCAGAAGGTACAATGAGTGGAAATAATAGGCAGACAGATAAATCCAAATTCTGTAGTAAAGCTCTGGTACTTACAATAAATGCCGGTAGAGTCAGTTGGCGTTGAGCGGTCAAAGACTCTAATCCAGTAGTGAAGGCCTCAAGGTGTCAATTTTACTCATCCCTGTAGTGGTAGCGGTGCCGCTGTATCTTTTGGATATACAGGATGAAAGCAAGCCTCCAAAAGTTGGTGTAGTCGCGGCCGCTGCTAACACCAAAAAAGCGCATGCGCATGCGGCGTGGGAAAAAAAGTGAAGTGAAGTGTTACAACTGCCATGAAGAAGGGCATATCATGAAAAATTGCAGAAAGGAAAGACACAGGACACCTAGAGGAGGGTCACATAGATACCCACAAATGAGAAACACACATAGGTTAGAGAGCTCACAGCTACCCACGCATGATATAGCAGCAAATTCTGCGCGGGAAAGTGATAGTCAGCACTATAGGTCAGGTCATACCTGTAGTCTACAGCCAGTGAGATTAACTGAGAGTCTGAGGGAGGAACCTACAATGATAGTTGACATAGCCGGTAATAAACAAACTTTTCTTGTACAGGGGCGGCCAGGTCAGTGATAACCTCTCCTTTAAATCTACAGGTAACTAGCAAAACTGTTCCAGCTATGGGGGTAACGGGGAGAGTGTTACATTACTCTTTAACTAAGCCCACAGAGGTTACTATTGGGCCTCTGCATACCAAGCATTAATTTCTCTTGGCTGCAGCAGCTCCTACTAACTTACTGGGAATGGATTTGTTGTGCAAAATGGGATGTGTCATACCCTGTACACCTGATGGTGTATTCCTAGACATACCAGAGAAGGTTGCACATGAGGTACTAGATATATTGAACACCCCACAAAGGTTAATGTTACACTCTACCGTTATAGAGCATAGTCCATCTCAGGTAAAGGGAATGTTGCTGGAAATATCGGGTTCCCTATGGACCAAAGATGGACAGGACACTGGATTGATAGCAAATTTAGCTCCTGTGATGCTAAATCTAAAAAGTTTTAGGATAGCTCCAAAAATCCCACAATGTCCATTAAAACTGGAGGTGGATTGCTCTATTAATTTGGGATCCCGTTGCCAGTCACCCATGGTTCGGCATCAACCGGGGAGGGGCCGGAGACCTACGGTCAAACCACCTTTGCCATGCCCAACCCATTCCGATCTTGGAAGCCAAGCAAGGCGGAGCAAGGTAAGTAGCAGGATAGGTGACTACCTGGGAACCCCTAGTACAGTAGGCCTCTGGCCCACCCTATTGGGTTGTAGTTATTGGGGTGACTGCTGGCGGGCTCTCTTAATAGCAGCCCTACTGTGTGGATCTTGTTTACTCAATTTCATATCAATATAGGTCTATCAATTAGATCGGTTGGGAATTTAATCACCCTCTGTATAATAGTAGAAGATGGCATCTGTCATCCATTGAAGCATTTGATCTCGAGACATATACTAGGATATATGCCAACTTATATTAGAACCCAGACCTGTATATGTCACCAAGACATTTGTGTATATATTTACTATATATTCAATACATGAACTAACAAATATGTTTGAATATCAAAACATATAACTTATGCCTGTTAATGGATATATGCATTGAATATCCTAATTCTAACTGTGTTATATATGACATCTAATCCCCATCTTCAAAAAGTCTGATGTGAGATCAGGCTTAGATTTTATTAGTTACAACATTCTTACTAATATCCATAGGGTAATAACCAGTTTCCTTTATGAGAATTGAGAATACATCTGTACACACTGGATATTATACCCTATGATTGATAGACTATCTGTCATTCCTTAGTTCAATAATGACCATTTCTGTTATATCCTATCATACACTTTTGCATTTTTGTCGGTGTTTAATGTCATATTCCTCGTGCAATTTGTGCAACTTTTTATATGGTCATACTCATTTCAACAGAGTATGCATCTTTGGTATTCATCATGATAAACAACATATTTTCGTGAGACATTATATTGTATTATAGACCATAGCCAAATGCCCAGTTGTGAGTGATAATAATGAAGATTTTATTAACGATATTCAGCCAATCAGCATGGGACATGTGGATTTGAGCATCTTATATAAATCAGCACTTAACACAGCTTGAAAAAACCCTTGAGAAAGTCGGCAAGGCGAAACGCATTGGGCCCGCCCTCATCCATTCCATTGGCCCATTATTGTAAGCCGGAAGTGACGTCACACCGGAAGTACGTGTGCGTTCCACGGCTTGGAACGCACCTCCGGACTCCGACGATAGCGGCGTGATCACCCGTTATTCTCTACTGGACATCGGTTACTATCCAGGACTCAACATCTGATTAGGAAACTTATGGACTTTATCCATTGACCATAAATTCTTCACAACTAAACTCAAGTATCTCATTGAATCGAGAGAAAGTCCTTTACTGATCCGCTCCTCTATACCACCACTACGTCCTGATCTTAGTTGTGTGGCTATTAGACATTACTCCATTCATCACACAAACATTTCCATATTGACTGTGGCTGATTAACACTACAATTGAACTGTTGTCAACGGTATATTAATCTTAGGTTGTTCCTCCAATTGATGGACAATCGCTATATAACACCAGGACTGATTGATTAACAATACCATTACCTCTTGGATTTGGATCTTCTATACAGTACTGTTCCCACTAGCCTAATTAGTTTATATTCCAATGGCAATTTGGGACATATGGTCGCTAATTTATGTAATGTAATCATTGTATGATTGCATTTTTTGTGTAATTCCACAATCTGTATTATACCCTCGGGTTTTTGCTATATTTTATTGATTTTGTATGTACATGATTTTATAGGATTAAATTCATAATTTTAAGATATTTGTTATGTAGTGTATGAAACAGGTACACAGGTCTTTACACACATTATACATAGGTCAGTGAGCACAGGGAACCGCCTGTTAGAGAGGCTGTTGCAACAAGGGATTTAATTCGTACATCCAGCATAACCAATCGCCCCATTTTCCCAGTGAAGAAGAGAGGGGGAGGGGCTATAGATTAGTCCAGGACTTAAGGGGAATTAATAAAGCCAATTCCCTGTAGTGCCCAATCCAGCTGTCATCCTCATGCAGATTCCACCATCTGCTAGTCACTTTACTGTCATTGACCTCTGTTCTGCCTTCTTCTCAGTCCCTCTTCACCCTGACTGCCAATACCTTTTTGCATTCTCTTATAGGGGGGTGCAATACACATGGACCAGACCTCCCCAGGGGTTCATTGACAGTCCTAGTATTTTCTCCCAAGCCTTACATGACTGTTTACAATCCTTCCAACCAAGCAATGGGTCTGTTCTAATTCAATATGTGGACGATTTGTTGTTGTGCTCTGATTCGTTTACATGATGCTAAATTGTTGTTACTTCAACTCTCGCAAACAGGGCACAAGGTTGCAAAGGACAAGTTACAGCCATGTCAGACTAAGGTTAAATACTTAGGACACTGTCTCACCCAGGGGCTAAGACATTTGACAACAGACAGAATCGAGGCAATACAACACATGACTCTGCCGCAGAACCAGAAGCAAATCTGTTCCTTCTTGGGGATGTTTGGATACTGTAGATCCTGGATCCCTAATTTTTCTAATCTGGCGTTACCATTGCAGGAGTTAGTCTCTTCCTCAAAATCAGAACGTGTCATACACACAGAGAAGTCAGAGCAAGCATTATTTAATCTTAAAGATAGTCTGACTAGAACACCTGCATTGGGAATACTGGATTACGAAAAGCTCTTTGAGTACTGTACGGAAGCTGATGGTTGTGTAGCAGGTGTCCTCACGCAGAAATATGGTGATGCTAACAGACTGGTAGCATACTACAGTGCACAATTAGACACTGTGGCAAGATCACTCCCAACATGTCTAAGAGGTATAGCAGCAACTGCTCTTCTGGTAAGTAAGAGCAAAGACATAGTATTAGGACATGATTCAACTGTCTATACACCTCATGCGGTATCAGCTCTGTTGAATTCAGCTCAATTCAGACATGTCTCTTCAGCTAGGTTTCCAAAATGAGAACTAGCTCTGATGGCACCCTCAAACATTACCATCAAACGATGTAGCACTTTAAATCCAGCTACATAACTTCCTCGAGATGCACAAAGGGTGGGAGGTAAGGAGACCCTGGTTGGGGATGAGTTTTGCAGGCATACTGATACGCATGATTGTATGGAATATCTGAACCAAAACTTTACTGCAAGGCCCGACACACGTGACACTCCCTTAGAAAATGTAGATTTTACATTTTATACAGATGGGAGTTGTCCTAGACAGACAGGAGAACTATGCACTGGTTATGCTGTTGTAGACGATCACGATGTTGTAGAACCTGGAACCCATGGCCCACCTCATTCGGCCCAAATGGCTGCACTAGTAGCATTATAAAGAGCGTGTCAGTTTGCAAAGGGTAAGTCAGCTAATATATATACTGACTCTAGGTACACCTTCGGGGTAGTGCATGATTTCGGGGCCCTTTGACGTCTTAGAAACTTTACGGTAGCAGCAGGCACACCAGTAGCACACTCACAACACATAAAAAGACTTTTGACAGCAATACAGATACCCAAGACAGTAGCCGGCATAAAGTGTAAAGCCCATAGCTCTGAAGAAGATCCGTTGTCAGTGGGCAATAACAGCGCGTACGAAGCTGCTTAATGGGCAGCAGGGTAACCTATAACTTTATCGACAGAGAACATAATGGTTTTTTAGTCATTAGACACTCAGAGATTGATTGAAATGCAAGATTTGTGTTCCCTACAGGAAAAGGCGGTCTGTAAGGCGAAGGGATGTGGTCAAGAGTCCTCGGGACTCTAGAGAGATAGACAAGGTAGGCCCGTGGCTCCCAGAGCATATTACCCAGGCCTGGCTGAGGCAGCACATGGTCTGACTCATCTGGGTAAAGAAGGTATGTGCAGACTAGTGAGAGCATACTGGTGTGCACTTGGCTTTTCCTCTCAGGCTGGTAAGAAGGCAATGTCCTGTCTTACTTGTTTGAGGAAAAATGTCGGGAAAACTATACCAACTGAGCCATCCCATATCCCTCCTACAGATGGACTTTTTCAGGTAATACAAATTGACTATATCCAATTACCACCTTGCAGGAATTTCAAATATACGTTAGTATGCATAGATGTGTTTTCCAGTTGGGTAGAAGCATATCCAGCAGCCATTAATACTGCTGTGTTCACTGCAAAGAAAATTGTTTTGAAATTTGTGTGTAGATACCGTATCCATAGAATCATAGAAAGTGATAGGGGTACCCACTTTATTGGTGATATCTTCCAGAACATGTGTAAACTCATGGGAATCAATAGCAGACTTCATACTCCTTACCGACCACAAGCCAGTGATAAGGTGGAAAGGGTAAACGGTACCATTAAGAACAAGCGGAGTAAGATAATGGCTGAAACTGGGTTGGTGTGGCCAGAAGCTTTGCCACCAGTCCTTCATAGCATCAGAACCACTTCCAGACCTCCTTTTAATCTGTCCCCCTTTGAAATACTTTTTGGCAGACAACCTCATTTGATCATAAGTCCACATAAAAAGGAGTTGGTGCAACATAGACTGGTATTGAGTTATCTAACATCTATTACTGGTGGATATTGTGTGACATTGGCCACCCAGTTTGGTGTCAAATGTTGCACATACATCACCAATAATGATGGATGAAATTCTGCAACTGAAATGGGAATTTCGAAGGAACCATAATTCTTTATTATATGAGATAGGAGAAAAGGTGGCAGGATGGTTCTCATGGTTGAATCCTGTAAAATGGTTCTCTGCTCTAGGAGAGTGGGTGCAGGAAATGATTGCTAGCATAGGTAAGCGTCTTCCCCTCATCTTAGTAATTGGCTTATGTGTTAGATGTGTTCCTACTGTGTGGAAGTGTGGAAAGCAGTCTACCGAGGAAACACTGAAAATGAGACTGAAATGGTGGTGAGGGATACGGAAATCATGGTCTGTGAAGAAATACATTACAATCCTGATATTGAGAATATGATTAGGTGATAGTTTGTTATACTATCAAAGGGTGGAGCTGTCAAAATCAGCTAATTGGATAAAGTCATTTCAATTAATATCTAGCAAACTTGATCGCCTTTGTCTGAAAATTATGCGTAGAGCACGCTAGGGCGTGAAGAAGCGTATCCAGCCGCAACACGTGGCAATAACAGGTTTTACACATTTACACGCATTCACACAAACATACACATTTGTAATTAGTACACACTGTAGTTGCAACACATTATTTATGCCAAAATATAGCAAGGTTTAAAGTTAATATTATAAGTTATATACATGTTAGTGAAATCAAAGGTTCAGGTTACAGGAAATATGTCATGTTTAATATCATTTTAATCCACTATTTATACGCAGTTGTCCAGTTCATTCGCTGAAGGGTATGCAATAGAGTATGCAATCGTACATTGCATACTCTAGTTAGCGATGTTAGGGAAAAATGTTTAAAATGATACTGTCTGTGTAATGTACATAGACTAGTTTAAACTGTATTATTGGCGGGAAAATCGGAGTGCATTCCCTGTAGGGCTGACCCCCACCTTTGGATATTTTGGTTTAAACTGACCTATGACCTGCATTACACTGGACCTTCCTGAAGCCTGGACCTATAGAAGCAAGCCACATCATCTGCATTGTTTTATTGTATTCACTGACTGTATAAAAGCAGGGGCTCTGGACCTAGTGGACAGTCTACTTGACCACAGCCTTCAGACCTGAATGACTGTACACTGAATCCAGGGCGCTTGCAACAAGTAACGGCTGTACTTATTTTATTCTGATTATTTTCTGCTACTTTTGGCTATTAAATCCCATTGTGCTTTGGAACCACATATCGGCAATCGACAATCGTTATTGGATAGCAACTAGACGTGCATAACAATATTGCACCCCCTTGTAGGAGAATGCAAAGAGATATTGACAGTCAGGGTGAAGAGGGACCGACAAAAAGGCAGAACAAAGATCAATTACAGTGAAAGGACTGGCAAAAGGTGAATCTGCATGAGGATGACAGCTGGATTGGGCACTACAGGTAATTGGCTCTCAACAACTTTGTTAATTCCCCTTAGGTCCTGGACTAATCTATAGCCCCTCCACCCACTCTTCTTCACTGGGAAAATGGGACTATTGGCTCTGCTGGATGCACGTATTAAGATCCTCTGTTGCAGCAGCATCTCAATAACAGGATACACACCTAATTCCACCTCCGGTTTTAATGGGTACTGTGGGATTTTTGGAGCTATCCTACCACTTTTCAGATTAAAGATTACAGGAGCTACATTGCCATCAATCCAGTGCCCTGTCCATCTTTGATCCATAGGGATCCCGGTATTTGCAGTAACATTTCCTTTACCTGAGATGGACTGTTCTAGAATGGCAGAATGTAACATTAACCTTTGTGGGGTTTTCAATATGTCCTGTACCTCATGTGCAACCTTCTCTGGTATGTCTAGGAATACACCATCAGGGATACAGTAAATGACACATCCCATTTTGCACAACAAATCCCTGCCCAGTAAGTTAGTAGGAGCCGCTGCAGCCAAGAGAAATTAATGCCTGGTGTGCAGAGGCCCAATAGTAACTTCTGCGGGTTTAGTCAAAGGGTAATGTAACACTCTTCCCTTTACTCCCATAGCTGGAGCAGATTTGTTATTGACCTGTAGATTTAAAGGAGAAGTTATCACTGACCTGGTTGCCCCTATATCTACAAGAAATGTTTGTTTTGTACCAGCTACATCAACTGTCATTATAGGTTCTTCCCTAAGATTCTCAATTAACCTAACTGGCTGTAGACTACAGGTATGACCTGATCCCTAGCGCTGACTATCATTTTCCCACAGAGCATTTGCTACTATGACATGTGTAGGTGGCTGTTGCGAATCTTTATAACCCTATGTGTTCCTCCTTTGTGGGTATCTATGTGATTCCCCTCTAGGTGTCCCCGATCTTCTCTATTTACAGTATTTCATCACGATCATCATCATCATCACCATTTATTTATATAGCGCCACTGATTCCGCAGCGCTGTACAAAGAACTCATTCACATCAGTCCCTGCCCCATTGGAGCTTACAGTCTAAATTCCCTACACACACAGACACAGAGAGAGATAATTTCTTTACAGTATTACTGTATATATCCCTCTTTATGGCAGTTATAACACTTCACTGTCGCATATCTATTTCTGTGTGTGTTGTCAGCTTGCGGTCATGTGTGCAGTCCCTCTAGAGCCTGGATACTCACCATCATTAGCCTGTGCTTCTTTCCTTCTGAATATGTTTTTATCATGCTCCACGGCAGACTCTCTAAGAGCATCTACCGTGATGCCTCTCTGGTTAGGCAAAGAGGTTTATACCCTGGTCTTCATATTTTCTTTGAGACCATCCATTATTACCGTAACAGCCACTTCCCTGTGATACACATCATCCTTTATTTCAGATATCCCAGGGAACTGTGTCATTGCTGACAGAGCTCGTGCAAAATAATCTATTGCGGTTTTATTCTCCTTTTGCTTGATAGTGAAAATCTTGCTCACTACCACTGGAAAGAAGATGGCCAACTGTGAGATTATTCTCTTAATATTTTCTTGGTTATCCTCATCTGTTAAGGATTTGTCCTCCTCCAACATACAATCCTTAATAAACTTTTGTATGTCAGTATTGGGAGGAAGACAGGCCCTCAACACCACCCGCCAATCTTTATTAGTTGGCTTGTGCGCGTTTCCCAAGTCTTTGACAAATTTCTGACATCTGCCCAACTCTTTCCTAGGATCTGGGAAATCAGACATAATTGGATGTAGCTCCGATCTAGTCCAAGGACAGTGCATTGCTAGAAAAACACCAACCTAATCGCTACATTCAGGATTAATGACAGGAATTACTGTTTAAGTACAATGATTGTTGTCCCTCCTAGTACTTACTCCACTACTCTCACCAATTTCAGCCGTTGCCCCTGCTGGTGGGAACGCTCCCCTTCCTTGTCTGCTCTGTATTTCTAGCATATTAATAGCATGGGCAATGGCTGAAATAACAGTGGGTTCATCATCTTCCCCAGAAAAATTACCCTTAAATTCGCTTAAAACAGGATATAATTTGCTCGTTTCATATTTATAATTTTTGGTAACGACTGTATTTACACCACCAACCGCATAGGGCGGCTGGTGCGCGCTTGCGCTCAGTTCTCTATGCTTGTCAACGCTCACTTCCGGTGTGCATGCGCTTTGCACAACGCTTCCTTCCGCCTTGCCACGTGTTCCCTTCCAGTTGCCACAATTTTAAAAGCTCAACGTGTTCAATTCTCGGTTTTAAGATTTAATATTACTCAACACCTCTAAACTGAAACTACCAATCTTTGGAAAAGGTCTCACACAATCCTTGGTCATCTTGACCCATATGTCGCAGTACGCCATTGCATAAGCCCCATATTTCTTAAACATAGTATACCAATTGGCCCTTCCTTAGGCAGCACCTCATTGAACATCTCTAGCGTTTGCTTAACACCCATTGTGAAAACAGACTTTTTCCCAACGCTTCACAACACACCACTACCACTAGAGATTTTTATTGGCCGTGGATGAATTACACAAGCTGCGTCCACTCACTTTCTCCCGACTAAATATCACTGAACAATAACACCCGATTGTCAGCGTACTCAACAAGGATAAAACCTAACACAGAGACTGGGGAGTACAAAAGTACCGACTTTGCAATACCCTGTATTTCCCGCACAAATGTTTGAGTGTTTTTTCACTGGTAGCACTGGTTTTACCCAACCTAGCCAACGTAATTCCTCCCGCTACTCTCCCAAGTCACAATCACGGTCTCACTCTGTACTGTGCGGTCCACCGCTTAGTGATGCTAACTATCGCTAAACTTTGTGATTACTATTGGGGGTGCGACGAAAACCTCTTCTTTTTGTTTCCAGTATACCTACCGTGTGTGCCAATCCTCGGCTGTCCTACCTGTCTCGTCAAACAGCAACCGATATTCCCTTTCTATTTCAACAGTAAATCAACTTTCACTCCAAAACCATACAATTCACATACACCTTCGTTTTCTGCACAGAAAATCAATTTCCCAAACGATTGTAATAACTTTTCAGAGGCTTTAACAAGTGATTATACTATAGATATATAACAAACTATTAAAACGACTGCTTAAACATGGCCAACAATACCGGAAATACACATCCGCTATGCATTTAAAACGCAAAATGACAATAAAAAGAAACAGTTTTTCTTTCTTGTCCCTAGATTAGCAGTCCTCAGATTACACAAAAACAGACATTCGGTTTCACAACACAGAATGATAAACAGGTTTTAAACACATTGCATTCTTTCCTGTTTATGACGCGTCTCTCCACCCTTTGTTGAGGAACCGAAATCCGTAGGCTTTGCGAATCTTCCGGTAGCATGACCTCCACTGAGAGCCCCCAAATTGTTATGCATGTCTAGTCGCTAACCACTAACGATTTTGTACCTCCAGATATGTGGTTCCAAAGCACAATGCGATTTAATAGCAAAAAGCAGCAGAGTAACAATTCAATTAAAATAAGTACAGCCATTACGTTTGCAGGCGCCCTGGATCCAGCATAGTCATTCAGTCCTGAAGCCTGTGGTCAAAGAGACTGTCTGTTGGTCCCAGAACCCCTGCTTATACACAATCAGTGATACAGTGAAAACAATACAGATGATTTGGCATGTATCCATAGGTTTAGGCTTCAGGAAGGTCCACTGTAATGCAGGTCATTGGCCAGTTCAAATGATGTCCTCAAAGGGTGGGGGTCAGCTCTCCAGAAGATGAATACTTACCTTCCAGCCAACAACTAGTTTAAACTGGTTTATTAGCATTACACAGACAATACCATTCTAATCATTTATTCCCTATCATACATAACTAGCATACGCAATGTGTGATCCTTTCGGCGAATGAACCGGACGTCTGAGGATAAATAGGGGATTAGAATGATACCAGACATGATATGTTTCATGTGACCTGAACCCTAGATCTCACTAACATACATACGTACATATACGCTTATAATATTTAACTATGAATCAAATAACATCTGTACATAAACGACTGTGGATTGGAACTATTATAAAAGTGAACTATATACAAGTGAATGTGTAAGTGCAAGTGTATGCGTGTGTTATTTATCATGCGATTGCGCCATGACACGTGGCGTACTGATTGCAATCACATGGTAAAACAATAGTAATCAATATACTTTCTTTCATCCAATTATTCGACTTTGACACACCCATGACTCCTCCGGTGCCTCTTGCCTCTTGAGTCATCCAGATATCCTGATATCCGTGATTTCACCTGCCTCTCAAGCCTCAGTATCAGACTTGTCTTTCGGCTTCTCAGTACTGACTTTTGAACTATATTCTTGCCATTATCTCCATCTGTTGTTACTGAGTTCTCTTGCGATTATTGCCTTAACCTACCAAATTGCATCCTGAAACCTGTGTACCGGTGTTTAATAAAAAACACTTTGTCTACTACGCTTTCTCAGTGGTTTTATATTGGAAATCCTGACAGTATGAACTGGCCATAAAATTGAGCCTGCTATTGCACGCTTTCTACCTTTATTTTTGTGGATTCCCAGGGTGTTGGCTTATTAAATCAGTATTCAATGTATACCATGACTACTAATTCTTCTGAAATTCCCCTCTTCCGGATGCTCCAAATGGACATTCTCAAATTCCACTCTCAAATTTCTCTTGTCTCCTCTTTTCTAATTAAGGTGCTTAAACAACTTTCTGTCTCTATTCCAAGTACATCTTGCTCCAATACCATCTCTGGAGAGACAAATCCTTTTTCCAGGGAGAAAGTCATCTCTGCAGTACATCCTCCAGAGACTCTAACTTGTAATAAAGTAGAATCAAGATATCTCTGTCCAGAAATGGATCTAATATCATGGAGAGAAATGGGGAAAGGGTAATGGGAAAACCACTCCGCACAGGATAGTACCCTACCTCACTAATAGATATACTATTGTGTGGGGGGGGGTGCTAAGGTCATGTATATGAACATACAATACAATCCAAAGGGGGAAAAAAGAGAATAATGACCTAAATAAGCACTCCAGGTACATATGAGTAGTGAATTAATACATATTATTTTTATTGGTATGCATTAAAAATGGTACGTATAGATATACCACACAGATAAAAAAGCAAAATATAAAAAGGATTGTAGTGTTAAAAAGTATAGAATTTAAAAATAAGTTGACCCTGTGGTGGAGCCGATCAGAGTTTATAATATTTCCAAAAGGAAAATCACTGATATAAGATCTCTTGTGGGAATATACAACACAAATTAGTCCATAAGTATCAAGATAGAGTGGCAGAAGTTGAACATATTCTGCCTAGTAACAGCGTGTCACTTCTATAACCCTCAATATTTAATGTTGTGTATAGTATAAGCTGTAGACGGCAATATTTGCCTAGTATATTCCCCACATATAGAGATTCTATCGGATTACCATATATCTTAACAGGTATTAGAGATTCATAGAGCACGAGCCCTATGTAATGTATCAAGAGGTTGCCAAGTGTCTAATGGCTAATTTTCATTTATATGCACCTACTTAGGCTAATGAGTAGTAGCTCTAAGAGTTACTAGGTAACTCGTGTTTAATAGGTAATCTCTATTCCATCAATCTCCTAATCAAAGCGCTAGGTCGCTAATAGTCTGTTCCCATATAGTATTTCATTGATCTGCTATGTTGGGATGGCGAGTATGATAGCGCTAGTGGAGTGTTTATGTTGGAATCTGAGTTGAACATATTCTGCCTAGTGACAGCGTGTCTCAATATTTAGTATTGTGTATAGTATAAACTATAGATGGCAGTATTTGCCTAATATATTCCCCACGTATAGAGATTTTATCAGATTACCATATATCTTAACAAGTGTTAGAGATTCATAAGGCACAAGCCCTATCTAATATATCAAGAGGTTGCCAAGTGTTTAATGGCTAATTTTCATATGTATACACCTACTGAGGCTAATGAATAGTAGCTCTAAGAGTAACTAGGTAACTCGTGTTTAATAGGTAATCTCTATACCATCGGTCTCCTCATCAAAGGGCTAAGTCGCTAGTAATATGTTCCCATATAGTATTTCATTGATCTGTTGTACTGGGATGGCGAGTATAATAGCGCTAATGGAATGTTTATAGAGGAATCTGAGTATCAGTTTGTTAGTCTGTATTAGCGGCAGAACGCCGCGGTCGGCTCCACCTTCTTCCGGGTCTGACATCACTCGACAGAAATGGACCTACCCAGGAAACAACCAAATTCAAATGCTGCTGAATCAGTGCAAACAGCACCGCTTAATAATGTTTCTACAAAATTTCAATTAACCAAGAACCACTGTGTAGCAAACTCAAGGTTTACAGGTGTTCCATACCCCCACCTGACCAAAGGGAAGAAATGGTGCAGAAGAACTAATAAATTATGTCTCTACTGTGCTAGTGATGTACACTTTATACAAGATTGTCCACTCCGCAGACCACGACAGCCTACAGAACAGTCTTCAGTTTGCTCCCCATCTTGCCACCTGTCCTGAGGTGCCAGTTCCTGCCACCATCCTGTGGTGCCAGTTCCTGCCACCTGTCCTGAGGTGCCAGTTCCTGCCACCTGCCCTAAAGTGTCATTTCCAGCCTCTTGTCCTGAGGTGCCATTGCCAGCCTCAATCTCCTGCTCCGAGGTGCCAGACTCAGTCCCCTGCTCCGAGGTGCCAGGCTCAGTCCCCTGCTCCGAGGTGTATGCCTCTTCCTCCAGCTTCGAAGTGCCAGCCTCTGGCTCCGCTCCAGAGACATTGTTAGTTCAAGTGGGGGTGTTTCCCTTTATAGTCCGATTCAGAGGGGTCGCTGCCCTTACAGTCTGCTCCAGGGAAGGCCCTGTCCCTCCAGTCCACTCCAGAGAGGGCGCAGCACTTAAGACTCGTTCCAGAGGGGACGCTGTCATTCCAGAGGGAGTGCTGCCCTTACATTCTGTTCCAGATAGGGCACTGCCTTTACAGCCTGCTTCTGAGAGGGTGCTGCCCTTACAGACTGCTTCAGAGTGGGTGCAACCCTTACAGCCTGCTTTCGAGAGGGCGCTAACCTTACTGCCTGCTTCCGAGAGGGCGTTACCCTTACAGTCTGAGTTGCCTTTCCATGCAGCTCAGCCAGAGTTGCCTTTCCATGCGGTTCAGCCCGAGTTACCACTTAGTACTGTGTGCTCTGAGACTTTTCACAGTGCTGTCTGCTGTGAGGCTTCTCAGAGTGCTGTCTGCTCTGAGGCTTCTCACAGTGCTGTCTGCTCTGAGGCTTCTCACAGTGCTGACTGCTCTGAGGCTTTTCATAGTGTTGACTGCTCTGAGGCTTCTCATAGTGCTGACTGCTCTGAGGCTTCTCACAGTGCTCACTGCTCTAAGGCTTCTCACAGTGCTCACTGCTCTAAGGCTTCTCACAGTGCTGACTGCTCTGAGGCTTCTCACAGTGCTGTCCATTCCAATTTGTGTGCCCAGTCCACGCCTTCTTCCAAGTCATATGCCCAGTTAAAGCCTCCTTCCATGGCGTGCGCCCAGTCCGAGTCTCCTTCCAAGTAGTGCCATTTCCGACCATGGGTGCTCTGCCCGAGCTCCCAAAGACATGTGTTCAACCCAAGCTGTCCAAGTCATGTGCTGAACTCAATTCTCCTCACAAGGTTCTGACTACACCATCATCCAGGGTTACCAAGGATTCAAATTCATCTTCTGTTCCAGAAGTCCAACCACCTACCTTCAGTGGGAACATACAGCAAGTTGATTCTCTAATTTTGTATATCTTATTTTCCATCAGTACCTGACCTCCTAGATAGCCAACAAAAGCAATTGTATTACCTGTTATCCAACTTTACAGGGAAAGCTCTGGAATGGGCAAGCTTGTTTCTGATGCAGTGATCAAAGAATTTGCTCCAGCCCTTGTCAATCGTACTCTCAGTATGTCTTCTATGTCATCTTTTTTGTCTTCAGTTACCCAAGACTTGGAGTTGCCTTCATGTTCTATTCAATTTGAACAACCCTGTATCCCTAAAAATACTCATAAGAAAAAACGAAGAAGAAGAAGAAGAGAGGATCTTCTGGGTCTCAACTCTCTTCTGGCATAGTTTCAGTACCTTCGTCCTTGACGAAGATTTCTCTGCTACATGCCCAATTTTGGACTTTGTCTTTTTTGACCGGTCCTGGTAATTTGGGCTTCTGGAATCCGCCCTCAAAGGGGTATACTGTCATGATCTGCCTTCTTCAACTCCTGTCTGCCAGGTACTATGTTGGACTGTTCAACCAAAGGGGCCACTGTGGCACTTAGACTGCTCTCCTACCTGCCAGAGCTAAGTTCACTACTCTAGAATGCTTAGCAGGCCTTGCCAGTTCATCTGTTGCCATTACCTGTGCTGCTTTCCCTGTTTGTTATCCTGATTGATCTACTAGTACTAACCTCTGATGTTCCTCTGTTTTGGCACCTATTCCTGTGACCCCTGACTCGGCTTTGATTGTGACTCTGCACCTGCTTCTCCCCAATATCGTGGTGGACCGTCTGGCTCAGATCCCTGGTTCATTTGACTCTTCTGTGTCACTGTGTTTACAGTGTATTGCTTACCAGCTACCCAGCTTCCACAGTCTAAAGCAGCTACCCAGCTATTCCAGCACTCGTGTCTGCAGTAGTTACACCCTCGTGTCTCCTGAGTCCTGACACCCATTGTTATGACTCGCCAGGCTCTCTGTCAGAGTAACTAGGTAGATAGATAGAGAGATAGATAGACAGATAGCTAGATAGATAGTTAGTTAGGGATAGGTAGGTAGGTAGATAGATAAGTGTAGATAGTCACTGGGTGTTTAGATAGGTAGTTAGTTTAGTTCTTAGATAGATCAGATAGATTAGTTTTGGTAGATTAGATAGGCAGATAGATTGACTAGATAGATTAGATAGGTATTAGATAGGGTCAGTTAGGTCTGTTCTCTGTCAGAATCTGCCCTCAATTCATGCTGTCTTTTCTATGTAATGCCTCACCTGGCCAGCCTGTTTCTCTTAGCTCACTCACCTGGCTTTCTCATTATCACCTGCAGCCTTTTGGTTCTCCTCTCCTTAAATAGCCAGCTAATCCTCTGCAGGATTGCCGGTAATACGTTTACCTTAGGGTTCCTGCTTCCTTGTGTTTTCCCTGTTACCTGTTCCTGTTGTTTCCTGCCGGCTTGTGGTATTCCAGTGTACCAAACCGTTTCCGTTCCTGTCAACTCTTCATTGGATTTCCCTGTGTACCGACTTGACTTTGCTTTGACTCCTCTCCTGTGTGATTACCCATGTGCCAGACCTGTTTCAGTTCCTGACTATTCTCTAATGGATTCCCAGTGTATTCCCTTGACGATTCTACAATCTTCCTTTGGCTCCAGACCCAACCTTGCCACAGGTACTATTGACTGTTTACTTATATCACCGTGTGCCTATATTGTAGATACCCCTGGCAACTGCCTAGGAACTGTTTTCCTCCAATTTCCGGACTCTCACCGGTATTGTGGGTTGTAGTGACCCCTGACTATTGCCTAAAAACTGTTACCCCTAAATCTCCGAACACTCACCGGTACTGTGGGTTGCAGTTACCCCTGGCAACTGCCTAAGAACTGTCTCTCTCAAATCTCCGGACTCTCACCAGTTCTGTGGGTTGTAGTTACCCTTTGCTACTGCCTACATTCAGTTTCTCATCTTTACCTATCACTGCAAGTTCCGTTCCTTTCCGGACAAGCACTGGTACAGAAGTCACTGTGTATCAGGGGTGTCACGGGCACTAGGAGTCTTTACCCAGGGATCACCAGGTGATAGGCTTACCAGAGCAGTATAGGTGGTAATATGGTACTCTGGTAGCAGGGTGATCACGGAACAGGAAATAGCAGATGATGAGATGCTCAGGAAAGTCTATGACTAGCAGCACTGGCAATATGGAGGTAGTAATACACGAGGAACTGTATGGACAAAGGACACGTGAAGGTAGTCAGTGGTCTGCGGTAGCAAGTTGTACCACTGCTATAGTGAGGAGGAATGTCCAACAGAAACGAGGAGGTGATGAGAGTCAGCGGTCTGCGGATAGCAAGTTGTACCGCTGTCTGAGTGAAGGAATGGAATCCAAGTGGAGGTATCCGGGGAGTCAGTGGTCTGCGTTAGCAAGTTGTACCACTGCTATGTGAGAGGATACTGGAGCAGGTGAAACTGGAAACAGGGGTCAGTGGTCTGCCACTAGCAAGTTGTACCACTGAATATATATGTGAGGAGGTGCACGGGGAGAGACTGCAACACAATATATACACGGGCACCTTGACTTTGATCCACAGTAATATGCACAATATAAATGTATAAATGACTGAACAACACTGCCAATATAGAAAGTCTCTTGAAGTAATCCAGCATGAGATAACACAGTCAATGATGGCAATAGACTCAGCGGATAGTACACTCCAGAGGAGAACCAACACAGTCCAGCAAGGTATGCAATACACAGCACAGTCAATGGGAAGTATGCATACCGTGGTTCAGGAGAAGGCAGTCAGACAGAAGTGCAGAGATACCTGAACGGCAGGAGGCCGGCAGGATGCAAAGTCCCTGGATGGGTGAAGCGGTGGTCTAGCAGGTGCAGCGCACAGGTAGGTAGACCAGCAGGGAACCCAGGAAGGCGTGGAGAGCGGATCAGCAGTAGATGGATGCGTAGCGCTGAGAAGTAACAGCAGCGGGTCTCTGCGGGGACACGGAGGTAGCCAATAGCAACCAGCAGGTGCAGTAACGATAGGACGCCAGAGCAGAGTAGAACTGGAACAGTTGATCACGGAGAGTAGCGGGTAGCAATAGTGGCAGCAGACTCAAGGAAACACGGGAGAGTTGACAAGGGCTGAAGACTGAAGCGCACAGAGGCGGCGGATAGGAATCAGCTAAACAGTCACGATGAAACACAGACGGGTTGCAGGTTGAAGACTGTAGTGCACGGAGGCAGCGGATAGGAATCAGCTAGCAGTCACGATGATGAAACACAGACGAGTTGCAGGTTGAAGCCTGTAGTGCACGGAGGCAGCGGATAGGCATCAGCTAACAGTCCCAATGATACAAGGTAGAGTTGAAGTGGTTAGAAGACTGTAGTGCACGGAGGCAGCGGATAGGAATCAGCAAACAGTCCTGATGATACGGTTGATGGTAGAAGTGGTATGGGAACCACAGTAGTAGAAGTGGTTTGGAAACCACAGAGGTAGAAGTGGTTTGGAAACCACAGGAATCAGCTGGGCTGAATAAACGAGGAAACACAGGAACACCTTCAGAGACTCATGGGGAATGAGACTCCAAGATCAGGCAACGTGGTGTTGACCACAGGTGCTTAATATAGGGAGGTTGCCTGATCTGCCAATTAAGTTAAAGGAACATACACTGGAGGTATAGAAAGGGCTGCGCATGCGCAGTCCCTCAGGATGGAGGACGGCCACGGTTCCTAAATGTCCGGGAAGAAGCACTCACGGTCCGGTGAGTGACAGTACCCCCCCTTTTAAAGGTGGGCACAGAACGCCTGGAACCGGGCTTGTCCGGATTTTTGGAATAAAACTTCTTCAGAAGGGCAGGAGCATTAAGATCTTCAACTTTGATCCATGAACGCTCTTCAGGACCAAAGCCCTTCCAATGAACGAGGAAACGGAGGACTCCTCGCGAAATTTTTGCATCCAATACCTCAGTAATCTCGAAATCCTCCTCCTGATGAACTTGAACTGGCTGCGGTGCTGAGGGAGGAGTCGAGAAACGGTTGATGATGAGAGGTTTGAGCAAGGACACATGGAAGGCATTGGAAATCCGAAGATTCTTAGGAAGAAGAAGTTTAACACATACTGGATTGATAACTTGAATGATCCTATATGGACCAATAAAACGAGGGGCGAATTTCATAGATGGAACCTTCAAACGAATATTTTTGGTAGATAACCAGACACGATCTCCAATTTTTAGTGGTGGAATAGCCCGCCTCTTCTTATCTGCGAAAGACTTATATTTATTAGATGTCTTCTTTAAACAGGTTTTGACCTGAGACCAGATATTTTTGAAGGTTTGACAAGCAGTCTCCACAGCAGGAACTTGGGTGGGCGGGAGGGCAGGAAATTCCGGAAAAGACGGATGGTGACCGTAGACCACAAAGAATGGAGTTTTGGATGATGACTCATGGTACATGTTGTTATGGGCGAATTCAGCCCAAGGGAGCAATTCTACCCAGTTGTCTTGGTTGGCTGAAGAGAACATCCTAATAAAAGTCTCAAGATCTTGATTGACTCGTTCCGTTTGTCCGTTAGATTGCGGATGGTAAGACGATGAGAGTGCTAATCGTATGCCCAAGGTTTTACAAAGGGCCCGCCAGAATCTGGAAACGAATTGTACTCCTCTATCCGACACAATCTCAGACGGACATCCATGGATGCGGAAGATTTATTTAATGAAATGTTCAGCCAGAGTAGACGAGGAAGGTAAACCGGACAGAGGGACGAAATGGGCCATCTTCGAAAATCTGTCTACCACTACCCAAATAGTATTGTGATTCTTACTTGGTGGCAAATCAGTAACGAAATCCATACTAATATGGGTCCAAGGCTTGGACGGAATGGGTAGTGGTCGCAGCAACCCTGCTGGAGTTCTGCGGGAGGATTTGAACTGAGAACATAAATCACAGGAAGCAATAAACTCTTTGACGTCTCTCCTCATTGAAGGCCACCAGTAACTACGAGAGAGAATCTCAAAGGTCTTGTGTTCACCGGCGTGTCCAGAAAAACGAGAGGCATGGAACCACGAAAGGATTTTCCTCCTCAGAGTAGGAGGCACAAGGGTCTTCCCAAATGGTAGCATTTTGGTGGATGAAGCAGCCAGAGAAATACATTTGGGGTCTAGAATAGCATGGTTGGGAACCTCTTCTACATCAGAGGACGTCACAAAAGCTCGAGATAGAGCGTCAGCTTTCTTGTTCTTAGCGGCTGGTTTGAAGGTTATAATTAATTCAAAACGGGAAAAGAAAAGAGACCATCTTGCTTGACGAGGGTTCAAGCATTGAGCAGATTGCAAGTATGACAAGTTCTTATGATCCGTGAAGATCGTCACCGGATGGCGAGCTCCTTCTAACAAGTATCTCCATTCCTCTAATGCAGCTTTGATGGCCAGCAACTCCTTGTCCCCGATAGTATAATTTTTCTCTGCGGGCAGAAGACCCCGAGAGTAGAAGGCACAAGGATGTAACTTTTGTTGCTCCGAGCGTTGGGAGAGAATAGCTCCTAAGCCCACATTAGAGGCATCTACTTCTAGGAAGAAGGGGAGTGTCACATCAGGCTGTCGCAGAATGGGAGCAGATGAGAAGGCCTCTTTGAGGATTTGAAAGGCTTGGAGAGCCTCAGATGACCATTGCTTAGTATTAGCCCCTCTCCGAGTTAGGGCCACAATGGGAGATGCAATGGATGAAAAGTCTTGAATGAAGCGTCTATAGTAATTGGCAAAACCTAAAAAACGCTGGATGGCACGAAGAGTAGTTGGCTGAGGCCAATGTAGTACAGCATTTACTTTGTCTGGATCCATCTTCAGGCCAACTCCGGAAACTATATACCCCAAGAATGGAATCTGGGGTAACTCGAATGAACATTTTTCCAATTTACAGAACAACGAGTTTTTCCGTAGTCTGGAGAGGACCTCTGCCACATGTTGGTGATGAGAAGGCAGGTCCTGTGAGAAGATCAATATGTCGTCTAGGTAGACAACGACACATACATATAATAAGTCCCGAAAGATCTCATTGATGAAACCCTGGAAAACCGCGGGGGCATTACACAGCCCGAAGGGCATTACTAAATATTCGTAATGCCCATCTCTGGTGTTAAACGCGGTCTTCCATTCGTCACCGGAACGGATTCTAATTAAATTGTAAGCACCACGAAGATCCAATTTAGTAAATATCCGAGCTCCCTTGATGCGATCAAATAGCTCAGTGATCAGCGGAATGGGATACCGATTCTTGATAGTAATGGCGTTGAGTCCACGAAAATCTATACAAGGGCGTAATGATCCATCCTTCTTTTTGACGAAGAAGAACCCAGCTCCAGCGGGAGAGGTGGAAGGTCGAATGAACCCACGCTGGAGATTCTCCTGTATGTACTCAGATGTGGCTTGAGTTTCAGGTAACGAGAGAGGATAGACCCGACCCCTGGGAGGAGTCTTGCCAGGTAGAAGGTCGATCGGACAATCCCAAGAACGATGAGGAGGAAGCCGTTCAGACTGAGCTTTATCAAACACATCGGCAAATGAAGCATACTGAGGAGGGAGTCCCGGGGAGGAAGATGAGATGGAAGATCGCTGTACTTTAAGAGGAATAACTTGAGAGAGACAACGATGGTGACATTCAGACCCCCAAGACGTAACTTGAGGGGTGCGCCAGTCATTCTGGGGAGAGTGACACTGAAGCCATGGAAGGCCTAAGACAATCGGACTTGTCGTAACTGGAAGAATTAAAAACGAAATTTCTTCATGGTGTAGTACACCAACCTGAAGGGTTACTGGAGACGTACTCTGGGTGATGAGACCATTGATGAGGCGTGATCCATCTATAGCCGTCACAGTAATGGGTGTTTTTAAAGTGATCACTGGTAGGGACCATTGATTCACTAGTGATTTAGAAATGAAATTTCCTGCTGCTCCGGAATCAATCAATGCCTGTGACTCAAAGGATTTGGTAGCAAAGGAAATCGTAACATCAAAAGCGCAGACTTTAGATTTCATAGACAATGGAGAGGACTCCAGGGACCCTAACTTCACCTCTCCAGAACTAGTTAGGGCCTGGCATTTCCCGATCTCTTAGGGCAAGAGCTGAGCATATGCGTGGAATCAGCACAATAGATACAGAGTCTATTCTTTACTCTTCGTTTCCTTTCCTCTGAAGATAATTTGGAACGTCCTATCTCCATGGGAATCACAGAGGATGGAGCTGGACGAAATTGAGGGTTTAAACGAAGAGGTGCTTTGACAGCTGTTGTTTTCTCAGACTCTCGTTCACGAAATCTCATATCTACACGATGGCAAAGAGAGATCAAATCTTCTAGTGACGAAGGAAGCTCTTGGGTAGTCAGTGCATCTTTAATTTTATCGGAGAGCCCCTGCCAGAAGGCGGCAACTAATGCTTCAGTGTTCCACTGAAGTTCAGAGGCTAAGATCCTAAATTGAATGACATACTGTCCTACTGTATGGGAGCCTTGTCGCAAACGAAGAATGCTGGAAGCAGCGGAGGTCACACGACCTGGTTCATCGAACACACTTCGGAACGTGGAAATGAATTTGGCACTATCTTGTAGAATTGGATCGTTTCTTTCCCACAGGGGGGAGGCCCAAGCCAGGGCTTGTCCCGAAAACAATGAGATAAGATAGGCCACTCTGGAACGATGGGTAGAAAAATTTTGAGGTTGGAGCTCAAAATGGACTGAACATTGGTTAAGGAAACCTCTACAAGTTTTGGGGTCCCCGTCATATTTTGACGGAGTAGGCAGGTGAAGCGTAGGAGCTGTAGACACCTGGGATGGCACTGGGGAAACGGAGGAAAGCACAGGAGCTTCAATATTAGCTGTAACAGTCTGTCCAGATGTTCCTTGGGAGGTTAATGATTGGTAACATTGAAGTAACAGCTGTTGGCGAGCATCCTGTTGCTCCACACGGCTGACCAGATGCTGCAGCATCTCTTTAGCGGTAGGTTCCGTATCTGGGTCTGTCATGGCCTGATCTTACTGTCACGGGCACTAGGAGTCTTTACCCAGGGATCACCAGGTGATAGGCTTACCAGAGCAGTATAGGTGGTAATATGGTACTCTGGTAGCAGGGTGATCACGGAACAGGAAATAGCAGATGATGAGATGCTCAGGAAAGTCTATGACTAGCAGCACTGGCAATATGGAGGTAGTAATACACGAGGAACTGTATGGACAAAGGACACGTGAAGGTAGTCAGTGGTCTGCGGTAGCAAGTTGTACCACTGCTATAGTGAGGAGGAATGTCCAACAGAAACGAGGAGGTGATGAGAGTCAGCGGTCTGCGGATAGCAAGTTGTACCGCTGTCTGAGTGAAGGAATGGAATCCAAGTGGAGGTATCCGGGGAGTCAGTGGTCTGCGTTAGCAAGTTGTACCACTGCTATGTGAGAGGATACTGGAGCAGGTGAAACTGGAAACAGGGGTCAGTGGTCTGCCACTAGCAAGTTGTACCACTGAATATATATGTGAGGAGGTGCACGGGGAGAGACTGCAACACAATATATACACGGGCACCTTGACTTTGATCCACAGTAATATGCACAATATAAATGTATAAATGACTGAACAACACTGCCAATATAGAAAGTCTCTTGAAGTAATCCAGCATGAGATAACACAGTCAATGATGGCAATAGACTCAGCGGATAGTACACTCCAGAGGAGAACCAACACAGTCCAGCAAGGTATGCAATACACAGCACAGTCAATGGGAAGTATGCATACCGTGGTTCAGGAGAAGGCAGTCAGACAGAAGTGCAGAGATACCTGAACGGCAGGAGGCCGGCAGGATGCAAAGTCCCTGGATGGGTGAAGCGGTGGTCTAGCAGGTGCAGCGCACAGGTAGGTAGACCAGCAGGGAACCCAGGAAGGCGTGGAGAGCGGATCAGCAGTAGATGGATGCGTAGCGCTGAGAAGTAACAGCAGCGGGTCTCTGCGGGGACACGGAGGTAGCCAATAGCAACCAGCAGGTGCAGTAACGATAGGACGCCAGAGCAGAGTAGAACTGGAACAGTTGATCACGGAGAGTAGCGGGTAGCAATAGTGGCAGCAGACTCAAGGAAACACGGGAGAGTTGACAAGGGCTGAAGACTGAAGCGCACAGAGGCGGCGGATAGGAATCAGCTAAACAGTCACGATGAAACACAGACGGGTTGCAGGTTGAAGACTGTAGTGCACGGAGGCAGCGGATAGGAATCAGCTAGCAGTCACGATGATGAAACACAGACGAGTTGCAGGTTGAAGCCTGTAGTGCACGGAGGCAGCGGATAGGCATCAGCTAACAGTCCCAATGATACAAGGTAGAGTTGAAGTGGTTAGAAGACTGTAGTGCACGGAGGCAGCGGATAGGAATCAGCAAACAGTCCTGATGATACGGTTGATGGTAGAAGTGGTATGGGAACCACAGTAGTAGAAGTGGTTTGGAAACCACAGAGGTAGAAGTGGTTTGGAAACCACAGGAATCAGCTGGGCTGAATAAACGAGGAAACACAGGAACACCTTCAGAGACTCATGGGGAATGAGACTCCAAGATCAGGCAACGTGGTGTTGACCACAGGTGCTTAATATAGGGAGGTTGCCTGATCTGCCAATTAAGTTAAAGGAACATACACTGGAGGTATAGAAAGGGCTGCGCATGCGCAGTCCCTCAGGATGGAGGACGGCCACGGTTCCTAAATGTCCGGGAAGAAGCACTCACGGTCCGGTGAGTGACAAGGGGACTTCTCTATCAACTGTTCCTTATTTATTCCAGTGGCCACGAGTGATATATCAGTCTTGACACCATCCACTTGGTGTCTCACCGGACTCCCTCCTGCACTTCCTACTCTACGACTTCGGTAACTCTATTCCTGGGTTCTCCTCAGCCAGTGCACATCTCACGTCCCTCTGTTTGTCTGCAGCTAAGTCTGTCCCCACCACTAGCGGCAACAGTGAACACCAGATGTTCGGAGCAGACTCCGGGTTTTGCTGTACTAGCTGAGGGGTGCCTAACACCCGTGACCCGTCGGGTGATTCGTGTCTCTTGATTCCTGAGACTCGTGACTCCTCCGGAGCCTCTTGCCCTTTGAGTTATCCAGATATCCTGATATCCTGATAATCGTGATTTCACCTGCCTCTCCGGCCTCAGTACCAGATTTGTCATCGGCCCTCTCAGTATTGATTCTTGAACTATATGTTATGGCTGGCAGAAAATACCATAAATTTGTAGAACAGGCAGTAGAGGTCTTCACCTATAGCAGCCACCTTTCCCGTAGAGCTGAACATGCTCACAGGTACACAGATGCCCCCCGGGTCTTTAATGGTAGCGGAGTCCAGAAGCAGGCTGAGGTCAGAGGGGCAATAGCAGGCAGCAGAGTGAAGTCCAGGCAAGGGTCAGGGCCGGCAGAAAGCAACGTATCCGGAAAACAGGCAGAGGTCAGGGTCACAGGCAGTCCAACAAAGTCCAGTAAGCAAGCCAGGGGTCATACACAGAGAATCAGTCCAAAAACAGTACAGGAGCAGGAGAAAGAGCAGGCCAGCAACAGACACTGGAAGCTACAACCGGCAGTGAGGCTCATTCCTCACTGCCTTAAATAATGATGTGAACCTATCACCTTGCAGAGTGCACAACTGAACCCATTCCCCCATCAGCCATAGGAGGCTGAACTCACACACCCCTGCGCATGCACCCGGCTGTTAGACAGCTGGCCCGGTGCGGCGGCACGGAGAACTAAGCGTCCCGGTTGTTGCCTAGGCAACTGGAGTGAAGAGGGAGGAAGTGACGTCCTGGTCGTCATGGTGACGGCCGGGACGCCAGAGGCAGGAAAAATCACGCTGTCCTGCTTCTGCCTCCAGACGGGAGCCTGCCTCCATGCGATGTCGGCATTCCGCTGCTTAGGTACGCTATTTCCGTTCTATTGGCATGTGTACGCCAAGCTTGGCAACCGTTGCTAGCAACTTGACGCTGTTCCTGTTTACCATCCATACGCATTAGCAAGGCACTAAGATGCGTCGCCTTGCGACAAGTCGGTGATTGGTTGCGGTTTACCCTCCGATTGTGGCAGCATCTATCAGGGATCTCTTATCTCTATTTAAGGAGCTCACTGACGCCATTTGCCTGCCAGAGTATTTTGTCTTCAGCCTTGCTCCAGCGTTTGTTCCTGTATTATTACCTATTTGGATTCTGACCCCGGCTTGTTCCTGACTTCTCCTTTGGTTCCTAATTTTGGCTTACAGTGACTATTGGTACTGACCCGGCTTCCTGACCATTCTTCTGCTCCTGATTTGACTGTGTTCGTCTCTCTGGTTTTGACCTGGCTTGCTGACTATTCTTAATTCTGTTGCATCCTGGTGTTCCATCACTGTTGCCTCATTTGTTACCTCGCCAACTGATACTGAGGGCTACAACCTGCACGTTCTTTGCAGTAAAGTCCATACCTCCTTGCGGGGGTCCCTGGTGAAAACCAGGGACATGTTAGACTCCTAGCCTCAGTACTCAGTAGCGCCAACTGCTGGCAGGTATCACTCCATCTTCGTGATTGTGACAGTATACTCTGGCCATGTCAAATGCCGAAGGCACCGGTGACCTCTCTGCTGCTGACCTCCTGCAGCACCTGGCACCCAGAGTTGATCAACAGGGGGTTAATCAGACTCAGCTTCTGCAGTGTCTTCAGGGATTGGCTACACGCCTGGATATCCTCTAGAGAACTCTTACTTCTCCCTTAGTATCTGCTGCTTCCGCACCCCCTTTTGCCAGCTCTTCTGCTTCAGCTGTTCCCAATTCTATTGGAGAGATTCACATTCTACGTCCTGACAAATTTGGTGGTGATCCTAAAAGATGCAGAGGGTTTCTCAACCAGTGTGCTTTCCAGTTCGAATTATCACCTGGGAATTTTTCTTCAGAATGAGCCAAGGTGGCATAAATTATTTCACTACTCACGGTTAAAGCTCTAGCCTGGGCCTCTCCTCTCTGGGAGCATGATGATCCCCTGTTACAGAATTCATCCTCCTTCTTTGAGACCTTCAGAATAGTGTTCAATGAGACTGGTCGGGTTGCCTCTGCAGCTTCCAGTATTCTGAAGTTATGCCATGGAAGCCTCCCCCTGGGTCAGTACACTGTTCAGTTCAGAACTCTTGCCTCACAACTGAAATGGAATAATAAGGCTTTTGTAGTAACCTTCGGGCAGGGGCTGACAGATCGGATCAAGGACAAATTGGTATCCAGGGACTTACCTGCCAACCTAGATGACCACATCTACTTATGCATCAAGGTTGATATCCGATTTTTGGGCCAAAATCAGAATCGAGAACAGTCTCACTGGGCTATTCCACGCTTGGCTCCCACTTTTCAAAACCCACCGATTCTCTCTGAGGAGCCCATGCAGATAGGGTGCTCTCATCTAACTGGAGGAGCGGGAACGAAGGTTTAGAAACCATCTATGCCTCTACTGCACTGATCCTACTCACATCTTGTCTCAGTGCCCCAAAAGACCAGGAAACGCAAGGTCCTGGTTGCTGCCGGGAAGGCCGGCCTAGGGCTAAAAAATCTTCCCCCCATTCCCAAGATAAGACTGATTTTTGATGCCCAAGGGTCCGGTCTCCCTTCAGGCCTTCGGGGACTCAGGAGCAGCAGGAAACTTTATCTCTTCATCCTTAGCAGCTAAACTTCACTTACCCCTGGAACCATTATTTCAACCCCTGGCTCTGACGGCGGTGGATGGTATTGGACTGCAAGTTGGTCTTCTCCATTTTGAATGGATATTTTTTTTAGCTCTTCCACAGACTGTCACTCCTGTAATTTTAGGATTATTTTGGTTAAAGGACATTCACCCCAATTTGATTGGCAACGTGCCCAGGTTACCTCCTGGGGTCCACTCTGCACAGATCGATGCCTTGATACCCTCCCTATTAGTTGTCACATTTTGAGATCCAGTCATGGGCTGCCCTCAGGGCACGTCACGTTTGAGGATGTCTTCAGCAAGACTGCTGCTGAGATTCTTCCACCCCACCGTCCTTAGGATTGTTCCATTGAGCTTTTTCCAGGAAAGAAGATTCTTCAGGGCAGAACTTACTCTTTTTCCCTTCCCGAGACTTGAGCCATGACTGATTATGTATCTGAGAACCTCAAACAAGGATTTATCAAAAGTCTTCCTCACCTGCTGGTGCAGGATTCTTCTATGTTAAAAAGAAGGATGGTTCTCTGAGATCATGCATCGATTACAGGCTGCTCAATGCCATTACCGTGAAAAACAGGTACCCTATACCCCTTGTATCCGAGTTATTCGATCGGATCAAAGGAGCCACGGTGTTCACCAAATTAGACCTCAGGGGCGCCTACAATTTGGTTAGGTTTTGTGAGGGCTGAATGGAATGGAAGACCACTATGAATATCTTGTGATGCCTTTTGGCCTGTGCAATGCACCAGCGGTCTTCCAGGAGTTCTGAGACCTACTATAGCTCTCAGTCGTTGTCTACCTAGATGACATTCTAATATTCTCCAAGAATCTAGAATCCCATGGAGGTCACATCAAGGAGGTTCTCTCTCGACTACGTTTCAATCACCTTTAATGCAAACTGGTTAAGTGTGTCTTTAAAGTTTCTCAGGTACATTTCCTGGGATATATTGTGTTCAGTGCCAGCCTATCCATGGATCCAGGGAAAGTGGCTGCAATCCTCAAATGGCCACAACCCTTGGGTCTTAAGGCAATTCAACATTTAAATGGCTTCGCCAATTATTATCGGCATTTCGTCCAAGATTTTTCTACTCTCATCTCTCCCATTACTGCGCTCAACTGCAAGGAAGCAGCTAATTCATGGTCTCCCGAAGCTCTCAGTGTCTTCCAGTTATTAAAAAGGGCATTCTCCTCCGCCTCTATTTTGCTACAAACTGACTTGTCTCGGCCTTTCTTTGTTGAAGTCGATGCCTCCTCCATTGGCATAGGAGCCATTCTTTCACAGAAAGATCCTAATGGAAAGTGTCATCCCTGTGGTTTCTGTTCCAGTAGATTCTCCTCCAGCGAACTAAACTACGGTATCGGGGATAAAGAATTATTGGCCATTATGACTCCCACAGGAGTAGAGACATTTGCTAGAGGGGGCTGAGCATGCTGTTACTGTGTACACGGACCATAAGAACTTAACGTACCTGCAAACAGCTCAGCGTCTGTTTTTTGTCCGTTTTAAACTCATTTTGACCTTTCGACCTGGGGTTAAGAATATTGGGGCTGACGCTCTCTCTCGTTCATTTTATGATAAAGATCTCCAACCCGCTCCCACCCCCAGAACCATCTTGGATCCTACTACTATTGTGGCCCTCACTAGAACCTCAGCTAAGGTTCCTCCTGTTGGTCATTCCTTTCTTGCCCTGAGGCTTTCGTCCCAAGGCTCTCATGTGGGCCAGTTTGCCAGGCATGCTGGTGTCAAGAAGACCCTCTCGTTGATTTCGTGGCCCTCTATCCAGGCAGACGTTAAGGCTTATGTTGTCGCTTGTGGAATCTGTGCCAGACACAACCTTGGTACCACTTCCCATTCCAGGGACACCATGGACTAGTATCGCTATGGATTTTGTCACTGATTTACTAGCCATGGATTCAATACAATCTGGGTAGTAGTGGATAGGTTTTCCAAGCTGGCTCATTTCATACCTCTCAAGGGACTCCCTTTGGCTTCCGTTCTTGCTAACCTCTTCATCAAAGAGATTTTCCGTCTTTACGGTTGTCCCCGGGATATTATCTCTGATAGAGGAGTACAGTTCGTTTCCAAGTTCTGAAGATCATTCTGCAAAGAGGTGGGTGTCAATCTGAAATTTTCTTCAGGCTACCATCCCCAGACCAACAGTCAAACTGAGAGGGTTAACCAAGACTTAGAACAATTTCTCAGGACTGATTCCTCAGTCTGAATGGAGCCGTTTTATGTGTTAGGCAGAATTTGCTCATAATAACCAAGTGCATGATGAATCCACTGGTTAGTCTCCATTTTTCCTTACCTACGGGTTCCACCCTCTCCTTCCTGAACTTTCCCAACCTGGTTCAGCTCTTTCGGCCATACAGAATCTCATTCAGGACTTTTCCCAACTATGGTCTCAAGCTAAATCCAAGTTATTGGAATCCTCCCAACGCTACAAAGCTAGCGCCGATCATCGGTGTAGACCAGTTCCTAGACTTCGAGTCTGGGAGAAAGTGTGGCTATCCACAAGGAATTTGAGACTTCGAGTTCCTACCATGAAGCTCGCCCCTTTTCAAATCATTCAAGTCATAAATCCTGTCACGTTCAAACTCCTCCTCCCTCCATCACTCAAGATTCACAACGTCTTTCAAATCTCTCTACGTAAACCTCTCGTTCTAAACAGGTTTGCTAAAAGACCCCTTCCCCGATTTCAGTAAAAACGGATCATGGGGAGGAATATGAGATCAATAAGATTCTGGATTTCCGGATCTCCAGGGGTCGCCACCAATATTTTGTTGACTGGAGGGGTTATGGTCCAGAGGAGAGATCTTGGGTCAATGTGCAAGAGATTCACGCCCCTCATTTATTAAGTTCAAGAGGGGGAGAGAAGCGACCTTGCAAACCTTGACTAAGAAGAAAGAGGAGAGTACTGTCAGGCGCCATCCTACTTCTGCCTCCAGATGGACGCCTGCCTCCATGTGATGTCGGCGCCCCATTGCTTAGGTACGCTATTACCATTCTATTTGCATGTTTATGCCAAGCTTGGCAACCGTTGCTAGCAAATTGACGCTGTTACAGTTTACCATCCATACGCATGTGCAAGGCACTACGGTCCGTCGCCCTGTGACAAGTCGCTGATTGGTTGCAGTTTTCCCTCTGATTGTGGCAGCACCTATCAGGGATCTCTTTCCTCTATTTAAGGAGCTCACTGACGCCATTTGCCTGCTAGAGTATTTTGTCTTCAACCTTGCTCCAGCTTTTGTTCCTGTATTATTACCTATTTGGATTCTGACCCCGGCTTGTTCCTGACTTCTCCTCTGGTTCCTGATTTTGGCTTACAGTGATTATTGTTACTGACCCGGTTTCCTGACCATTCTTCTGCTCCTGATTTGGCTGTGTTCGTCTCTCTGGTTTTGACCTGGCTTGCTGACTATTCTTCATTCTGCTGCATCCTGGTGTTCCGTCACCGCTGCCTCATTTGTTACCTCGCCAGCTAACTGATACTGAGGGCTGCGATCTGCACGTCCCTTGCAGCGAAGTCCATACCTCCTTGCAGGGGTCCCTGGTGAAAACCAGGGACGTGTTAGACTCCGCACCTCAGTATTTAGTAGCGCCAAATGCTGGCAGGTATCACCAACTCCATCCTTGTGATTGTGACACATACAAGCGAAGAAATTGCTCAAGGGATTGGTTGACCCTTTCTGTTTGTCCATTAGATTGTGGGTGATATCCTAAAGACAAACAAAGCTTGATTCCCAGCCGGGTACATAAAGCTTGCCAGAAGGTGACGACAAATTGGGAGCCACGATCAGAAACAATGTTGATGGGAAGCCCATGGAGCCTGAAAACATGCTGGATAAACAAGGAAGCCAATGTTTTGGCACATGGCAAATCTGTGAGCGGAATAAAATGGGCCGTCTTACTAAATCGATCCAAGATCACCCAGATGGTGTTAAAACTGGATGAACGAGGAAGTTCCACAATGAAGTCCATGGATATGTGTGTCCAAGGGTTTACTGGAACAGGCAGAGGCATAAGGGGACCTGCAGGGAGGCTACGAGAAGACTCATTCCTGGCACAAGTTTCACAGGACAGGACGAATTCCCTGGTATCAGTAGATAACGAAGGTGAGCAAACAGAACAAGACAGACGTTCCATAGTCTTGGATACTCTAGGGTGACCCGAGGTTTCATTGTTATGACATTCTGTGAGAACCGTCTTCCTAACATAATCTGGTACAAACAACTTTCCCACAGGGGTCGCCGGAGGTGCCAAATATTGAAAGTCATGAAGAAGTGTGCCAAGATCCTGAGTTAGACAAAGGACAATATTGGATGCAGGGATAATAGAGGTAGGTTCTGCAAGAGGAGGATGCGAGGCGATGAAGCTGCGAGACAAGGCACCTGCGTTGGTGTTTTTGGACCCTGGTCGGAACGTAATGATAAAATTGAAGCTGGTTAAGGAACAGGCTTGTCTACAATTTAGAGATTTGGCAGATTGCATATACTCTAAATTCTTGTGGTCTATGTACACTGTAATTACATAGTTCCCTCAAGCCAGTGCCGCCATTCTTCAAATGCACACTTGACTGCCAACAAATCCGGATTACCGATAACGTAGTGGATTTCTGCAGAGAGAAAAATGCACAGGGGTGCAGTCTGTGGTCGTAGGGTTCTTCTGCCCCAACATCAGAAGCGTCTACTTCGATAATGAATGGCAGATCTGAGTTTGGATGTCTGAGGACAGGAGCGGAGATAAAGGCATTCTTGAGAGCTTTGAAGGATACCAAGGCTGTGGGAGACCAATTATCAGTATCGGCCCCTTTGCGGGTAAGGGCTGTAATGGGAGCCACTAAAGCTGAAAATGAACGGATGAATCGCCTGTAATAGTTGGAGAATCCTAAAACTCTCTGAATGGCTTTCAGATTAGTAGGCCAAATCCAATCAAGTACTGCCTGGACTTTACTGGGATCAACAGAAAAGCCATAAGCGGAGATGACATATCCTGGGAACGTGACCTGGGTAACCTCAAACTCATATTTCTCCAATTTGGCGAAGAGATGATGTTGACGTAATTTGAGGAGAACCTCCCTGACGTGCATATGATGCAGTTCCAGTGATTTGGAATAGATCAAGATGTCATCGAGGTAGACCATAACAAATTCTCCCAGAAAGTCTCGCAGAACATTGTTAATTAAATCTTGAAACACGGCGGGGGCATTACATGGGCCGAAAGGCATGACCAGATATTCGTAATGGCTCGAGTGGGTGTTGAAAGCCGTCTTCCTCTCATCCCCCTCTCTGATCCGAACCAGGTTGTATGCCCCTCTCAAATCAATCTTGGAAAAAATCGTGGCCTGCTTAAGCTGATCAAAAAGAACAGAGATGAGAGGCAGCGGTAGGTGTTCTTTACTGTAATTCCGTTCAGGCCCCGGTAGTCAATACATGGTCGAAGGCTTCCATCCTTTAAAAAGAAAAAAGCTCCTACTGTTGATTTAGATGGTCTGATGAATCCCTTTTGTAAGTTCTCTTCTACATATTCCTCCAAAACCTTGGTCTCAGGAATGGATAGAGCATACAATTTCCCCTTGGGGAGCTTAGAACCGGCAATGAGCCCAATGGAACAATCATAGTCTCGATGAGGAGGGAGAGAATCTGCTTCCTTCTTAGAGAACACATCCTGGAATTCCCGGTAGGGTGAAGGAAGAGTTTCGGAACAAGGCTGAACAACCCGGAGAGGTAGGGTCAAGCAGGTCGACGAACAGGCCATGACCCATCGCAAATCTCCCCACTACTACAGTCAATATGAGGGTTGTGGAGTTGGAACCAAAGATGCCCTAAGATCAAGGGCATGGAGGAACAGGGGATCAGGAAGAACGAAAGAACTTCGGAATGGAGGGCTCCCACCGTAAGTTGCAATGGTGGAGTTCGGGAGGAGATTCTGCCACCAGTCAAAGGCCTACCATCCAATCCACAGACCGTAAGTCCAGATTCCAGTTTCACAGAGGGAATGCCAAGTGCTTTAGCAAAATTCACATCAAGAAAATTACCAGCTGCACCACTATTCAAAAATGCAGAAACTGAAACGGACTTGTTTCCGTAGATAATTCGAGCGGGGATGAGGACCGAATTTTTAGAAGAGACCATTTGGAGACCTAGGGCCCGATTCATCAAAGTTCGCAAACGCATACGCATCTGCTAAATGGCTCTGCGCATGCGCGAAACAACACTTAAGCAGCATAAAACACTACATACGCTACTCAAGCACGGCAGATACAGCTCTCAAAAGGCGACTCAATCTCAAACTCCAACGCAAATAGATTTGAAATGACTGCTGACCACTTGAGAACATATGGGTGGGAATGGGCGGAGAGTAGGCGCGGACTGGGCGGAGATGAGATAGTACTTGAGTAAAGTAGGCGTTATGCTTTTTCACTTGAGAATAGTAGGCGTTCCCTCTGCCCAGATGAGTGAAACTGACGTCACTTCTGTCTCAAATCTTTCACAAAAGTTAAGGAAGGCCAGGATCATGTTTAACTCCAATACAGCTAGCTAAAACCACTATTAAACGCCTTTAGGAGCATCTTTTGCGTTTAAAATGCAAAACGAAATATGCGCAACATACATACATATCAATACAGACTGCCTGTGGCATTTTTTTTTTTTTTTTTTTTTAGAAATTTTTTTTTTTTATTGAGCTTTTAGATATCTTACAAATGTTCCATTAGTATGTTTGTGTAAATTAAGCTTTTTTTGCTTTACATACCCCTTTCTAATCAATGCAATTCGCAAGTGCAACATGTTTGATGTTATTTTGGCCCTTTGGCCTCAATCCGGAACTGCCGGAATGCCGAAATTAGTTAGCTGGAAATAGCACCCTCTGCTGCTTACTGCCTCTTCAGTAAAGAGGACTGGCTTTTATAGGCCTGTACACTGCTAGCCACATATCTTCTCAGCATTATGGGGAGAATCCAGGTCATAGTGCATTCCGGCTGCCGGAATGGTTGCCTCAGTGCATTCCACATTCATTCCGGCTGCCGGAATGGTTGCCTCAGTGCATTCCACATTCATTCCTGCTGCCGGAATGGTTGCCTCAGTGCATTCCACATTCATTCCGGCTGCCGGAATGGTTGCCTCAGTGCATTCCACATTCATTCCGGCTGCCGGAATGGTTGCCTCAGTGCATTCCACATTCATTCCGGCTGCCGGAGTGGTTGCCTCAGTGCATTCCACATTCATTCCGGCTGCCGGAATTGTTGTGCACACTGCATGGGTAATTATTTAATTTTATGTAAATTAAAATGTCTCCCAAACAATAGACTTTGTCATAAATATTTATGATAAATCTCCAACCATTCTGAACAATTACCAATATCATTAGTCTCAATATGTTACATGCCTGATTTGACAGTTGGTGATGGTGCGTTTGCAATAACAAATAATATTAATAGACATATAATAACTTGAAACTATATTTTAGGGTTTAACACACATGATTTATGCAAATTTAAAACAAGTGTACTATCACCACAGGGACACTTTTAACAGCAACACAAATAGTGTAAGGATATTAATGATCCCTAAGAGCCGAGAGAATTGGTGAGGACTCAAACCCACGTAGCAAGCTTGCAAGGTGGATTGCCTAACTGCTACACCACTGTACAAGTGGTGATGTCAAGGGAATAGAATACAAATTAAAGATGACCAGCAACTTCTAGCATAAGTTGTTTCCCTTAAAACATGGGGAAAAATGCCAATACTTGGAAATATTATACCCAGATTTGGTGCATGCAGAGTCACAATTTATGCATATCGAAATATATCCATGTTGATAAATAGAAGTCAAAAATAGAACATTTATTGCTCCCATTTCTACAATTTGATTTGGTGGAGCACTTAGCTTTTTCCACTGTTGCCAGTACAGAATTCCTATGTCTTTGAAATCCAAAGTCTTGCCAACAACTGCTTTGCTGTGTTGTAGCTGATAACACTGTTGAACATTACATATAGCCACCTTACACACCAAAACATATACTAAGTCACAGAGTGGAATAAATACCCTCAAACTTGTAAATATACCAAGGTTAGCCACATACACGCATCATTCAGGGTTCAAACTCATTACCTTGTTGTTGCAAGCTCATTTCTTTATTCACTGAGGTATACTTCACATTGAAACACCAACACCAAACTGCACATTAACTAGTTAGCACAGCTGAATGACTGTCTTAGACCTGATAAATTGGCCATGTTGCAATTAATATGAACAGCATGATGGATAACGTGGTATTAAAATATAAACCCTAGATAAACACACACATGAATAAAAACACTGTTTTACTAAAGCAGCAGGAGCTGCAAAAATGTCACCAAACAAATGCGAATTAAGCGTGTTTGCGAATCTAATGCTAAATACAAGCAGTTGCATATAGTTTTTTACTTTTAGGAGTATGCCTAATAATGTGTTTTATTAACTCACTTGGTGCTTAGGGTTGACCTAGGGCCTTGAACTTCTGCACTTAGTATTGGTGGGTGAAATACATAACCACTACACTATTGTGGCACATCTAAATGTAGCACATGCAAATGAATCATACGTCATATAAGTGTACTTAAAACTATTTTACCCATACTATTGCCACAACACTAACAGCTTAGCTCATTAATGACATCTGTAATAATCGTTATAATCTCTACTTACCCTACAGAAAATAAACGTTGCTCACATGTCAGGTCACTTTTACACAAAACCACACTTGGCTAATTAGAACGCACCTGCGTGCTTCTAATGACGTGTCCGGCATACTCTCCGGCCTACTCACCTGCATTTAATTCACTAATTACAGTGCTACTTAAAAATACCTTGCTTGGCCTTCTGTGTTGTTGGGAGATTCACAGTTCTGGGTAGGTAGCCCTTAATGGTGAAATGTTTCATAATCTCTGCAGTTTATTGCTGTACCTTGCTCAACACTCCTGTTTATTTTTAGGAAAAGGTATTGGTGAGATAGAGATTGGAAATGATGCTGAAAGGTCCTAATGCTAATGAATTTTATGTTGAAGGTTAGTGGAAAAGTCTTTAATTACCTGCAGAGTTTGAATATTGAGGCAACTGTGTAGACTTGGGATGTGTCTCTGCATAGATACCTCTCGAATGTAGTGACACACATAAAGATTATCCATCTATATTGATTTATTTTGTACCTGTTTACCCTCCCCCCACAGAGCTTGGTCCTGGATTGTGTTTTTTGGGTGTCTAGTGATTGCTTATTGACATTCAACATTTGTCTGTGTGTGTGGTAAGTAGAAACCAGATATTTATTACATACCCCTTGTTAAAACACTTTGCATTAAGAATGTCCATGCTGTTATAATTTTTTTTTATTTTTTTTTTCTTTTTCTATTACCTTTTATTTGAAGTGTGGTTTTTCAGACCCTACCTTAAAGACACATTAACACTCTGTGCTTGAGTCATTAAGGAGAGCAAAGGATAAAAAATAAGTAAATGTTCTAGTGGACAAAGCATGTTACAATGTAAGGGATCAATGTTTTTTTTTGTTTGTTTTTGGAACAAAACATAAATATCTTCACATTTAAAAGATCAGTGGTCAAATCATGTGCAAGCTTAGTCAAGGGTTGATTATCTAAGGTATGGTAATTCAAAATGGGAATATGAATAGACATGGTCTGGTGTGTTAGTGAAATGGTTTATATGTGTAATAATAGGGGAAAAACCATGGCAACCTGTATTTTACCTTTACAATGTGTGTAGAAAGTATAGCTTCATGCCTCTAAGTTTAGCCTTAATGTCTTTAGCTAAATGCACGTTAATGGGGTAGTTTAAATCTAAAGCCTAATGTGGCAACATAATTGATGTTTGGTTTTTCTACAGTTTATTGATCAGCACATATAGTGTACATTATTGACACTTTATTTGTTTTTCTTATATCTACAGCCTTTAGATTACACTTGGCCTGCAGTGCTGGCTTTTCTGCCATTGCACTTCCTTTTGGAGTTGGTGGATGTTGCCATGGTGAAGGGTGTTGTCAAATGTAAGTAGTATAGTGCTATCTGCAATAAAATGTGATTGGCCAGTGAGTGTGCTCCATACAATAATGTCGTCGTTACTAAGCCTGCAATGTGTGGTTGCACAAACAAAACATATGGGCAGATGCTAGCTATGTAACATATGGGTTTGGTGTTTCTAATTAAGTCAAATAGTGCATTCAGAATCCTAGGTATAGTCCAAACACACAAGCCATTATTATACACTATAATATTACCGGCTTTTTTACACATGCCAATACAGTGCTCAACCTCTTGATATCAAAATGCAAGTTGTCTGAGCTAATATTGCCATATTAATTTTTTGACTTTCATTCAACAGGGTGTGTTGGCGTGGATTTTGGATTTGTGCAATTCGTGTCTCACTACATGTTGTTGAATTTCTCCAGAGCTCCAAGCCTGCTTATGTCTCTCTTCAGTCTGGCCAGATTGTCATCTCTTAATCCAAGGAACTTTTACACACACAGACCATTACCTTGTTTGCTTTGTTTTTGTCAGCACATTTGATTTCATATATGTACTAAATCTAGCCTATGCTGCAAATGTGTCAGCAATCAGTTGTCATGCTATTTTGTACCATCACTACAGTGCACTGATTAATATTTTAATACCCATAAATCCATGTGTAGTGCTTTCAAAACTATTGTGGAACAGGTTTTTTTTTAAATGAATATATGAAATCTAGGTGTGGTTATTTTCTCCTTTGCCATAGATACACCATAGCCTACAAACACGCTCAATGGGGTAAATGTATAGTTTTAGAAAATGTCCATAGTGTGGAGGTTTGTATGTGTGTTTGGTGCTTCGTAGTAAATTGTTTGGACACTTTCAGCTTTTAGAGCGAACATGGGATGTGCGTAGGAATATAGGCATCACATTACAGGTAAATGTATATAAAGAAAGCAAAAATTTTAGCAGTGTCAGGTCAAACACTACCAACTTTTGGCCCTTGGCCAAATGGGATAACAATATTTTTCTCTTGTGCTAGTGGCACTTTGTTTCAAAGTGGTCCAACACCCACATGCCAGACACAAACCCCACACTAACAATTATGGGGAATGCGTTAGGGCACTAAGCTAGTGGAGTCTTGCTACAAGGCCATAATACCAATATGTGTTAGCCACCTTTTGGTGTAGCAAATATTCCAGTCTCCACCCTCTTCTTGGTGTATTGACAATGTTTATTTGCTGGGTTAGGTAATACCTCACCTAGGGCCTGATTCATTAGTGATCTTATCTTGTGCAAAAGGTAAGATGCTTATTGTTACGAAGAAACAGGGAGATAAAAGTGAAGCAAAGATGGATTTTCATCCTAACGTAAGAAATTCTTCACTTATGCAGTGGATTTTGCTTCTTATCTCCCTTTTCTGAGCATGAACAGAGTGGATTAGCTTAAGATAAGCAAAAAATGACATAAGATCCTTAATGAATCAGGCCCCTAGTTTGCTAATTGGTCAAGGAAGCTCTATGTAAACTTACAGCCAACATAGATACTCCACATGAGAACTAGTTACATTAGTCTGATTACACACATTGTTAGGCAGCAGTCACTTGACATGTTTGCTGAACCTGACAATGTAGGTCTCCAATGTTATTGTGGTGTAGAAATGTGAAATTGATTCTCAATACCATTTTCATATAGATTGCCCTCTGAAAGTGGAAAGTAGTGACCAAAGTCACATTCCACCTTTGTTTCTCTTCAAAGTGTGTGTGTGTGTGTGTGTGTGTGTGTGTGTGTGTGTGTATGTGTATAGAGAGTAAATTGTGTGAGTTAGCGCCGTAATACCACCTATGTCTGTTTAAACATGCTAGTCAATGTTAACAATAATTTGCAGCATTTGTCCATGCCTTGGGCAAGGGAAGTACAAATCCTTAATGTACAGATATCCTCCCTTTAGGATGATGGGTCCATGTTCAAATTCCTTTACCACCATCTAATCCAAGAGTGTTGGGCCGAGCACACAGTAATTGGAGGGTTTAATGTCTGGTAGATATTGTTGATGTTTACATTGTTAGGTGAGGCATCCAGTTTTTTTGGCTTATAGATGGTGAATGTGTGCAATGGGTACCTGTGTCTGTATTGGCAAGAAATCACAACATACCAAGCTTAAAATTATAATATGTTGCCAGTTATATAAAATAGCTTGGCCTTGCATAAATGTTTTCCAAAACTGGAAGGGAGCTAAATCCAAGTGACGTGCCCACTCTAACAATGAATGAATCAGTGTACATAACATAAGAAACTCTAGGGTCTGTTTGTTTTAATAATGTATTAAAGGTTCCAGATTGGTTTAAACTATCATGGATTGGGGGGATCAGATCATAGAGTTTGGAAAAGTCTTTACAGGATAGAGGAGTTTGGTGGACAAACTACCTCTTGGAGTCTACTTACTTGTATTACAGAGTGTGCTTCTTTGCCTGACCAAACCATATCTATACTCCAAGGTTTTTCATTTGCGTCTTACATGATTAGTCAGACACACAGCACTACATACACCCTTATAGTGTGTCAAACTGTCACGTTAGTCTGTATTTCTTTATCCGAATCAGGGACCCTTGGGATTACCTGCAGCAGGTGTGAATCTGAACAGAGCAGCCTGGATGATCTTCCTGCTCATGTTCTTGCTGATTGTCCAATCTAGCAGGGGAATGAGCAGTCTGAGAATGTGGACACAAACACTGATTTTTTAATGCAGCCAGAAACACTGGAGCCAATAACTATCCTCTGGAGAGAAGTGTGTTGTTCAGGCAATGAACAGATCACAGCAGCAGGTTTAAATAGGTTGTCCCAAGCAACTATTGGCTGAGCACTTCATGGGATCACAGGTGCTGAATCTGGTTGATCTGGAATGATCACCTAACTGCATCCAAGATGCCTGTGCACATGCAGCTGAACAAACAGTGTGTGTTTGATTACAAACGGAGCTGTGGAGGACGGGAATGTTGCTGACGACCAGAAGGCACCCAGGTAGCCGTGATATGACAGCGGCTGATGGGGTAAGTGCACCTAAGATCCAAATGTGAGACCCAACCTATATGTGCTTAGTGCAATAAGGTCATGAGGTTACATTTAAACAACTGTTATGCTAAATGACGTCCAGTGTACCACACACTGTGCATTAGCACTATTCTTAAATACAAATCCCTTATTAGATTTTTAGAATTAGCACAGAATCTTACCTGTATAAAATAGTAGTTAACAATATTTGTCCTGTGCCATAATGAAAAAAAAACAAAAAACTAATTTGGTTACCTGAACACCTGTCTTTTGTGGCTCCTTTGTGTCAGGTTACAGTTTGCAAATGCAATACTTTCTTTACAGGATGATTTGCCCTGCCTCTAAAGGGGCACTGTAGTTGCACGCTGTGTTTGAAATTATTTACTCAGGCAAACAAAGAAACACTGTGGCAAAAGCATTAAGAAGCTTACCTTGATACACTTCTTGTTTAAGTCTTCTTCAGCAAACCATGGGCCAGAATCATTCTGGAAAGGTAAGGCAAAGCAACTAAGCAAGGGCAAAGCATGTGAGTTTGGAGGGGGATGTAAACCAAAAATGTCATTGGAGATCTAATTTTGGGGTAGGAGAGGTCCTAGCTGACATGAACATTTCAGTGTACAAATAAGCTATCAAGTATTTGTGCGGTACATTAGGATACAGACATTATTTTTTTTCGTGCTCTAAACCTATTGCTAATTTGCACCACTTGCATTTTAAAAGGCTTTTGAGCAGCATTCAGAAATATGTATCCTTGACATCTAGGTTCATTACTCAATCAGGGCCATGGCATGGTTTTGGTCAGCACACTGATATTAGATACATATTTGTTTGAATATGTTAATGAATCAGCCTGTTTGTTTGGAGATTATACTTTGGTTAGAGTTGATAACAAGTATTGTTATTAAAAAAACATTATGGAATATGCCTTACAAAATAAAGACACATTTCAGTAGTAGGATTTTTTTTATTCCAAAAAAAAATATACATATTTTCGTCATATATTGAACTATATTTTTAGGTTAAAACATAATACAAATTATTTTTTCCGAGCCTTTTTAAAGGGTGTTGGAAGGGAGGCTCCCCTACTCCAACTTCTTGTCACCCGTGATGTAGAGGAGTCAGAGGAACCAGGCAATGGGGCAAGGCAAGCGGGTTGTGTCCGACGAGGTGAAGGTGCAGGGTCAGGGTCAGGGGATGGGGCCACGACAGACGAGGGGGAAGTGGGCACAACAGGGGATTGGCCATAGCCACGGGCAAAGGCTAAACACATAAGACGACATAGTTCGGGGTCAGGGAGGGCGGAGGCGACAGACACATCAGGGAGGGCGGAGGCGACAGACAACTGGGTATGGGGGCTGCCGAACAAATAATCTGAGCTGGGTGAAGGGATTGTGCCGGAGGTGCGTTGGGAGTGGGCATGCAAGATATCACCCAGGAGTGTTGCAATATTTGTCACTGAAGTATTTAAATTATCCATTTTGGTGGCGAGTGTCGTCAGTAAAGAGGTGTGTGTGCTCATGAAAACGGAGAGTGTGTTAGTGAGACTGGTGATTTGCTGATCCGTGTGTTGGACAGTGCTCGCTATTTGTGACAGGTGAACATTCTGTGCATCAGTGGCGTTTTTAAGATTTTGGGCTGCGTGTGCGAGTGCCCGCTGCCTTACATATTCAGCTGGAGCCAGCTGAGGCTCCTCCACATCACGGGCAACTTCATCATCCACTGGTGAAGCAGGCGCCTGCTGCTCACATGCTGTAGAGAGATAATAAGTAAAATAAAGTAATTAGAATCAATGAGTAAGGTGCGATATTATATTGGCAAAAACATCTTACAACACGTGATGTAGCATTGGTAAAGTGTCAGCTTCCCTTGAATGTGCTAGCAGCCTTTTCCGCTCCCCAAATACATACATTGCCACTTATGGTCTCACATTTTAGGATGAGCCCTACATATTGAGACCATTTGTCTTCAGTGTGTAAATTTTATTTCCTACTATGTGATAGGCAAACACATTGTGCAATTGAAGTTTACCTTCACACACACATCCTGAGAGTTGACACTTTTACTCAGACAGATACAAAGCTTTACAGACATTAATTAAGCAAACTAATCATGTACCTAGTGGAGCGGCCTCTACTGTTCGGGATGTGCTAGAGCCAGTGTTTATGTCGCCCACCCCAACTATCTCCACCAGGGCTATTGCAGCCCTCGCCCGCTCCTCGAGGGGTGTTAAAATAGTACGTAGTCGAGGCCCCCCACCAGTGCCTTGAGCATGCCTGTGAATCTCAACAAGCTTCGCTTTCAGGCGTCCTTTATAGTCTGCCCATCTGTGGAATAGACAAACATTATTGCCTCACATAGTACCTTCAACTCAAATTGACACATTTTTCAATAAAATACATTGCACGTTTGCTAATCACACCAATTTAACCTTCACATACAGTAATACAGATTTTGCTCTTTTGAAGCGCGTATAATGTGGTAAACATATTATGTCAATGTGACCAAGGGCCATGGTGTTAGTTTCTGAAAACAAAGGGCCTGATCAACAAATGCATTGGAGTCACAAGGTGGTTTCACCTCACAGGTGACTAATGCTACTATGTCACAATATCCATATTTATCTCTAGCGATATCTATATATATTATTTGACAAATAGACACAGTCAGTAAAGTTAAATAGGGCTATTATTTTAAAATTTAATTCGTACCTTTTCTGTACTTCAACCTTTGTACGCTCATACAGAGATATTTCATTGATGAGCCGTATGATTTCCTGCCAATGCATTTGGCGCTCCCGTCCGGTTATTTGCCGGTTCCCACTGTGGAACCTCGCCAGAACCTCTTCTACCAGCACCTCCAGCTCCTACTCTATGAAATTGTTTTTACGCCTAGTTGGCAGCCCTGGTGCCTCCACATTACTTGGGCCAGCATCAGACATATTCCTATTTCAAAGATAAGTCGTGTCTTTATAGGCAATGCACACAGTCAGGTGGTGATACAGAATCTAAGCACATCCACCCCCTACATAAGGTACAATTTCACAAACTTCTAACTAGGTCTAAAACACATGCCCCTTATTATAATAAACATTGTGGTTTGTCTATTTAACGGCCATTTAGTTTGACCACTGCATTTTGACTGACATATTCGTCAAATACTATAGCAACATTCTCCTACTACTACTACTACTCGTCACTTTTCAAACCATAACATTGGTTTACTGGTTAGCAACACACCAAAATTAAGGATATCACTCAGTTGCAAACCCTATATTGTGTAATTATTATTAATATTTGGTTACAAATCAGCCAGCAACACACTTAAGTGTGTACTCCAAATGCAATTGTGGAGGTATGTGGGCAAAAGAAGTGTATACATTTGGACCCATGTGTCCATCAATGCAATGAGCTAGTTATTATGCTGTTGAACATGGATAAGGTTCAAAAGAACTTAGCATACTGTAGGCTACTATTGAAAACTTTACATGTTAAATGTGAGGCCAGGGGCCCTTTCCTTAGCAGTTTTTTTTACATTCCGCCCACACATATTGCAGAGCAAACAGTTTGCTACATTAGGAGATAAAAATATTTTTGCACTATCCAGAAATTTCAGATAAATTATTATACTTACTTTTCTCCAAAGTTTGGCACAAAAGACAAAAAATATTTTGATAGTCAACTGGGTAATGCGTGGTATGGCCTGCAATAAAAAAACAAATTAATGTTTATAAGCAAGGAAAGGTAATGTGGTAAACAAAGCTAACCTCCTAATTTGATTATGGTTAAGGTTCAAAAGAACTTAGCATACTGTAGGCTACTATTGAAAACTTTACATGTTAAATGTGAGGCCAGGGGCCCTTTCCTTAGCAGTTTTTTTTACATTCTGGCAACACATATTGCAGAGCAAACAGTTTGCTACATTAGGAGAAAACAAAAAATAATAAAATCTTACAATCTCTGATTTAGTTTTGTACTTACTGTTTGTTGTTGGCTTCTTAGACCAATCATCCAAATGTAATGAAATCTTGATTGTGCTCTATCCAGGCAAAAAAGCGAATGAACAGGCACTAGACCAAAGCACAGGTGGGTTTAAATGGAGTTTTGAATTAATAAACCAGGTGTACACTCTTCTTCCTAATTGCGGAGCACACAGTACTCGTCTCAGTGCAGGCGCCCGCCATGTTCTTGGTGGGAGAGACAATCAGAGACACAACACAGGTGTGTGAAAGCTCCGCGTGTGACGTGAGCACGCCCATACGTGCTCAGCGAACCAATCGGAACGCAGAGGCCCCCATTTTGTGTGATAGACATTATACCAAAATAAGGGCTGCTATTTTCACCAGGCGTGAGCTGAGAGTCCTTGCAGAGGGTATGGACAATGTACCCTCTGGACGGTATGTGTCCAACGAGGTGAAGGTGCGGGCCTATCAAAGGGTCCGCAGACACCTCCGCTTCCGATATAACATTCGCCAAAGCACCGTTCAGCTCCAACGGCGGTGGAGCGATCTCCGGCGCCGCCAGCCCCAGCTTCTGGAGGAGCTCCGTAGGGAGATCAGAATAAGTGAGTTCTCTACTAATCGCAAAAAACATGTCAACATATATATATTATTATTATTATCATTTATTTGTTAGGCGCCACAAGGTTTCCGCAGCGCCGTACATAATACAAACAGGAGACCATACAGGGTGACATAGTACACAGCAATAAACACAAAGTACCAATACTTCAGAACTCCGGGCAGACATATGAGTGAAGATGGAGTAGAAGAACAGGTATGGAGACAGGAGGGGAGAGGGGCCCTGCTCATACGAGCTCACATCCTAAGGGAGGGTGGACAAACAGGTACAGGAGGGAGCCATTAAAGTAAGGGAGAGAAGGGTGGGGCTGGTGGAGAGAGGGGAGAACAAGAGAAGGATGTTTGCGAAGGTGCAACGAGGTAATATATATTTCCTCTATGGCCCTGATTCATTAAGGATCCTTAACTTGAGAAACTTCTTATTTCAGTCTCCTGGACAAAACCATGTTACAATGCAAGGGGTGCAAATTAGTGTTCTGTTTTGCACATAAGTAAAATACTGACTGTTTTTTCATTTAGCACACAGATACTTGATAGATTATTTGTACACTGAAGTTTAAAGTTGATATTTGTGTGCTACATGAAAAAACAGTCAGTATTTAATTTATGCTCAAAACAGATTACTAATTTGCACCCCTTGCATTGTAACATGGTTTTGTCCAGGAGACTCAAATAAGAAGTTTCTCAAGTTAAGGATCCTTAATGAATCAGGCCCTATGTTTGTAAATATGTTCACCCTAAACACCTGACATGGCCTACATAACAATATGCAAGCACACTATAAAGGTCATGCCCCTTCCAGTGCACCCAATAAGCTTTGGCTCCTGTGTCCTAAATTTGTTTGCTATCCATTTACTGCCCTAAATGTTTTTGTGTGACAATTTTTACCAATAAGTGTGGTTTGGGAAATCAGGCATTCTAAGTCTTGACCCGAGTGCTGTAACTTGCTAGTCTAACCTTAAAAACATTTTGGAGTGGAAGATGTGTTGTCATTATTGGGCCAAGATTTAAAAGGCACGTTTCAATGACAAAACACCTTAGTGTTTAGACTGATTTTTGCAAGCTCCCATAAGATGCAAACAGATTAGATAGTGTGCTAGATATAGCTAATCAATCATTACTTAACTGCCTATTTAGACTCTTTTAGACTGTGAGGTACTCCCAACAAAGGGTGATTTCCAAAGTATACTCAACATTCAAAGATTTTGACCTCCATCCACTAATTCGGTGGTCCTGTCAAGAGAGAACTAATTGACCAGGGCCAAGGGAGTTTGCTGACTTAAAATCACCTACATGAAAAAAACATACTACGGCCAAATGTGAACAAAACCTAATTAGGCGGCCAGTAGTATGTTTGGGGAGTGTGGTAGACAACACATGCAAATATGGAGCAAGCCTCCAAACTCCACACATATGAAACTATCATCAGGGAGTTGAACTCCTGACCCCAGTGCTGTGAGAGCGAAGTGCTGACCACTAGGCCACTGCGATATTCCACATCTCTATGTAAAATACCAAAAATTGTGCCAGGTCATCATCATAAGCATTTTTTAATATAGTGCCACTAATTCTGCAGCACTGTACTCATTCACATCAGTCCCTGCCCCATTGGAGCTTACAGTCTAAATTGCCTAATATAGACATTCACACACACACAGACAGAGAGGGAGAGACGAGGGTAAATTTTGATTGCAGCCAATTAACCTACCAGTATGTTTTTGTACACAGATAAGGCCATGGTCAGGAATTGAACTCATGACCCCAGTGCTGTGAGGCAGATGTGCTAACCACTAGACCACTGTGCTGGGCTGACAAGTCATGTGAAATGCTTTGTGTTCATCATGTTTACCTCCTTGCATTGTTAGTAGCAAATATTTATGCCTGCTGACAATGTAAAGTTGATTAAATATGTATGATCACCTGATTGTCAAAATACTATATGTTTTTTCAAATGGTGATTGTGTTAACATGTCCTTTTGTTTATATTCCCTTTTTCAAACAGACCGGGCACGCTGGGAACGCCGCCAACGCCGCCGGGCAGTCGTGGAGGCGCAGGCAGCGGAGGAGGAGGAGCAGCAGCCAGTGGCGGTGGCAGTGCCACTGTCTTTAGAGGAGGAGGAGGATGCGGTGCCAGTGGCAGTGGCAGTGGAGGAGCAGGAGGAGGAGGAGGCGGTGCCAGTGGCAATGGCAGTGGAGGAGGCGGTGCCAGTGCCGGTGCCAGTGGCAGTGGAGGAGCAGGAGGAGGAGGAGGCGGTGGCAGTGCCGGTGCCAGTGGAAGAGGACGAGGAGCAGGCTGACCGGGAGCCCCAGGATTTTGAGGACTCCACATCGGGCAGCCAAGAGGCAGTGGAGTTGGAAGCTTGTAAGTATTTGCCATAAGTGATGGACATAGTTATATAAGATTGACATGTGCATTAAACTTGTGCATAATCCCTGCTGTGACATGTTGATTAAATGGTGCCTTAAATGCCACAGGTTGAACACTTATAATATCTGCCTATACATTTTAGGCGCATTAAACACTCAAACCACAGCTATAGCCATCTTAACACATGGGCACGCAGGGCATTGGCCAAAAAAATGTGGCCGCTAGGCTGGTAAACTCGTCAGTATATTAATGACTTGTTTATAAAATCTAATATACACCAAAATCGTTGGAATTCCTGTGAGTGATTGTATAGGTAGTGGCCCATGTAGTGCATAGACCTGGGGCCAATAATGCTGGATAAGACAACCCTGTACATGGCCCTCTCCCCGTGGCTCACCAGAATTTAGTACATTGATTCAAATGCCTTCTCAACGTCTAATGTGCGTGCAAATGGTTTTGTGGCCAGAGGCCTAACTTTTGAAAGTAATGTAACAGTAAACATCTCTAGTAAATCCTGTCTGTTTGATGAAATATGTATCCATGTATGTAATGTTTAATTTCTGATTTCTTTCAGCACCCACTGAGGAAGCTGCCAATTGGCCTCCACCACCACCCACCGCAGCAGAACTTATGGCCCACATGGGTGAAATTGCGGACGGCCTGGAAGGCCTCCATCTACATTTAGGAAATATTGTAGCCAACATTCGCTTTAAATTGGCCTACTGGGCCACATTTCAATGATAATTTGTTTTTTTTGTTTTTTTTTGGTTCTGATGTATATGTAAATAGTTCGAAAACATTGTTGCGTTTTAAAAATATATAACTTTATCAAAAAACAAACCTTGGTGTGTGTGTCTTTATTCATCTCATTACACAACATGTGGGTATATATAATAGTCCGAAAAGAGTAATGAAGAAAGATGTTTTGCTTATAACATCATTTGTATAGCACAAAAGGATTTCTTTAGCTGTTTGCATGTTATCCAAAAGTAACATGTGCCCTCCACGAACAAGCCACCCCTATAAGAGGTATTGCATCTGTAGGCCCTGTGTGCAAGATAAAATCCAAAAATGTCAAACACTCTAGCTAGTTACCAATTCCCCCAAATACATATGTCATTGTAGTGATAGTCCAAGGTTACATTCAAGTAACAGAGCAAAGCCAGTGACACATTGAAGAGAACCTCGAAAGAGTACCCAGAAGTGGCGTCAGTGGTGTAAGGCAGAAGTGCAAGCGAGGCAAAGGACCATGGTACTGGAGTGTGGAGAGCGGCCTGTTTGGATAAAGCTGAGTACATGACATAACGTGTACGCCATGGATCCAGATGAAAGTCTATTTACTGACAATGTTGCATTTACCTCCAAGGAAGCTGTCACCTACAACACCCCCCCCCTCTTAGTCCATTTAGAATACTCAATGTCAGCATGCACCTAATACTGTGCATGTGAAGTATAGGCCGTGAGGCTTCTTGGATTTTCCCTCCAAATAAATATTTACTTTCAATACAGTATAAATCAGAGGGCATATTTTACAATATGGTTGAGCGTGTATAACAAATGCTAAATAAAAAAAAAAGCATTGTGTCACATTTCTTGTTAGGATAATGATTCCAGTACACACATTAGTTATGGGTATGCTCAGTATTTGAACTCATGTCTGCTGTGTTGTGAGTCCAAAGTGCTAACCAGTGAGCTACCTGTGAGATAGGTATTTTGTAAGTAATTTGTGTGAATAATGTAGAGCAGTATTAAGTGTGAGGTGTCTGTGTAGCACGCATGCTGTATTGTTGGTGTTGTCTGTGTATTTTCATGTCTCAGGTTGGGGTAGCGGGTAGCTGTCCCCATTTGCATACAGTCATTCCTGAGTTCTAATCCAGACAGAAACCCTTCCTCTGTGTGGAGGTTGTATACACTCTTGTGTGTATCCTTTATGGAAGAGTATGCTGTGCATTTTGCTGAAAAGGCAAAAAGATTTATTAACAGCACAAACATTTTGATACATTCGTTATTCATGTGTTTTTAATGTAGCCATTGTCCATGCATTTTGCGCACTATACAGCGACTTGAAATCCTAAACACAGAAAGATCGTGAAGAATGTGTTTGTTAACAGTGTGTATTGCACTACTTATTCGCAAAGGAAAAACAAGGTTGAGAGTGTTCCAGATTATTGTTAATTGACAGTAATTAATGAGTAAAGAGCTATCTCGTTAAAATAAGCCCCAGGCATGTTTGTTGTGTTGTATATAAATAAACTGTTGGCCCGTCCCACAGTGGGCGTGAGGTATGCATTGTTTAGCTTGCCGTCAATCAGTTGAGAGCCGTCGCTTATGCGTGTAGCATGTTTAAAGATCCGCAGGTGGGTGTGTTTTCTAACGTTTGCACTGCTTATTTCCGTCACTTACACCACATGGGGGTGTGTTTTTGCTGTTTGAGATGCTTATTTCGGTTTCCGTCACTCAAAGTATGCAAGGCAGATGCGTATGCGTTTGCGAACTTTGATGAATCGGGTCCCTAGGCGTACCTCTTCCTTTACATCTAGGCCAGATATTTTCCTGCCTTATTGGGGCAGGTAGGCAGAAGGTGACCCTTATTCCCACAATACAGACAGAGCCCCAAAGAGCGTCACCTAGCTCATTCTTCTGGAGATAGGCAATAGGCTCCCAGCTGCATGGGCTTAGATGAGTCCTGGGGTACCGGGTAGAAGGCCAGAGAAGGGCATGGTGATGAGGAGGAGTCTTTCTCCGCTTTCCGCTCTTTGATTCCGCATTCAATTTTAATAACCATCTGCATAAGTGTCTCCAGGGTAGGAGAGGAAGGATACTGGACCAAGGAATCCTTTATCTGCTCCGAGAGGCCCAGGCGGAATTGACTCTGTAGTGCGGGATCATTCCACAGGCTATCAACAGACCAACGCCTGAATTTGGCACAGTACTCTTCGGTGGTACGCCGCCCTTCTCTAAGTGCCCTTAGGTGTAACCAAAGCCACCCAGTCTGGGTCGTCATAAAGAAAACCGAGCGCATTGAAGAAAGCATCCACGGACTGTAGAACTAGACTAGCTGGGGCAAGACTTAATGCCCAGGATTGAGGATCGCCCTGAGCAGAGAGATGATTATACGAACCCTCTGCTTTTCTGAGCTCGAGGAACGGGGTCTGAGTCGAAAGTATAGTTTACAACTTTCTTTGAAATTCCGGAACTCAGTCCTATCCCCGGAGAACCGATCCAAAAGGTTCAATTTGGGCTCACTTGCTGGTGCCAGGGATGCTTGTGAGGCCTTGGCAGCTTCTTCTTCAGCAGACAATCTGATTGAGAGGTCCTGAACCACTTGTGAAATGGTCTGGATTTGCCCTGCTAGGATTTGAGCCGGGTTAGGATCCATCACAGGCTTCAGAAGTATTTATGGCCGGTTATAATTTTATGGCTGGCAGAAAATACCATAAACTTGTAGAACAGGCAGTAGAGGTCTTCACCTATAGCAGCCGCCTTTCCCGTAGAGCTGAACAAACTCACAGGTACTCAGATGCCCCCAGGTCTTTAACTCTGAGTACTACAAGTTGATAGTATTACTGCAGCGCAGTCGGGGGCCAGATAATAGATGGTAGCGGAGTGCAGAAACAGGCCAAGGTCAGAGGGGCAATAGCAAGCAGCAGATTGAAGTCCAGGCAAGGGTCAGGGCTGGCAGAAAGCAACGTATCCGGAAAACAGGCAGAGGTCAGGGTCACAGGCAGTCCAGTAAGCAAGCCAGGGGTCATACACAGAGAATCAATCCAAAAACAGTACAGGAGCAGGAGAAAGGAGCAGGTCAGCAACAGGGACTGAAAGCTATAACCGACAGTGAGGCTCAGTCCTCACTGTCTTAAATAGTGATGTGGACCTATCACAATGCAGAGTGCACAGCTGAACTCAATCCCCCATCAGCCATAGGAGGCTGTACTCACACATCCCTGCGCGCAGGCGCCCGGCTGTTAGACAGCTGGCCATGCGCGGCAGCAGGGAGAACTAAGTGTCCCATTTGTTGCCTAGGCAACCGGGATGAAGAGAGAGGAAGTGACGCCCCGGTCCTCAGAGTGATGGACAGGACACCAGAGGTAGGAGGAGTTGAGCTGCCGTGGCCCGCAGAGAAGCCACGGCTTGTGACACTATATTCTTGCATCTGTTGTTACTGAGTTCTCTTGCTACTATTGCCTTATCCTACCGAATTGCACCTTTAAACCTGTGTACCGTTGTTTAATAAAAACCACTCCATTCACTACGCTTTCTCAGTGGTCTTATATTGGGAATCCTGACACCCATGCTGCTGCTGCTGGAGGTGGATCTTCATCTTAGAAGCATGCCAAGAAGGAGACTACTAGTAGTTTACAACAAATGACTGTTAAACAATCCTTTGCAAGAGGAAGCAAGTATGAGCGCTGTCACCCAGTCGCAAAGCGGATCACAGACACCATGGCGACTATTAATATTAGATCTGCATCCATTATCCACTATTAATGCAGCTGGTTTTAGACAGTTGATTGAGATCATGTGTCCCAGGTAGCAAATTCCATAATGACACCATTTTACTAGAAAAGCTATATCTCACCTCTACCAAAAGGTTTGTAACAATGTAATTATTAGGCTACAAAATGCAATTCTACCCACTGTACACAGAATCACGTGACTTTGAATGCCAAGATCAAGAGGTCTTTGAGGTAGACCACAACAAATTCTCCCAGAAAGTCTCGCAGAACATTGTTAATTACATCTTGAAACACGGCGGAGCCATTACATGGGCCGAAAGGCATAACCAGATATCCGTAATGGCCCAAGTGGGTGTTGAAAGCCGTCTTCCACTCATCCCCCTCTCTGATCCGAACAGGGTTCTATGCCCCTTTCAAATCAATCTTGGAGAAAATCGTGGCCTGCTTAAGCTGATCAAAAAGATCAGAGATGAGAGGCAACGGGTAGGTAGGTGTTCTTTACTGTAATTCCATTCAGGTCCCGGTAGTCAATACATGGTCGAAGGCTTTCGTCCTTTTAAGATACAAAAAAGAAACCAGCTCCTACTGGTGATTTAGATGGTCTGATGAATCCCTTTCGTATGTTCTCTTCTACATATTCCTCCATAACCTTGGTCTCAGGAATGGATAGAGCATACAATTTCCCCTTGGGGAGCTTAGAACTGGGAATGAGCTCAATGTAACAATCATAGTCTCGATGAGGAGGGAGAGAATCGGCTTCCTTCTTATAGAACACAAACTGGAATTCCAGTAGGGTGAAGGAAGAGTTTCGGAACAAGGCTGAACAACCCGGAGAGGTAGGGTCAAGTATGTCGATGAACAGGCCATGACCAATATGAGGGTTGTGAAGTTGGAGCTAAGGACAGAGGATCAGGAAGAACGAAAGAACTTTGGAATGGAGTCCTCCCACCGTAAGTTGCAACGGTGGAGTTCGGAAGGAGATTCTGCCACCAGTCAAAGTTCTACCATCCAATCCGCACACCCTAAGTCCAGATTCCAGTTTCACAGAGGGAATGCCAAGTGCTTCAGCAAAATCCACATCAAGAAAATTACAAAATGGCTGCAAAATGCAATTCTAGCTACTGTACACAGAATCACGTGACTTTGAACGCCGGCACCAATATTTTTGCTCTTAAGGGTGCAATGGAAGGAGGCAGTGCCTGTATATTATAGAAGTTTTCTTAACTACATTGTACAGGTGCCGCCTCCTTCCATTGCACCCTTGGCTTTATATGGTTCTTCACTAAATCCATCTTCAAGTCTCTTGCTTTCTTAAACACTATCTCTGGGGCTTTTGGAGGAATAGTTGCCAGACTATGCTCTTTTAAAAGTATTGGCCAGTGTCTCTTGAGAATTCGTTTGATCTGGTTGGCTGAGCTATTGGATTTGGTGGTAAAGTATACCTTGTTGTCAGTCTGGTTTGGAAGGGGTTTTTCCTTATTACTCTAAAAGTACTTCACTGTTTATACTAATGGTATCTGTGAATGCCTTCCTTACTAACTCTGGGTCATATGTCTTCTCTATGAATCTATCTGCAAGTCATCTTATTTGGGATTTGTAGTACCATCTATAATTCCAGAGCAATTACTCGCCTCATCATTTATGCTTCTAGACTAGATTATTTGCATCCATATTGCCTCAACATTATTTGGGATCAAATTGAGCACTATATCCCAATACATCATAAATTACAGCTGGAAATATGTCTTTATTATATATACCTGCATTTTAACCTTTAAAAATCACAATAGAGTCCTCTCTTACTGTCCTACCTCTTTGAGGTAACCCTGCCTTTTCTCCTGGGCTCTCCTCTCCTTTCTATGGTCACTGCAGGAATTCGATTTGTTGGAGACCTACTATTTCAGGGGGCCTTTATCTCCTGGGATGGCCTACGCTCTAAATATCCAAGTCTCCATCCTAAATTCTATGAGTATTTCCAATTACGACACTTTGTGGGCTCTCTCCTCGGGGGCTCCTCTCCCCCCTCTTAGGTCTCCCTTTGAATCTCTATGTCTCTCCTCACCCTTGGGTAGGGGCATGATCTCCTCTATCTACAGCCTGATTCTCAATGTACTTTTGTCCCCGGGTGGTAGGCATGAGAGGGAGTGGGAGAGAGATCTGGGCCCCCCCCCCTGAGGAGGACTATTGGGAAATCATAAGGGACCAAGTTGCCACCAGCTCTATTTCTACTTTGGTGAAGTAGAACACATATAAAGTATACTATAGATGGTACTATACACCTAATAAACTCACTAAAATGTTCCCCTCTAGCTCTCCATTATGTTGGCGGGGTTGTGGCCAGACGGGCTCCTTTTTACATATTTGGTGGTCCTGTCCTAAAATATCCTCCTTTTGGGATCGAGTTAGGACCCTCCTCTCCTCCCTCCTTCCATGCCCTGTCCGGAAAGACCCATGGTCTTTTCTTCTCTGTTACCCACTGATTGATGATGATAGACAGTCTGCGAAATTGGCCACTCATGTCCTGGCTGCTGCGCGAAGCCTAGTAGCTAAGCCTTGGAAACAAGCTGAACCCCCCACTCTGGCGGCCCTGCGATCTTATATTTGGTTCATTGCCCGGATGGAACAGATTACATACCACCTACATGATAAGGATGATAAATTTCACCAGGTTTGGGCTCCTTGGCTTTACTTATAACCCCATACCTCTTGCACCAACTCCTTTCTCCTAAAAAGACTCCCTACGTTCAAAAGTGGCCTGACTCTTGACTCTCGATGCTCCTTCCCTTCCCAGAGAATCTAAGTAGTAATCTCCATTGAAACGCTTAGGGCCCCTTTTCTACTTATTTGTTTCTCCTCTTAAAAGGGGAAAGATAGGGACAAGGAACTGCGCGCATAATTGGGAAGTGTGTCCTCTTTTTATTTCAGTTTCGGTGGCAACCAGTGCCCCCCCCCACCCAATCCCCACACTATATTGTTAGAAAATGTTATAGTTTCTTGAGTGTTCTGGATAACAATTGTATACTCACCTGTCTGTTTATTGACAACATCTGGCTATCTGTTATATATTCCCGACTCAAGTATTTTTAGCTTCTTTGACATATGCCCATGACAGGTACTGCTCTCTGTTTTTGACTTTTACCAATTAATGTATTAATTGTTGATTCTTATCTGTATATGTTGGCTGTTTTTCAAAATAAACAGTTAAAAATCACAATAGATACACTTAGTACATTATGTGGGGATATGATCTGGTCTGCACCTGCAGTCCACTGATTAATATTATGCATGAGTTTAAGCCTGCAACACTAATTATATCCTATTAGACAATTTATCGTTATAATGAATGAGTAAGATCGGACAGGCAGATACATTAAATATGAGACTATAGTATTGGTAGAGATCATTGTAGCAAAACAGGAATAGAGCGCACAATAAGGAAGGAACAAATAATAATAGTGAGAGGATTAAGAATGTCCAAGTAAGACAACAGAATCGTATTGACAGCAGAATTATTCAATGAAATATATGTGGGAGGGATCTCTACACTATATTAACCCCCAAAGCTGGACTTCAATCATTTACTATATGCCTGAGGAAGGCTTCCTGAGTTGAAGCTGAAACGAGTTGGACTATACAGATTTTAATCACATACATTTGGATTGAGAATTTTATCTTACATCAGTACAATCGGCTGACGGCACTAAATGTTGGTATATGGATATTGCCGCATGCGCAACATAAAGACTACAATTGCTGGTGTGATGTTCGTTTTATCGCTACCAATAAATATTCTCCAATGTGATTATTGTGGTTCCAACGCACAAAGAGATTTAATAGCAAAAGACAGCAGGATTTACAGCAAGCCATGCTGAAGCATAAAGATATAACAACAAACAGGAAAGCATAAACCAAATACATTACATTAAGCCAGCGCTTCTCCTGAGCCCAGGTTCAGATACAGTCATGTTGTTTGTTGTCAGGAAGAGAGGAAGAAGACACTGGTCCAGGGAGCTTATATACAGTTTCAGTAAACAAAAAAACACTGATGATGTCACAATGTACACAGATAACACTCAGAGAGATCTTCATTGGTCCAGGGTTAATGATGTTCCAGTTGAAAAATGGTCATATGTCACTTCATTTGATCTTTTCCAAGGGTGGGGGTCAACTTACTCCAATTGTTGCCTACGTGTCTTCCCGTCGAGTAATCAGTTCAAACTGACCCATAAACAAAGTACTTTTGAGTATTAATCTCATATTGCTCATAACTTGCGACCACTAGATGCGATCGTTATTCTGTCTAAACCGGGTTAATGAAGGTGAAATGAGCTTTAATATGAGACCAAACTCTAAACCTCTTAGAGGACCTGAACCATTAATACCTTTACTATAATTTTATCTATGTATAAATAATCTCTAATACATTTTACTAATAAATTAATGTGGATTTGAACCTTAATAAATGTGTGCTATTTACAAGTGTAAGTGCGAATGTAAATGTGTCTGTTATTAAACCGTGTGATTGCGTTGATACACATGGCGTACTAATCGCAATTGCACGGTAAAACAATATTAATCAATTTAGTTTACTTCATTCAATTATTTGACTTTCATACTGGGAAATTATCACTCTATCTGAGAGGCAGAACAAGCGGGCAGATCTAACAGGAGGACTCCAACTTCAGAGGCAGAACAAGCAGGCGGATCAAACAGGAGGACACCAGGAACCTGAAGGACAGATACATAATCTTGTGAGTAGGGTGTTTCACCGCCACATGCCTCCTGTTATTTAATTCCACGACACTGCCATACCAACCTAGCGAGCATTACCACTATTGACAGAAAGACCTCATTGAGCAACTGTTTTACACAAGTTATCACTTTGCCTATTGATGGAACTTGCCTACTAATGGATTATACATATGTTTCATTAAAGCAGGTGATACAAATTCTATTGCCAGTTGGACAATTTGAGCACTGGATTCACATGGCAATATAGTTATAAATAACCCCGTTATTTATGACTGTGATTAAGAATTATAATTAGAGATCCTTCAATCGTGATTTTAGAATTTGTATGATCTGTGAATGACTAAAGGTCATACCTGCATACCCCAATTATAATAAATCAAACTTGAGTTGATTATCTGAGTTGTTGCACCTATAGCAAGAATATGAGACAGTAATCATGACCAGAGGTGTAGCGCTGATTGTATAGTGCATTACGCTAAGTATGTTGGACTTGTAGTTCAAGTACTTTATTTGCATCATCAGGATCCAAGTTATCAAAATCTTGATATCGGATCACAACATTTTGGTGAGTGTGCTTGATCCTAAGTTTAAGAGCTATGTCTTCTCTTTGCTTCCAACTGACCTAGATCTCAAGAGGAGATGCAAGGAATTCCTGGTGAGCAAGATGACAGCTTAAGTGGTACGTGTCACAATGGCGTCTCCTTCTTTAGTTTATCAGGTAACTGCTGCAAGGAAAAAATGTAGCTTTCCCAAGGGACCCAGGGATGATGCAGATGACTCAGCACAACATTTTGACATCTGGTCTAGTTTAAAAGAATTGACCAAAAACCGTGACACCTCTGCCATAACTCCATCTGATCCTATTATTAACTTCCAAAGGATGGTGGAGGATTATTTTAACGGCAGCATTGAAATAGACACGTCAGACAGTCCCTTCACATACTGGGAGGAAAAAATGCAATTTGGAGACCCATGTACAAACTTGCCTTGCAATACCCAAGCTGCCCACCCTCCATTGTGTACTCAGTGTCAGACGCCGTCCCCGTGCCTCCCCGCTGGCCGGGGACGGACGTTTTCCTCCTCCTGGGCTCTCTGTTGCTAGGCAATGGAAACGCCACTTCCCACTGTCCACAAACGAACACTGTCTCCGTCCTATTTAAAGATGGCTCTGACACCCTTAGGGTGCTAGAGCAACTAGTTTACCTAGCCTCCAGCGTTCCATGATTCCTGTATACCCTGTTGTTTCCCTGTGTACCGACCCGGCTTTCTTTGACCTCGTTCTGGATTATCCTTCTGCCTTATATTGCTCTCTCTGGATTGACCCTCGGCTTGCTGACTACCCTTTAGATTCTGATTCTGTACCTTGCCTGCTCGCACATTGCCTGACCACAGCCTGTACGACCACGATTCTCTTCACTACCTCGCGGATAGCTTCCTGGGAGGGCCGCGACCTGCACGTCGCTTGCTGCGAAACCCAAACTTCCTTGCGGGGGTCCCTGGTGAAGACCGGCGGCGTGTTAGACTCCGTACCTTCTAGTGTTGCAGTGTCAATATCCGCAGGTAGCAATAATCGCATTGTGACACTCAGAAAGAGTTTTCAGCACCTTGCAAGTGATCAGTGTAGGAGGCTACTTCCTAAAAATGTGAAAAAGATGATGTTCATAAAAATGAACTACAAATTCCACGAGGAAGGCCTTTACCGGCAATTACATCAAAGTACAAAGTGCAGAGTTCATTGATAAGCACTGTTAGCTTAGCTGCCTTAAGCCCATTATTAGCTTGTTTTGTGGGGGCCCAAACAAACCATGCACTTCAGCCAATAAAGTGTCCTGACCTTTTTAAGATCCATTATAAGTAGAGATGGGCGGGCTCGGTTCCCCGAGATCCGAATCCATCCGAATTTCGCCTATCCGAGCACGGTCGGTACTCTCCCGCCCATTCGGGAATCGAAATCGAGGCAAGACATCATTGTAACGTATTCGTATTTCTGAGCTCGGTTCTCGCGAGATTTGAAAAGCATAAATACCAGCCTCCACAGCAATCCATCGCCATTTGACAGAGGGAGAGAGCAGGGTTAGGTCACAGGCTATATCAGCGCAGGGACAGAGCAATAATTGGACACATTATTGTTTATATTCTATACAATTCTAATATTAATACCAATTGTTACAGCAGTAAGAAGAGGATAGAGGAAGGGGTTTTTTTTTCCACTTCTGGCACTCCAAGTGCTTTTGGGGTGTCCCTTATTCACCATTCTTTTGCAGTAATTTTTCCGTCTGTCAAAAGTCATATTTGTCAGCAGTATCTAAAACAATATTTAGCACTACAAGTGCTTTTGGGGTGTCCCATATTCCCCAGTGTTTTACAGTAATTTTTCTGGCTGTCAAAAGTCATATTTGTCAGCAGTATAAAAAAAATATTTAGCACTTCAAGTGCTTTTGGGGTGTCCCATATTCCCCAGTGTTTTACTGTAATTTTTCTGGCTGTCAAAAGTCATATTTGTCAACAGTATCTAAAACAATATTTAGCACTACAAGTGCTTTTGGGGTGTCCCATATTTCCCAGTGTTTTACAGTGATTTTTCTGGCTGGCAAAAGTCATATTTGTCAGCAGTATCTAAAACAATATTTAGCACTACAAGTGCTTTTGGGGTGTCCCATATTCCCCAGTGTTTTACTTTAGTTTTTCTGTCTGTCAAAAGTCATATTTGTCAGCAGTATCTAACACAAGATTTAGCACTACAAGTGCTTTTGGGGTGTCCCATATTCCCCAGTGTTTTACAGTAATTTTTCTGGCTGTCAAAAGTCATATTTGTCAGCAGTATAAAAAAAAATATTTAGCACTTCAAGTGCTTTTGGGGTGTCCCATATTCCCCAGTGTTTTACTGTAATTTTTCTGGCTGTCAAAAGTCATATTTGTCAGCAGTAGCTAAAAAAATATTTTGCACTCCAAGTGCTTATGGGGTGTCCCATATTCCCCAGTGTTTTACTGCAATTTTTCTGGCTGTCAAAAGTCCTATTTGTCAGCAGTATCTAAAACAATATTTAGCACTACAAGTGCTTTTGGGGTGTCCCATATTTCCCAGTGTTTTACAGTGATTTTTCTGGCTGGCAAAAGTCATATTTGTCAGCAGTATCTAAAACAATATTTAGCACTACAAGTGCTTTTGGGGTGTCCCATATTCCCCAGTGTTTTACTGTAATTTTTCTGTCTGTCAAAAGTCATATTTGTCAACAGTATCTTAAACAATATTTAGCACTACAAGTGCTTTTGGGGTGTCCCATATTCCCCAGTGTTTTACTGTAATTTTTCTGGCTGTCAAAAGTCATATTTGTCAGCAGTATCTATCTAATACAATTTTGGACAAAATAGATTGGTCCTACTGCGCTCAATACTGAATATATATGAGGAAATTAAACTGATGTTGATACATAAGCAAATGAGATCAGATATATGTTCCAGAACACCATACATAGAAATAGTAACAATACAGTGGTATTAACAATGGTAATTGCAATGGCAGTAAAAATGTGACCACAAGTAGATAAATACATAAACTGTATATAGAACTACGTATGTGAGGCATACTTGCCAACTCTCCCGGAATGTCCGGGAGACTCCCGAATTTTGCGAGAGTCTCCCGGACTCCCGGGCGAGTGTGGCAATCTCCCGAATTCTGCCCACTTCACTAGGAAGTGCCCACTGGCTGCGGATTCAGGAACAGACTGGAGATATATCGGGTGGGGTCCAAATGGAGCCGCTGTATCACTGTAAGTGATTGGGATATCCTATATTGTATGCTTTTGCAATTACCTTATAAAGGATGTAATCTCACTCCAATACCACTGTATTGTTACTGTATTGTTACTATTTCTGTGTATGGTGTTCTGGAACATATATCTGATCTCATTTGCTTATGTATCAACATCAGTTTCATTTCCTAATATATATTCAGTATTAAGCGCAGTAGGACCAATCTATTTTGTCTACATATTTAGGGGACTGGTTTACCCCGTCCATACTGCAGCTCGTACATCCACCCACTGTCCAGTGCATCCTCCCATTACCCTTGTATCCATAATACAATTTTAGCGCTACAAGTGCTTTGGCCTCATTAAAATGGTTTCAAAGCAGTCCACATATGAGCAGAATCAGTAACCCGGTTCTGTCACCAGTCCTGATGGTAGTGTTCCCAGTACGTCATCTGAGAAAGGCAATGTCAAAGTACATAGTCTTTTTAAATCAGGGAAAAAAACACTCGCCAAAAAAAATTTACCGTGTTGAAGCGAAAAAGAAGTGTAACCGAGGAAAGTTAAGTGCTGATAAAAAAAAAATTGCCAACATGTCATTCTACACATGCAGGGGCAACGAAAGAATGAGGCCTTCGCCTTCCTCTATTAGTGGCAGATCCAAAAATGTTACTGAGCCTTCTTCTTATACGGTCACTCGTGACCAAGCAAGACCAAGTAATTTGGAGTATAAAAGTGGTGCACAACTACTGTTACACGTCAAAGCCGAGCTGCAAGAAAACAGTAAGGCATTAGAGGATAATGTATGCTCTGAATCAGAAATTGCACCAATCCCTGTGGAGAATCCATCCAACAGTGGTATGTCTAATCATGAGCATTCTGTTAGTGTACCCATAAAGAAGGGCCCTTTCAGCAGTTCTGCTGATGTGTGCCTGAACAGCCCGAGTGTAGCCGCTGATACACAAATTGAGGATGCCACTTTAGAATTAGAGGAGGATGAGGGGGAGATTTGTGTAGGCGACGAGGGTGCTAATGAGGATGTTGATGAGGATGAGGTTGTTTGTGTAAGTCCTGCACCAGTGGCAGCAGTTCTGGCACGTGACAAAAAAAAGGCCTTTGTCATGCCTGGCCATAAAACAAAAAAATCCACTTCTCATGTGTGGAATTATTTCTACCCCAATCCAGACAACAATTGTATAGCCATTTGTATTGTATGTCAAGCCACAGTCAGTCGAGGGAGGGACCTTAACCATCTTGGAACTAGGGATGTGCACCGGCCACTTTTGGTGTCTCGTGTTTTGTGTTTTGGATTCGGATTTGCTTGAGCTTTTGGGTTCGGATTTGTTTCGCAAAACACCTGACGAAAGGTTTTGGTTCGGATTTAAGGTTTTGGATTCGGATTTATTTTGAATAAAACATAAAAAGTGTTAAAATCAAGTTTTTGGGTTTATTTTCACTCCTACGCTATTATTAACCTCAATAACATTCAATTACAATCATTTCCACTAATTCCCAGTCTATTCTGAACACCTCACACCTCACAATATTGTTTTTAGTCCAAAACGTTTCACCGAGGTAGCTTTCTGGACTGCATAGTGCAGTGGTCCCGGTACACAATTTGGTACAGGGGCCACAATACCTCCGCCTTCAAATGGTCTGAATTCCACTGCACAGCTGCCTGCTCCTACATCCTCTGCAGCATATACAGGGTGTAGTTCGAGCGTGTCAATACTTCTTGTTTTTGACGATGACAGGTCATTTTCATTAATTTATGATTTGGCAGCAACAGTCAATGTTGTTTAATATCTGATACGCCTCTATCTGGACTGCATAGTGGAGTGGCCCCGGTACCCAATTTGGTACCAGGGCCACAATACCTCCTCCAACTTTCAAGTGTAGTGTTTATAATTTATAAAAACTACAGTAGTTATAGCACGTCAATAACTCTTGTTTTAGACGACCATGGTACAGAGCATTCATCATTGAGATCCCATCAAGTATGTGAAAGACAGACAGCGTCGAAGTGTTATTTGTTGACTTTGTTAACCAAAAAATTGTCCCTGTTGCAAATATTCATGCAATGAAGAGTGACTTTTTCATTTAAAGGCTCAAGCTTTCAAGTGTAGTGTTTATAGCTTATAAACACTACAGTAGTTCAAGCACGTCAATACCTCTTGTTTTAGACGACCATGGTACAAGCATTCATCATTGAGATCCCATCAAGTATGTGAAAGACAGACAGGGTCGAAGTGTTATTTGTTGACTTTGTTAACAAAAAAACTGTCCCTGTTGCAAATATTCGTGCAATGAAGAGTGACTTTTTCATTTAAAGGCTCAAGCTTTCAAGTGTAGTGTTTATAACTTATAAACACTACAGTAGTTCTAGCACATCAATACCTCTTGTTTTTGATTATGACAGGGCATTTTACTTTTGGTTTAATTTGTTGAATTTGTTTTAATTTTGTTTTACTTTGTGCTCATGGCAAACGACTGTTGAATGGTCACATAATGGCAAAAAAAGAGTTGCAAGATGGAATTGTCCTTGGGCCCTCCCACCCACCCTTGTTGTTGAAATAGGACATGCACACTTTAACAAACCAATCATTTCAGCGAAAGGGCCTACCAAACTGTGCCTGAAATGATTGGTTTGTTTGGACCCCCACAAAAAAAGCTGGCAAAGAAAAAAAAGAGTTGCAAGATGGAATTGTCCTTGGGCCCTCCCACCCACCCTTATGTTGTTGAAATAGGACATGCACACTTTAACAAACCAATCATTTCAGCGACAGGGCCTACCAAATAACTGTGGCTGAAATGATTGGTTTGTTTGGGCCCCCACACCAAAAAAGCTATTCATCTCTCCCTGTACAAACTAAACAGGCTCTACTGAGGCAAGATGTCGTCCTCATCCTCAACCTCTGATTGCTCTCCCCCTACAGTGTGTACTTCCTCCTCCTCACACATTATCAATTCGTGTGGGCTGTCACAGTCATATAGTCCTTCGTTTGCCCAGAACCACTTGTCCACATGTCCATGGTTAAGTGGACAGTGGGTACAACCGCATTTTTAAGAGCACTGAGGACACTTGCTCGTACTCCTCTGTACATCTTTGGTATCGCCTGCCTAGTGAAGTGGAATCTCGACGGGATTTGGTACCGGGGACACAATACCTCCATCAACCCTCTAAATCCCACTCCACTGATGGCGGACACCGGGCGCACGTCTAACACCAACATAGCAGTTACAGCCGCAGTTATACGCTTTGCAATAGGGTGACTACTATCGTATTTTGTGGTCATGGCAAACGACTGTTGGGCGGTCAATTGTTTTGTGAAAGACGTAGCGGTCTTACGACTTCCCCTCTGGGAAGATGACCGACTAACAGCAGCAACAGTAGCAGTGGCAGTAGTAGGCGTACCGCTGCAGGATTCCTCGGATGAATCCCGTATAGAAGAGGACTCAGTCTGGCTGGTGACATGGCCTGCAGTAATAAATCTGATGGAGATCGTGGAAGAAGTTGACGAGGAGGGTGTTGGTGGTGTGTATCCAACAGGACCAAGGGATTTAGGTGTCCCTGTACTGATGACGGTCTTAGGCCCAGTTCCTGAACTAACCACTGAACTATGAAGGTTATTCAGGTGACGTATAAGGGAGGATGTCCCTAGGTGGGCAAGATTCTTACCCCTGCTTATTTGAGCTTTACATAAGCTACATATGGCCATACATTGGTTGTCCGGATTTGGATAAAAATAACTCCAGACCGAAGAGGTGCATTTTTTGGTCTTCTGACCAGGCATGACGATGGGCTTTTTCATCCCATGGACATCAGCTGTTTCCCCCTCTGGTGCCTCATTTACAATAACCACATTACCATCCTCATCATCAAGTTCCTCCACAGCGCCAGCTACATCAATAGCCTCCTCCCGGTGTACAACATTGACACCTTGATTATCCAAATCTGGATCTACACTGTGGGTGATCCTTCCAACATATGCAGAGGGTGTGCTGCAAATGCTGGATGGAGTCACCTCTTCCCGTACAGTGATGGGAAGGTCAGGCTTCACAACCACCAACACCCTTGGACTCGCCTTGGGGATTTGTGATATCATCTGTTTAGAAGGCAGAGTTCTTTGTTGTTTTGTTGTTGTTGCTGACAGCATAACTCTCTTAAATTTTTTGTAGGGAGGGGAGCAGGAGGGCTTAGATCCTTGGGTGAAGCTGGACCACTAGTCATGAACATGGGCCAGGGCCTAAGCCGTTCCTTGCCACTACGTGTCGTAAATGGCATATTGCCAACTTTACGTTTCTCCTCAGATGATTTTAAGTTTCTCTTTTTGCTACTTTTTGAGAACTTGGGCTTTTTGGATTTTACATGCCCTGTACTAGAAGATTGGGCATCGGGCTTGCCAGACGACGTTGATGGCATTTCATCGTTTATGTCATGACTAGTGGCAGCAGCTTCAGCATTAGGAGGAAGTGGGTCTCGATCTTTCCCTACTTTATCCTCCAAATTTTTGTTTTCCATTATATGTAGCACAAGAGAGCGTACCCCTAAGCCACACACACCCGGCAAAGCATTTAAAAATTATATGCGGCACAGGAGAGTACCACTGGACTTATACTGCTGAATCAGTGAACTTTGTAATATAGCAGTACCACTGGACTTATACTGCTGAATCAGTGAACTTTGTAATATAGCAGTACCACTGGAATTATACTGCTGAATCAGTGAACTTTGTGATATAGCAGTACCAATGGACTTATACTGCAGAATCAGTGAACTTTGTAATATTGCAGTACCACTGGACTTATACTGCTGAATCAGTGAACTTTGTAATATAGCAGTACCACTGGACTTATACTGCTGAATCAGTGAACTTTGTAATATTGCAGTACCACTGGACTTATACTACTGAATCAGTGAACTTTGTAATATTGCAGTACCACTGGACTTATACTGCAGAATAGGTGAACTTTGTAATATAGCAGTACCAATGGACTTATACTGCAGAATCAGTGAACTTTGTAATATAGCAGTACCAATGGACTTATACTGCAGAATCAGTGAACTTTGTAATATTGCAGTAACACTGGACTTATACTGCTGAATCAGTGAACTTTGTAATATTGCAGTACCAGTGGACTTATACTGCAGAATCAGTGAACTTTGTAATATTGCAGTACCACTGGACTTATACTGCAGAATCAGTGAACTTTGTAATATAGCAGTACCACTGGACTTATACTGCTGAATCAGTGAACTTTGTAATATAGCAGTACCAATGGACTTATACTGCAGAATCAGTGAACTTTGTAATATTGCAGTACCAATGGACTTATACTGCAGGATTGTTTTTGGATATTTTTTTTAATTTCTTTTTTTTATAATTATTTTTTTATAACTTTTATTAAATTTTTTTATAACTTGGGAATAATGGGGAAATAACAATGCCCTTAGAAGGACAGAGCACAGGACACAGCACCACTGGACAGAACAGGACACAGCACAGGACCCAGCAGCACCACTGAACTCAGAAGGACAGAGCACAGGACACAGCACCACTGGACTGAGCAGAACACAGCACAGCACAGAACTAAACAGCACAGCACAGCACAGCACGGGATATAGCAGGACAGAGGACCACCTAACACAACCTCCCTCTACCCTGATCAATACCCGAGTTAAGATGGCGGCGGCTAGCGGGGAATTTATAGAATACGAGTATCGCGAGATCCGACAGCGGGATAATGACTCAGAGCCTTGGTTTCAGTTTTGCAATTGGATCTGTCTCGGATCCGGCTCGGATCGGCAACGTTCGGGTGGGCTCGGATTTCAGATATCCGAGCCCGCTCATCTCTACTTGGAACCTCGTCTATGTTACGCCATTTGACGAGAGTTCATGGCAAAGTGTTGGGAAAATCTAAAAGTTCTTCCAAAAAAATTACAAGCACTCCATCGTCAGCTAGGACCCTCCAGTCACCGACATCCCGATGCCTACAAAATACACCCACCACACCATCCTCATCAATATCCTCAGCAGCGCTCGGAGTCAGCCCTGCATCCCACTTATTAAGGCTGGATGACTCCTGCACTATTATTGATTCCTTTAAAGAAAGCGTTGGTCCCACTGCTGCTGCTTTTGCTGCTGCTGGGGGTGAATCGCCAGCCCAGAGGAAGGCCAAGAAAAAGAGAAGTCCTACATTTCAACAATTAACTGTGAAACAAACATTTGCTAGGGGAAGCAAATATGACATCAGTCACCCAGTCACCAAGCAAATCACAGACGCCATGGCTGCCATGTTAGTGTTAGATCTGCGTCCAATATCCACAATAAAAGCAGCTGGGTTACAGAATTCCATCGCGACACCATTTTTCCTGTAAAGCTATTCCTCAACTATACCAAAAACTATGTACAAATGTAGAGATTGCGATGAAAATGCCATTCTGCCCACTGTCCACTTAACCACAGATATGTGGACAAGTGGAAGTGGTCAAACCAAAGACTATATTACTGTGACAGCCAACTGGGCTGGTCATTCACCTTCACCAGCAGGAACAGCAGCTGCATTTACACCACTACGTAACATTTGTCACAGGCAGGCCACTCTTTGTATCATCGGCTTCACTAACAGGCATACAGCTGACAATTTGTTACGCAAACTGAGAGATGTGATTGATACATGGCTTATACCACTTGGACTATCCCCAGGATATGTGCAGAGCTTCCTATGAAATAACCGTGAGGTGCAGGAGATGCTTTTGGTGGCCCGTAAAATTTCAGGCCATTTCAGGCAGTTGGCCACAGCATGTAGGAGATTGCAGCAGCTCCAAGAGCAGTTTAACTTGCCCTGCCACCAACTTAAGCAACAGGTGGTAACTATGTGGAATTCCACCCTGTACATGCTTCAGAGGATGGAGGAACAGCGCAAAGCCATCCAAGCGTATTGAACAAACCATGACATTGGGAAAGGAGGGGGGATGTATTTCACTCTTGCAGAGTGGGGAATCCTTTCAGTGCTGTGCAAGGTGCTGAAACCATCTGAAGTTGTGACGTGTGAAGTGAGTACAGATTCTGCTAGTTTGAGCCAAGTCATTCCTTTAATTAGACTATTGGTAAAGCAGCTTGAGAAACTGAAGGATGAGATGAAAGCAATCAATTCCGCAAAGTATGTAGGCCTTGTCGATCAAGTACTTAATTCGCTTCACAATGATCCTCAAGTTATTAAGATCTTGAACTCGGATCAGTACGTTTTGGCCACTGTGCTTGATCCAAGGTTTAAGACCTACATTGAGTCTTTGCTTCAAAATTAACGAGATGTGAATTTTTGCAAGGAGCTATTGCTCAGCAAGTTGTACGCTGAACTGGGCCTTGGCTTGATGACATGTCCTTCTTCAGTTTCTCAAGCAGCTGCTGCTTGTAAAAAATAAAATTTTCAAAATAGAAGCAGGGAAGACGCAGAGGGCAGACCCGAACAGTTTAACATCTGGGCTGGTTTGAAGGATTTTTCCAAAAAATGTGTGACCTTGCCCATAACTCCATCCAATATGAGTATTAACATGCAAAGGATGGTGGAGGATTATTTTCAAGAGGTAATTGATATGGAAATATCAGACAGTCCCTTTCCTTACTGAGAAGAAGAGCAGGCCATTTGGAAACCCATGTACAAACTTGCTTTGCAATACTTAAGCTGCCCACCCTCCAGTGTGTACTTTGAACGAGTGTTCAGTACAGCAGGGAACTTAGTGATCGCCGTAGAAGGTTACTTCCCAAAAATGTTGAGAAAATGATGTTTATAAAAATGAACTACATCTTCCACGAGGAAAGCCTTCACCATCCAAGACATCCAAGCACTGACTGTTCTCTAATGGCGGATTCAAGCAGCGATGAATTGATAGTCTGTGATGATGACGTACACACTGATGAGGGTGAGGATAAATCTGAAGATGATGACGATAACATCTTTTTAAAACTTTCTATTTAAGTGTAGGGTGCAATCTACCCCCAAAGAAGAAAGGGACTTGGGGCATTTCCATATCACGTACCGTCTTGAAAGGCTGCTGTTTGGGCAATTTCTCCTTAAGGGTTGGGTGTCATACACAGAATGACCCCAAACTGGCTTTCTCCATTTCAATTAATATTGTACAGTCTATAACGGCTGAATGTTTTGGTATTTTCGACAAGTGGAGGGGGGCCTAGAGAGTCAGAAACCAAACTGGCTTTCTCTATTTCAATTAATATTCTACAGTCTATAGCGGCAGAATTTTTGAGTATTTTCGACAAGTGTAGGGAGACCTATAGAGACAGAAACCAAGCTGCCTTTGTCCATTTCTATTAATATTGTACAGTCTATAACGGCTGAATTTTTGGGTATTTTCTACAAGTGGAGGGGGACCTGTAGAGACAGAAACCAAACTGCCTTTGTCCATTTCTATTAATATTGTACAGTCTATAACGGCTGAATTTTTGGGTATTTTATAGAAGTGGAAGGGGGCCTATAGAGACAGAAACCAAACTGTCTTTGTCCATTTCTTTACATATTTAGCTATAAGTGTAGGGTGTAATATACATCCAAAGACGATGGCTGCATTGCCAATATGCATAGATGGGGAGGAAGACAATCTGGTTTGTGTGTAGAATTAATGAAGGACTTACCAGGAATTAAACTGTTTTTTTGATAATTTATTAGCTTTACAACTACATTACTTATCCATGAAACAGGTGGAGCTCTAAATTTGGTTCTTTTATGACCAAAAACATTGACTTTTGAACAAAATAGCAAAACAAAACCAAACAAAACCAAAACCAAAACCAAAACACACAATGGCGGTTTGGCAAAACCAAAACCAAAACCAAAACACGACGGTAATTACAGATCCAAAACCAAAACATGGGGGTCAGTGAGTATCTCTAATTATAAGGGTGGATTATAATTCTCAAGGACAATTCCATTTTGTACCACTTTTCCTTTCAGCTACCGCTGTGTGCCAATATTACCTAGATGTACTATAAACTGTTGTGTGTTTTGCAAATCTTAGCTTTCCATTATACACCCATTGATGATGCAGATAAATCAGCACAACATTTTGACATTTGAACTGGTCTACTCTAAAAGAATTGATCAAAATTTGTGACACCGCTGCCGTAACTCCACCTGATCCTACTATCAACAGGAGGATTATTTTATTTTTATTTTTTTAACAGTATAAAGACAACAGTTTTATTAGCAAAAAGCAATGTTGCTTGCAGAAGTAATATAAGCATGGATGTCTAAATATACATTTATATGTATTACTCAAATCTTCCACTTTGTTGCTGATTCATCAGTATTGCACATCTGCGGCAAAGGTACCTAGCTATATTTGAATTTCTGGGGGATTGGAGCCGGTTCGAAGCTCAGTGATGACCTTGCTTTTTGCTGTGAGTGACAATGGTTTTTTTAGTGCATTGTCTGGACCAAGATCCGATTTACTGATGTCAGAATGATCACAGCCAATTTTTGGACAACGGGCGGATTTACCCTTCTGAAGTTTGTTATCAATTATCTTTTCAATTGCTTCTCTCTCGTACGTATGACCACATACTTTGTTTTTAACTGGGTTCACCAACTCCAACTGTGTTAGAGGACAAGTGAAATTCACAGTGCTCTAGGTGATGGAGATCTCCTCGTCTTCATCTTTCAAAGCTTTGTCTGCATGGGCCGGCGACACGCCCATTTGTTTTCTCAGTTCTCTTAGCTGTTCTTTAAACTGGACATATTTATTGTCCTGCCTCAGGGCCTCCTCTGTATTATTCTTCTGAAGCACAGTGTATCTCTCGTGTACAAGGTCTGCTAGCTCTGGAACTCAGAGACAGTGTGAGGAGCTATTGTCTGATGAATATTGTATTTGTAAGTACTTTGACTCCCTAGTTGAAGAGAAATGCATCCAGCGATGCCAGTCCAATAATAATCTGGACATAGGCGGGCATCCTCTGGAGGATTATGACTCCTTAGTGGGTAAGGTTCTAAACCAAACTGAGTGCTGGGTGTGCTCTCATGTGCTTTAGGGACAGCATAACATAGGGTTAGTGCCGTTCCCACTAAACATCTCTGAGTTCCTCGAATTAAGGAAAGGGAGGTCCATAGAAGGGAAGTACAATAACACTAGGTCCCCTAGTCTGAACCATCGGCAATACTCCTTAGACCGGTCTTTACTGTGTGTAAATATCTCACATGTAATATGACTGGAGAATTGGGAAGCTGACCTGTCAGATCAGACAATGGCTCGCCACACTCATTTTGGAGGGAGATTTGCAAGGTCACCTATAGGCAGAAATGTTGATGGGCACCATAAACTAGGACGTGTAAACAGACATTAGAAAGTATCCATTGGGAAAGTCTCTATAGGTAATTGTAAGAATATTATCCATGCTGATATGTGGCTTGAACAAATGGAGACACTAGGCAGGGGTTGTTTTATCAAAACTTTGTGTGATATTATCAATGGGCAAACTGTACCTTATGTTCTCCCAAATGACGTGTACTTTGTTTGTGGGAGCAAAGCTTATTCCTGGGTAACTCCGAGTTCCAAGGGTTTGTGTTTCGTAGGTAAACTAGTTCCTGAAATCATGACTATTACACATGAAGAAATGGTTGGTATTCACAAGACTACATCCCCAACATACATACACTCACAGTATGAACACCGTGGCAAAAGAAATATGATTCCTGGTGAAGAAACCATAGATACAAAATTGATTAGTGAGACCTCTGGCTTTCAAGTTATGGTTGCTCTAGATCTCACCAGGACCGCTCGGGGAACTTTAAATTTTAAGTATATTCAAGATCTAGCTAAATTGATAGATAATATCATCGAGATATATGATGACACTTTCAGGTATACTGGAAGGGAGCTACAAGCGTATAAGAAGGCGTTGGTGCAACATAGACTGGTATTGAATTATCTAACATCTATTACTGGTGGATATTGTGTGACATTAGCCACCCAGTTTGGTGTCAAATGTTGCACGTATATCACCAATAATACAGATGACCTCAAAGAGGTCATAGACCAGCAGATGGATGAAATTCTGCAACTGAAATGGGAATTTCGAAGGAACCATAATTCTTTATTGTATGAGGTCGGGGAAAAGGCGGCAGGTTGGTTCTCATGGTTGAAGCCTGTAAAATGGTTCTCCGGTCTAGGAAAGTGGGTACAGGAAATGGTTGTTAGTTTAGGGAGGCTCCTTTTCCTTATACTCAGTGTCATTTTAGTAATTGGCTTTTGTGTCAGATGTGTTCCTACGGTTTTGAAGTGTGGAAAGCAGTCTACTGAGGTAAACACTGAAAACGAGACTGAAATGGTGGTGAGGGATACTGAGATCATGGTCTGTGAAGAAGTACAGTACAATCCTAACCTCGAGAATATGATTGGGTGATAGTGTAATAAACTATCAAAAGGTGGAGCTGTCGAAGTCAGCATATTGGATAAAGTCATTTCAATTAATATCGAGCAAACTTGGTTGTCTTTGTCTGAAATTATGCATAGAGCACGCTACGGCGTGGAGGGGCGTATCCAGCCACAACATGTGGCAATAAGAGCTTTTACACTTTTACACACATTCACACAAACATACACATTTGTAATTTGTGCACATTAATTGTAGTTGCAACACATAGATATTTATGTCAAAATATAGCAGTATTTATGTTTGTATTATAAGTTATATACATGTTAGTGAAACCAAAGGTTCAGGTTGCAGGAACTATGTCATGTTTAGTATTATTTTAATCCCCTATTCATCAGCAGTTGTCCGGTTCATTCGCCGAAGAGATCACACATTGCATACTCTAGTTAGCGATGTTAGGGAATAAATGTTTAAAGTGATACTGACAGTATAATGCGATAGACTAGTTGAAACTGGATTCATGGCGGGAAAATCGGAGTGCATCCCCTGGAGAACTGACCCCCACCTTTGGATATTTTGGTTTGAACTGGCCTATGACCTGCAGTACACTGGACCTTCCTGAAGCCTGGACCAATAGAAGCAAGCCACACCATCTGCATTGTTTTACTGTATTCATTGACTGTATACAAGCAGGGGCTCTGGACCTAGTGACCAGTCTTCTTGACCACAGCCTTCAGACCTAAATGACTGTACACTGGATCCAGAGAGTCTGCTACTTTAGGCTATTAAATTACTTTGTGCTTTGGAACCACACATCAGGATTCAACAATCGTTAATGGATAGCAACTAGACGTGCATAACAACCTTGCAACAATGGAAACCTGAGTTCAAATCCTCACCTGCCTCTGTGGGATCAATAAATATACTTGCCACATTTATGTGGTTGTTCATGGTGTAAGAATACGCTTGGTTTGAGTTTGCAGAAATCATCCGTTTAAATATCTTTTTTTTTTTTTTGCATATTATTAGTAACATAGTTTAAGATGTTTTGTTCCAAACACTAGCAACCAACTGTTGACATATCAGCCCCTTTACATTGCCATTTGTTACAATTGTAGTTGTAATTAAAAAGAGGTTGTTTGTTTTGAAAAGGACACAATGTTTAATATTACAGCTACATATAAAATATTTTACAATCTTATTCCGGCTGCTGGAATGGGTCTGTCAGTACCTAAGCCATCCATTCCAGCAGACGGAATGGACGGTTAGGGTACTGTGAGCCCCATTCTGGCTGACGGAATGGATGGGGAATGCATCCAGCAATCCATTCCGGCAGCCAGAATGGATGGGGAATGCACTCAGCAATCCACTTTGGCTGCCGGAATGGATGTTACGGCAGCTGGAATGGATGGGGAATGCACTCAGCAATCCATTTTGGCTGCGGGAATGGATGGGGAATGCACTCAGCAATCCATTCCGGCAGCCAGAATGGATGGGGAATGCACTCAGCAATCCATTTTGGCTCTGGGAATGCATGGGGAATGCACTCAGCAATCCATTCTGGCATACATTAAGGCAGGTAGAACAGATAACTGGAATATATAGGTGGGATCTCCAATATATATATATATATATATATATATATATATATATATATATATATATATATATATATATATTGTAAGCTTGCGAGCAGGGTTCTCTTACCTCTCTGTCTGTATGTATTACCCAGTATTGTATTATTAATGTTTGTTCCCAATTGTAAAGCGCTACGGAATTTGCTGGTGCTATATAAATAAATGTTGATGATGATGATGATATATGCAATATTATAATATATGTACTAGTTGTTCCACATATTACAGAGAATATATCTGTGTAGCAAAACAAAATGCACTATACAGGCATAGAAAACACAGCAAGCTTTAATCAAGACACACCAAGCAGCAGAGGGCGCTATATTAAGCTGACTCATTCCCGCGCTCCGGCAGTTTCGAGTTTAACCAAAACCCCAAATATCAGCGCCTGTTGACACATTAACCACTTTACATTGCAATTTGTTACAATGGTGGTTGTGACTTAAAAGAGGTGTTTTTTTAAAAAAAAATTACACAATTTTTAATGTTTGATTTATATCACAAATAAATTTGAAAACCAAAAGAAAAAAAAAAAATGTTCTGTGTATTAAGATATATGTATGTTGTGCATAATTGGTTGTGAGTGTTTTAAACAAACAATGCTTTTTGAACAGTTTAATTGTTGTTTTAGCTAGCTGTTTTGGATTTAAACATGACCCTCAGCTGCATTAACTTTGAGCATGGAGTTAAGACAACATTCTACTTAACTATCCTACACGGACAGAGGGAACGCCTACTATTCTCAAGTCCGTACAAATAACGTCTACTCTTCTCAACTTATTTATGATCTCCGCCCACTCCACGCCCATTGCGATCCCTTTTTTCTCAAGTGGTCAGCCAACTTCACAAATGCAGTTGCGATGGGGTTTCACTTAAAGTTGAGAGACGCTTCCCTTACGCAACAGAGTAACTCTGATTGCGCATCCGATTCTAATGGTTTCCGCTTCGCATCTCCCGTTTCTGGGTATGCGCAGAGACGATTATTGTATTATTCGCAAAATGCGTTCCTTGATGAATCAGGCCCGATAAATTTAATAAGTATTTGTGGTATATTTAATGCCCCCACCACCACCACGGCCAACACAAAAATATTTATATTTGCATGGTTCAGGCAATTCACTCATCTGGCTATTACTGTGTTTTGCATTACATGTACTTTAGCATCGAGTTACAAGTAATGTTACACTGCACACCTCTGCAGAGCCAGACAAAGTATGATGACAACATGGTCTTAGCTTGCTAATCAAATAGCTTTTCATATTTTCTAACAGCTCAGGAAGACATAGTCAGACATACTCACCACAAATCCTGAAGGCAAAAATGGTTTTAAGGATTACCAAACAAATTCTTCTGAGGTCACAAAATGGCAGGACTAGATTAATACCTGATCATTGTTTAAATAGAGTGCACAGGTATGTTTTAATGTGACTGCAGGTGCAATCATGGTACATGATTAGCAAGGGGATGGGCACGGCCCCAATTGCTTGGGGACCAAGAATAATTGATAGGTGAGGAAGACATCTTACACACAGTAGTGTAGGAATCCGAGTGACGTGTCTATGTCCAAACGTGCATTGGGAACCAATCACAGTGCCGAATGTTGCAGAATCATCCACTTGGAAACATGAGGACACAGACATTTGCATGGGCAGAGCTGCGCATCCTTACTGTCACCGTGCATGCTTTGTACCGGTCTCCTGGCTGGTACATCTCAAATGAGGATAAGTTGAGGACATATTTTGCCATGTGCAGCCGAATACGGAACCAATTCAATAGGAGTCGTACTATTGTGCAGCTCCAGCGGTGCTGGAGCAATCTTCGTAGGCGCCAGCCGCAGCTCCTTGATGATTTAAGGGCTGAGCTTAGACGATGTAAGTTCTCTATTAATCACATTTTTTTTGTTTAGTTTTTTTTATACATGTTTAACTGTTTATATTTAGTTAAAGAAATGCTATAAGTGGTAATATGCTTCATTGGATTAAGACCAAGGCTAAAGACCAATACCATATATGTAAATGTCTGTCTCACCTGACAATTATTCTGTCATCAACCTTATCCTTTAATAAGGATCTCTCTGATTCACTATGTGCTTGATATTACCCAAGCCCATCAGTAAGTGGTGAGTCTGAATCCAAGTAGATGTCAGGGCCACATGCAAACAAGAAAGGTCAGTATACAGGCAGAGGTCAGGGTCACGAGCAAACAAGCAAGGTCGGTATCCAGACAGAGGCCACAACAGGTATCAATCAGGAAACTGGCAGACTAATCACAGAACCAGGAGCACGGAGAAGCAAGCGTGTGAACGCAATAACCATCAGAGTGAAGCTGACAGGTATTTAAACCAATAGTAGCCAATCAGGGCAGGTGTCAGATAGAGCTGCGGGTGAGAGGAGTTCAGGTGATCACACTGATGCTGAAAACAACACTGCAGCAGCCAAAAAGAAAACAGCAGTTACCTGCTGTTCCTAACATGGTGTAGAGGTTTTTTAATAGCCACTCAATTCTCTATGTGTGGAATGGGTACTTCACAGTGTAACCTAACATTATCTGGCTGTATCTATGTAAGTTTGAAACAGAGATAACATTAATTATCTAATGTGTCATATTTATTCAAACAGACCTTGCCCTGGATTGGTTTCATACATTAGTGTGAGTGTGTTACAGCAACCAGTGCGGCATAAACTCATAGAACTAGTAGAAGAGGTCTTCACCTTTAGCAGCTGCCTTTCCCGTAGAGACTGGTTATGCTCACAGGTACTCGGATGCCCCCAGGACTTATGCTCAGAGTAGTATAAGTTTATGCTCACACGGCAGTGCACAGATACAGGAGGTAGCACACAGAGCAGAGGCAGTCCAGAGCACCAGAGGAGATGTCAGGTTCCCGCAGGGTCAGGGTCACCGGCAATGGTTCCAAGTCCGGGTACAGGCAAAAGGTCAGGGTCATAGGCAATAATTCAGAATCCATGGACAGGCAAAAGGTCAGGGTCACAGGCAATGGTTCAGAATCCGGGTACAGGCAATAGGTCAAGGTCACAGGCAATGGTTCAGGGTCCAGGGACAGGCAGAGGTCATACACTGATAAATTAATCCAAGGTTCAACACCAAACAAGAACAGAAGCAGGCAGCAGTACTGGAACAGAACTTTATAACCGGCAGTGAGGCTCAGTCCTCACTGCCTTAAATAATGCCAAGAGCCAATCAGGGCGGAGCCCTGAAAGCATCCCCAGGTTTTGCTTAATTAATAAATGGCCCTGCCAGCCAATGCAATGCCCAGCTACATAGTAATCAGCCATAAGGCTACAACAAAAAGTGTCCTCCAATCAGCCCTAGGAGACTGAACTAACTAACACTGTGCATGTGCGCCCGGCTGTTTGACAGCTGGGCAGGTGCAGCGGCAGGGAGATGCGAGCATCCCAGTTGTTGCCTAGGCAACCGGGACACGGAGACCGGAAGTGACGTCCCAGTCATCATAGCGACGGCCGGGACACCAGAAACCAGGGGCGGGGAGTAGCGGTGGTGCCCATGGCCGCCGCGGCTCCTGACAGACTGTTTGTAAAAAAAAACCAAAAAAACTAATAACTGAAAATGTGTATTCATGTATATTTGCCCCATAATTAAGGGACATTTTGAACATAAACTAATATCTTATAGACATTTGTCCCTCTCTACCAGATATGAATTCCCACACTTTGTTAGTAGCACTATTACTACAAGCACCAGGGATGGATTGGGAAAATAAAGTGGCCCTGGAAAAAAAAACAGAATGTGGCCTCATGAAAGCAGACTGAGCACACCAGTGAGTGGAGTACACTCATCTGTTACAGTAAGTGGGGCAGATTAATCCAGCAGCAGAGAGTTCCGGGGTTAGTCAGGGGCGAACGCAGGATTTAGAAGGTGGGGTTCCGCCCCCCGGAAAAAAAAAAATATTGCGAGAGGGAGCTGCTGCGCATGTGCAGCAGCTCCATTTCGGCGAGTCTAAATTCTACAGCAGCCGCGGCGCTGTCAAGCAGCATCCGCGGCAGTGCTGTATTATACTACAATACAGCACTGCCGCGGACGCTTCTTTGACAGCGCCGCGGCTGCTGTACAGTACCGTTGGTTCACGGAGGAGAGGGGTTTCTGGAGAACCAGAAACCCCCCCTGCGTGCGCCACTGTTAGTATTAATGTGATACTAACTATGTGTGAAAAGTCCTTGCTATTACTTGAAGTCTGACCACTATCATATAGATCATTCTAACTGGGGTCTCATCCCTGTCAATCTCCCACTGATTCTAAAGACTCTCAAGTGATATAAAATCACATTGCCTCTGCCTACCTGTATGCAAAACTTTAGGATGTTTCAACCATAGTGGTTAACTATGATTACTTGTAAACACTCGCATCAACAATTCAACAAATGCTTTCTCTGTTTGAATTAAAAGAAAATACACCATGCAAAATGTATTACAAGACAAAGCAGATATTAAATTGCTTTAAATGATAATTTGGCCAGTATTAGTGATAGATATACAATACAGAAAGCATGCTAGTGAGTGCCACACAATACAGAGAGCATGCTAGTGAGCGCCACACAATACAGAGAGCATGCTAGCGACCGCCATACCATACAGAGAGCATTCTTGTGACCAGAATACCAAGAGCATCCTGGTGAACGCCATGTAATGCAAATATCATCCCCATCATCATTAATTAACCCTTCCTCAAAATCATTAACTCCTTCAGCATCATAACAACCCCATTCAACATCAGTAACCCCTTTAAAATAATTTACTCCCTCATCCCCATTATTACTTAACTCCTATATCATCAATTAATTTCATTCATTTTCATTATCCCTTTCATTACCTCCCTCAGTTTCATCAAAAGAATCCTTTCATCATAGTTAACATAATTATAAAAATAACCCCTTATTCACAATAGTTTCTTTCTTCAATTATACTCATTGCTCATTCCTTTTCTTGTGCTAGGTCATTCCTGGAACTGGGAATTCAAGTTAATATAATACCCTACTAATAACACATAAAAATATATGGTCCAAGTACTGGCACCAGGGTAAAAGTGATGCACCAAAACGCTATTTTGATTTCTTTCACTAGAATCAGTATTTAGGATATGCGTCATTTGCTGTGGGTAGTCATTCATGGTAGTGTGTATTTAAGTTCTTATTATACTCTATAAACTACATATGGGTGTCCAAGTACTCTGCCCCAAAACGTGTTCTGTCATGCTCATAGGTCATAGTCTCTGTATTTAGAATATGTTATTATTTACATGGATTGTAACAAGGTGGAGGAAGTTACACCATACTGTGAGAACATGTATAATTTATTTTAGATAGCGTTCAATGGAAATGGGAATTCAAGGTCTTATTACACCAGATATATATATATATATATATATATATATATATATATATATATATATATATTTATTGTGGCAAGAGCCCGCTACTGCAGAAGCACACGCGTACAACTTCTTCCTTTTTACGGTTCTTTATTGTCAGGATTGTAATAATGTATTGACTCCGTATACTTGCACAGCAATTATGGAGACCCTCAACGCTTACTATACATAGTCCAGCTCTCTGTCCAGATCAGCCAGCTAGCCCAGCGTTGATCTCTCTGAACAATGAAACAAGCAGGGTTTTATACCTGACACTCCTCCCACAGGCCTAGCTTGATGGACAGGTGACACACCCACCTTCTCTTTAAAAGGAAACGCCCACCCCTGGCTCTGTTTAGACTATCAGACCCACCCTGTCTGTTTGCTGAGAGGAAGCAGCTTTTAAATCATGTAAGTAAACTAATTTGAAACTACACATATGTTTTTACCTGGTTTAATCTCCACCTAGGTACATAACTGTGCCAATGTTTTACTCTACTTCCCTGCTTTCTCTGCATATTGCCAGCTAAATGCCTCCTTTTGTTACAAAATATATATATATATATAAAAGATGACCACTAGTGTTCCCAGTACTCTATCCCAGGGTGTAACGTGATGTCCTAAGATTATTTCTGTTCATTTCAGTATAGGGTTTCATTACTGTATACTCTACAGAAGATACATAAGGTGAAATTTATCAAGCAGCAAATTGTGCAGATCCAGCTGTTTTTGGCAATTGTATAAATCGCCAAATTTCTCAACGCTGGCGAAAAATCACTGCAAAACAACTGATTTCTAACATGACCCATTGCAAATCCCAATTTTTACAAAGAGGAAAACAGAAAGCAACGGATACATTAGCCTGCTGTTACACAATAAATAAAGAGGTGGCTGTGACATGTGAGATAGTTGAAATTGCAGTTTTCTTGCCTATCATTCTGTTAAAAAACAAACAAAAAAAACCATCCCTCCCCTTTCTGACCAGACTGTGCTACTTAGCACTGGTCTGGGCATCTGGGGGGTCCCGATTCTCATATCAATCTCTGAACACAAAGGCAAATGCATAAAGTTTTTTTTTATTAAAAGTACTGCAAAACCTGATTATTTCAAATGTTTGTTTGGAAATGTGTGAAACTGTTAACGACAAAATCTTTGCTGCTAATGTGAGGAATTTATAGGAGACACAAACCAGGTGTATGAAATTGATGGTTGTTTGTTGGGAACTACAAGTGACATACAGCCTTTCTCACAAACAAGTCTGTTTAACTTATGCTTAGGGCATACATGCCAACTCTCCCGGAAAGTCCAGGAGACTCCCGAAATTCGGGTCAGTCTCCCGGGCTCCCGCGAGAGCTGGCATTTCTCCCGCATCCCGGAAATCCCAGAGAATCGCGTCATTTTGGAGGGTGAGCGGGAGCGGGGTGAGGCCAATTGCGTCATTTTGGCCCCGCCCCCTGCGACGTACATGACGGTTTCGTGGGGGCGGGGCCAAAATGCCCTCGATTGGGCCCGCCCTGCCCCCTCCCGCCCTCCAGTCATGCCTCCTCTCCCGGAAACAAGTTTCCAGGAGTAGGTAAGTATGGCTTAGGGAAGCAAACTTTCATTTTCCTTCACACAAAATAGCAATATGGAGGAACTCTTGAGGACTCTGGTGAATGTGACCACTAAGCATCAGGAACAGCAGGGAGCATTACTAGCTGTAGCTGCTACACAACAAGCACAGCAGGCCCAAATGCTAGAGGTTGCAGATGCCCAGATAGAGAATACCAAGCTTTGGCGTAAAGATCTAGCACAAGTGAGGCAGGTGCATGATGTGTCTGAGGTGCCTGTCTTGCAGAAAATGACCACCTCAGATGATGTGGAGACATATCTCTTAGCCTTTGAGAAAGTCGCCACAACACTAAAATGGACTGGGCAGAGAAGCTGGCACCATATTTGAGTGGTGAAGCTCAGCATGCTTATGTTGATTTATCTAATGAGCAGGTTGCTGTCTATCAGGAAGTAAAAGCTGAAATCTTGGCCTGGATAGGTATGAGTGGAGCACGAGGGGAGAGCTCAACGCTACCATGACTGCCGTTATCTCCAAGGAAAATCGGTTCGCTCACAGATGGCTGATCTCTCTAAAGTAATAAAGAGTTGGTTGCAGCCAAATACCAATACACCTGGCCATATGGTGGAGATACTGGCAATTGACCATTGAGTCCTTGCGCTGGAAAGGAGCTTACAGAGATGGGTGCTACAAGCGGATCCACAGTCTTATGAGGAACTTGCTATGGCAATAGACCATTACGCAGCACTGCAACATATGTCTAAGGCTCCAGAGGAGAATTCAAAGCATTGCTTGAGCCAAAGTGCACACCACGGCTGGCAGGAGCCAATAAGAAAAGTGTCTCCACCTGTTTGTTTTGAATGTAATGAACCTGGGCACTTCCGTGATGAATGTCCAAAGCAACAAGAACCAATGGACTGCACTATGGCTCGACGGAGGTCAGCCTTTCCTAGTTGCTGTGCTATGTCTTCCTCCATGGGGAGTCCTTCATTATTCTGAGTGCCTCTCCTGTTGAAAAGACGTGCTGTTTCGGCCCTGGTGGATTCGGGAAAGGAGTTGACATTAGTCTCCAGTTCTTTGGTTCCAAAAGAGGAGTCTGCAAGGTTACCTAAAGGGAAGGTGATGTGCATTCATGGAGCTACTACGGAGTACAAGCAGACTCTACTACCAATTAAACTAAAAGGCCAAATGGTTGAGGTACTGGCTACTGTAGCCCCAAAACTACCTTACCCACTTATCCTGGGGATAGACTTTCCAATGTTCCAGGAGGTTGTTAGTGACTGGATCTGGCTGGACATATTGGCAACTGACACACCGGCCAAAAGTCCTATCTTAAAGGAACCTGTTCAACTCTCACTGGGCCCGGGAAAAGAGACAACAGAACTGTCGCCTATGGATGCTAAATACAGGTCCATGACCGCTACTCGTCCCAAGTCTCACCCAAGGAAACAAAAGGGGAACTTGAGCCAATCATTTACCAGTGACACGGTCATGGAGACTTTGGGGTCAGCAGAGGAAGCTGAGAACTGGTTCCCAGTTTCAAGACTCATTTCATTGCAGGACTTTGCTAGGGATCAACATAATGCTGCTAACCTAGAAACTGCATTTAGATCTGTGGAAAAAATTAATGATGTGGTGAAAGCTGCCAGGACGGCAGAATGTGTACCGTATTTCTTTATTAAAGGGGATTTGTTGTATATGGTGGGGGCTTTTCAGGGAAGGAGAATTGAACAGATGTTAATACCGCATGTACATGTGCCTTTATTATTAGAAACCACACACACATCTTTGTTTGGGTCATTTAAGAGAGGATAAGACTCTGGAAAGAGTTTTACTACTCTGTTACAAAACCTGACTTCAGGGCCCGATTCTTGTATAACAAGAGAGATAGAGTCCGCCAGTTGAACAAAAGTCAAGAACAACAAGTTAAACATGTCGCTATTCTAAAAACCTGGCATGAGGAGACCCCACTGAGAGGACATAGACTAGGACCTAAACTTAAAACTGCAGATGCCCACTTCCATAAAAATGCACCTCCTGTAGTATCTACTTCACTGGGGTTGATGAAGCCAAAGGGACCGGTGAATGACAAAGAGGGCAGTTTTGCGCTCCCCACGGAGTCTGCTTCATGTAGCTGGACGAAGCTAAGGGGAGACATAAGTGGCAATTGGGACACTTTGCCAACATCTAATAGAGGAAATAGTGGTGGTTTCCCTGGGAAACCACAGCCTAAAGGTGCACACACACACACACACACACACACACACACACACACGGTGGAGCACCTGGCCTAATCAATTAAGAAGTCAGCCAGAGCAAGACCTGACAGGAAGCTTAAAAAGCTGGGTTTGACCTGTGTGTGGGAGACTGCTGCTAATAAGTGGCCAGTGACCAGTTAGGGACCTAACTGGTATAGCCAGAGTTGAGGGCTATTGGATTATGTTTATTGCTGCGAAAGTTTGATATTGTTTGCTGAAGACACTGCCAAGACTGTTTATCCATCCTGACAAGTAAAATAAATGTCAAAGTGCTTCAGAAAAACTTTGTGAAGAGCCATTTGTTTGCACACGTTTCACAATACACACATATATATATATATATATTACAAAATAAGAAAGGGGTCACTATTAGCATTTTTATTTATAAAGAGGGCACGCATATGATATTTTTTAATTAAGGGTTTTTTATCTATTTAAGGGACACATACGTCTTTATTCTTTACCCGGGTAACCCTAGGTGCAGGGGTCCAATATACCTCTAGAGATGCAGCGGTTTTCACTAAACCTGCTAAATCACCAGCGGCTATAATGCTAAAGATCAAACCCGCCATACATCGCAGACAATTTGCATTTTAACCCTCCAAACCACTTTATTATAAATCCAGTAGTTTGGAAGTTAAAATGATTGGCATAAAAACTTTTCCTGTTTTTTTCCCACTAGGTTATGGTCTCATTATTAAAAATATGTGTTATTTGTTGTGTGAAGCCATTCATAGCAGTGTGCTCCTGTTATAATATACAGACAACAAGTGGGTAACATGTGTTCAGATCATTTCCCCACAGGGTATAAAGTGATGTCACAAACTATTTCTATTCCTTTCACTAGTTTGGTGTTTCAGTAATTTAGAGTATTTATAATTTGCTTTGGGAACTTACAAGTCACATATGAGCTTAGCACTAAATATTATTTATACTAAATAAATATACAGTTGTCCCATTGGTCTTCCAAGAAGAATGTTAACCTCTCCTGTTGAACAACTGGATTTGTGCAACCTTTTCTCATTGCTTGTGGCAACATTGCTTAATTTTGTCAATTTCACATGGCCAGCTTAATAAAAGTGTACATTTATGAGCAGTTATAAAACCCATATAAGACCCCCTCTCCCGTCCCTCTGCCGACACGTACCAGTTGTTGATCTGATTATTCTCCTAATTGCTGCTGTGGGGCGGGATTGCAGTGGAAGTGGATCCTGTCACAGCGTGGTAGGAGGGGCCACCAGAGAGGAGTTAGGGGCCGTGAAGCTGTAAAGAAACGTCCGACGCGCAGCTTTTTTAAAAAAGTAAAAGTATATACAGTGGCCGCGGACCGCCCACCAACCTCCAACCACACACTGGCCAGTGAACGACATGCATTAATTAAAAAGGTATTAGGAGGCCTACGAGCGGTCTCTTGGGGCCACAAGCCTACCGAGAAAACTTCTGATAAGCCTCATGCCAAATCCGCCCCTGATAAACACAATCATACATGGTGGGACCTGTAATGTCCCAAAGAAACATTTTTATACAATACAGACGCAAAAAAGAACACACACATTATAAGTCACCTACATGATAGTGTGATCCAAATAAGATAAAAAAAACTGTTAGATTATGCAAATTCAGGTCCCTTGCAAAGTAAACTCTTTGTAAATACATTATTAATTTTAAAAATTATTTTATTTTATTAATAAACATATACAAATTATAATAAATAGTTCAGTGCGGTAGATTTTAGTTGTGTTTTGTTCTGTTGAATTGAGTTAATGTGTCTCCTGATTGAACAACCTTGAGATTACTGTACAGTTAATAAAAATTATTACTATTAATTAATAATAGTTATTATGACTATATTAATTTTTAATAATATATATATATATATATATATACTGTAAATCCAAATGATGATGTATGGTTCTAACGATTCTGCACAGTAAACTCAGTATAATGATAACAAACAAAACTAATCAGATCTCAACACTACGCAAGTTCATGGAAGTGATCTATTATACGGACATTTCATTGAGTTCTCTGTGAGTTCGTAATCCATGTTGACCTCAGCTCATGATTTCCATGGTTGGACGCAAGTGCCTATTACGTTGAATTTTAGGTTGTGTAAATTCGGGTTGGTCTCACGGACTCCTGGGAGAGCTGACAAATCTCCCGCATCCCGCAATTGCAGGATTCACATCGAATCGTGTCATTTTGGCCCCTCCCCCGCAACAAAACGGCATATTTGATGCAGGGCGGGGCCAAAATGGCGCGATTCACCGCGCACCCCCCCCCCCGGATACAACTCGCCAAAGGTAGGCAAGTTTGCACTATTTGTTGAGCCTGGTATGTGTTCTCTCACTATAGACACCACTGGAGCTATTATTTTCTGCATCTGGAAAACATGTTCAATCACCAATTTATAGGGACTGGGTTTGCTCTCCCATGTTTCCTTTGCAATATTCAGCAATTCCCTAGTGTATCTCCCATACAGTAAATCAAAAGGTGAGAATCCTGTGGAGGACTGTGGAACCTCTTTAAAGGCCAGCAATAAATAGGGTAACACATAATCACAATTTTTCCCATCTATATCCCACACTTAAGCATATGCTTAAAAGTTTTGCTAAAGCTCTCCACTAAACCATCAGTCTGAGGGTGATACAGAGAGGTCCTCAGCAGAGTAACCTTAAGCAGGCGGCACAATTCTTTCAGAATTCGGGACATAAAAGGGGTACCCTTGTCAGCAAGGATTTCCTTAGGTGTCCCTACTCTGTTAAAGACATGTACCAGTTCCCTAGCAATAGCCTTTATTGATGTATTGCACAATGGTATCGCTTCCAGGTACCTGGTAGTGTAATCCAGTAACTGAATATACTGATAACCCTGGGCAGACTTTAATACGGATCCAACCAAATCCACAGCTATCCTTTGAACAGAACCTCAATAATGGGTAACGAGACAAACAGACTTTTATAATTTGGCCTAGGCATATGGTAGTGACACTCAGGGCAGGATGCACGGTAGTCAGATAAACCTTTAGGGACCCCTGCACAAAACGCTGCACAGTTTTTTCTGAAGTTTTTTCTACCCCTAGAAGTTGGTATAATGCATTCAGACAGGTAACGTTCTCCCGGCATCCGCCAAAACCCAGACTCGCTCATCTGACTGCCAAACAGAGAAGCGCAATTTGTCACTCCGCAGAACATGTTTCCACTGCTCCCCAGTTCAGTGTCGGTATGCTTTGCGCCACTGCATCCGACGCTTGGCATTGGTCTTGGTGGTATGAGGCTTGCATGCAGCTGCTCAGCCATGGAAACTCATTCCATTAAGCTCCTGCCACAAAGTTTCTATGCTTACATTAATGCCATTGGACGTTCGGAACTCTTCAGCTATGGAATTAGCAGAGCAAGGTGACTTTTACGCACCATGCGCATTAGCAGTCGTTGACCTCGCTCTGATTAGGTACTTGATTTTATACACCTCTGGCAATGGGTCTGATTGAAACACCTCAATTAAATAATAAAGATCAGACATACAGTCAACTGGTTCAACAACATTTCCTACATCAGCAGGAGGTACATTATCCTGTGCTCCTCTGCTGCCTCGTCATTTGCTGACTCCCTAATCATATTTGAGAAAGGGAATAGTTCAGAATCAGGGAATACTCCCACCGCCACTGTATATGTAACGTTATCAAACGGTCTGGGTTATTTACTTTTGTATCCAACTGGGTTTCCCACAGCTTCACAAAGTGTGAAAAATCACTCCCTACAGTATCAAACCCCAAACAAGAAACTAATCCCACAGTGAATACCATGGAAACATACTTTAGTTCAATGGTCACTTCAGTGGTAACACAATGCCAAGTATCCCCGTGTATACAGGTTATCCCAAACGTTTTCCCTTGGGGCTCACCAATTTGACTCAATTATGGTTACAAGAGCAACCATACTACCAGAATCTAGCAGAGCCTTTACCCGTCTACCTTCTAGAGTACAGGGGCGCATTGGGGGGGGGGGGTTATTTCCCCTGAAGACTTCATTCTCTAAACATGGAACCTCCAAGTAAGTTGGTATATTAAATTAACTATAACACATTGTCTGCAGTCTAGGAGACATTTCCATGAGCATCTGCATATGTTTTCACATTGACCTCACAAAATGGCCAGTCTCTTTTGCCTTTACTGTATTATTTTTAGCTTTCTATCTAGAGCTCTAGTGTTTTCTGACAGAAAGTAAATGACTTATAACTAGAGATGGTCACTGACCCCCGTGTTTTGGTTTTGTATTCGGTTTTGGATCTGGATTACCGTCGTGTTTTGGTTTTGGTTTTGGTTTTGCAAAACTGCCATTGCGTGTTTTGGTTTTGTTTGGTTTTGTTTTGCTATTTTGTTGGAAAATCAATGGTTTTGGGCCTAAAATAACCCAATTTAGTGCTCCAACTGTTTCATAGATAAGTAATCTAATTGTAGAGGTAATACATCTTCCAAAAAACTGTTTAATTCCTGGTAGGTAGGCCTTCATTTATTCTACACACAAAACAGATTGTCTTCCTCTCCATCTATGCATATTGGCAATGCAGCCATCGTCTTTGCTTGGATGTCTTGGATGGTGAAGGCCTTCCTCGTGGAAGATGTAGTTCATTTTTATAAACATCATTTTCTCCACATTTCTGGGAAGTAACCTTCTACGGCGATCACTGACTAAGTTCCCTGCTGTGCTGAACACTCGTTCAGAGTACACATTGGAGGGTGGGCAGCTTAAGTATTGCAAAGCAAGTTTGTACATGGGTTTCCAAATGGCCTGCTTTTCCTCCCAGTAAGGAAAGGGATTGTCTGACATTTCCATATCAACTACCTCTTGAAAGAAATCCTTCACCATCATTTGCATGTTTATACTCGTATTGGATGGAGTTATGGGCAAAGTGACACATTTTTTCAAAAAATCCTTCAAACCAGCCCAGATGTTAAATTGTTCTGGTCTGCCCCCTGCGTCTTACCTGCTTCTTTTTGGGAAATTTAACTTTTTAAGAGCAGCAGCAGCTTGAGAAAGTGAAGGAGGACACGTCGTCAAGACGAGGCCCAGTTCAGCGGCCAACTTGCTGAGCAATAGCTCCTTGCAAAAGTTCACATCTCGCTCATTTACAAGTAAAGACTCAATGTAGGTCTTATACCTTGGATCAAGCACAGTGGCCAAAACGTACTGATCCGAGTTCAAGATCTTAATAACTCGAGGATCATTGTGAAGCGAATGAAGTACTTGATCGACAAGGCCAGCATACTTTGCTGAATTGCTTGCTTTCAGCTCCTCCTTCATTTTCTCAAGCTGCTTTTCCAATAGTCTAATTAAAGGAATGACTTGGCTCAAACTAGCAGTGTCTGCACTCACCTCACACGTCACAACTTCAAATGGTTTCATCACCTTGCACAGCACTGAAAGGATTCCCCACTGTGCAAGAGTGAAACACATCCCCCCTCCTTTCCCAATGTCATGGCTTGTGTAATACGCTTAGATGGCTTTGCGCTGTTCCTCCATCTTCTGAAGCATGTACAGGGTGGAATTCCACCTAGTTACCACCTCTTGCTTAAGTTGGTGGCAGGGCAAGTTAAACTGCTCTTGGAGCTGCTGCAATCTCCTACATGCTGTGGCTGAATGCCTGAAATGGCCTGGAATCTTACGGGCCACCGAAAGCATCTCCTGCACCTCACGGTTATTTCGTAGGAAGCTCTGCACCACCAAGTTGATGGTGTGAGCAAAACAGGGAATGTGTTGGAAATCACCCAGCTGTAATGCTCGCACTATATTGTTGGCGTTATCAGAAATGACATACCCTGGGGAGAGTCCAAGTGGTATAAGCCATGCATCAATCACATCTCTCAGTTTGCGTAACAAATTGTCAGCTGTATGCCTGTTAGTGAAGCCGGTGATACAAAGAGTGGCCTGCCTGTGACAAATGTTACGTAGTGGTGTAAATGCAGCTGCTGTTCCTGCTGGTGAAGGTGAATGACCAACCCAGTGGGCTGTCACAGTCATTTAGTCCTTGGTTTGACCACTTCCACTTGTCCACATATTTGTGGTTAAGTGGACAGTGGGCAGAATGGCATTTTTCAGCGCCATCTCTACATTTGTACACACTTTTTGGTATAGTTGTGGAATAGCTTTATGGGAAAAATGGTGTTGCGATGGAATTCTGTAACTCGGACTCAAAACCTTAATTAACTGTGAAAAACCAGCTACGTTTATTGTGGATATTGGACGCAGATCTAACACTAACATGGCAGCCATGGCGTCTGTGATTCGCTTGGCGACTGGGTGACTGCTGTCATATTTGCTTCCCCTAGCAAATGATTGTTTCACAGTTAATTATTGAAATGTAGGACTACTCTTTTTCCTGGCCTTTCTCTAGGCTGACGATTCACCCCCAGCAGCAGCAACAGCAGCAGCAGTGGGACTAACGCTTTCTTCAGCGGAATCAATTATAGTGCAGGAGTCATCCAGCCTTAATAAGTGGGATGCAGGGCTAACTCCGAGCGCTACTGAGGATATTGCTGAGGATGGTGTTGTGGGTGTATTTTGTAGCCGTCGGGATGTTGGTGACCGGACGGTCCTAGCTGATGATGGAGTGCTTGTAATTTTCTTGGAATAACTTTCAGCTTTTCCCAGCACTTTGCCATGGACTGTTGTTAAATGGCATAAAATAGACAAGGTTTCAAGATGGTTAAGGTCCCTCCCTCGACTGACTGTGGCTTGACATACACTACAAATGGTTATACAATTGTCTGGATTTGGGTAGAAATAATTCCAGACATAAGAAGTGGATTTTTTTTGTTTTATGGCCAGGCATGACAATGGCCCTTTTCTTGTCACGTGCCAGAACTGCAGCCACTGGTGCAGGACTTACACAAACAACTTCATCCTCATCAACATCCTCATTAGCGCCTTCATCACCTACACAAATCTCCCCCCATCCTCTTCTAATTCCAAAGAGGCATCCTAAATTTGTGTATCACCGGCTACACTCGGGCTGTTCAGGTACACATCAGCAGAACTGCTGAAAGTAGGGGTGTGCACCGGGCACTTTTAGTGTTTTGGGTTTTGGGTTTTGATTAGCTTGAGGTTTTGGGTTCTGATTTGTTTTGCCAAAACACCTGACAAAAGGTTTTGGTTCTGATTTCGGGTTTTGGGTTCTGATTTATTTTTTAAAAAGCATAAAAAGCGCTAAAATCCTGTTTTTTGGTTGTTTTCCACTCCTACGCTATTATTAACCTCAATAACATTCAATAACAATAATTTCCACTAATTTCCAGTCTATTCTGAACACCTCACACCTCACGTTATTGTTTTTAGTCCAAAACGTTGCACCGAGGTAGCTTTCTGGACTGCGTAGTGAACTACAGAAAGAATGAACGTAGTAATAGAACTGGCAGTTCCTATTTTTTGGAACTACACAAACAATGACCATAGTAATAGAACTGGCAGTTCCTATTTTTTGGGAACTACACAAACAATGACCGTAGTAATAGAACTGGCAGTTCCTATTTTTTGGAACTACAGAAATAATGAACAGTATATAAATAAATTAATAGTAAATAGCAGTACCTATTATTTTTTGGTACAGCAGCAACAGTGAACGTAGTTTGACTTTTAAATAGCAGTAACTATTATTTTTTGGTATAGCAGCAACAGTGAACGTAGTTTGACTTTGAAATAGCAGTACCTAGTATTTTTTAACTAATTTTTTTATCTTTTTTTTCAATTATTTTTTTATAATTTTTTTATAATTTTTTTTAATTATTTTTGTATAAGTTTTTTATAATTTTTTTTTTTATTTTTTATAACTTTTGAATAATTTATAAATGACAATGCCCTTAGCAGAACAGAGCACAGGACACAGGCAGCACCACTGGACTCAGCAGGACAGAGCACGGGACACAGCACCACTGGATTCAGCAGGACAGAGCACAGGACAAAAGCACCACTGCACTCAGCAGGACAGAGCACTGGAAAAAAATAACCACTGGACTGATCAGCAGGACAGAGCACAGGACCAAGTAACCACTGGATATTAAGCAGGACAGAGTGACAGGACACAGGACACAGGACGGAGCACCACTAAACCTATAACCTCCCTCTTCAATGATCTGAGCCTGACTGAAGATGCCGGGCGCGAGCGGGAAATTTATGCTATCCGAATCTCGCGAGATCCGACGCGAGACTCGGACGTCAGAGCCTCTGTTTCATTTTTTTGGCGCCGGAAATACCCAAATAGTGCTCGGATCCCGCCGGATCCGCACTGTTCGGGTGGGCTCGGATTAGAGAAATCCGAGCCCGCTCATCCTTAGCTGAAAGGGCCCTTCTTTATAGGTACACTAACAGAATGCTCATGATTAGACATACCACTGGTGGATGGACTCTCCACAGGGATTGTTGTCATTTATGATTCAGAGCATACATTATCCTCTAATGCCTTACTGTTTTCCTGCAGCTCGGCTTTGACACGCAACAGTAGTTGTGCACCACTTTTAGACTCCAAATTACTTGGTCTTGCTTGGTCAAAAGTGACCATACAAGAAGAAGGCTCAGTAACATTTTTTGATCTGCCACTAATAGAGAAAGGCGAAGGCCTCATTCTCTCTTTGCCATCTGTGTGTGTAGAATGGCATGTTGGCAATTTTTTTTATTGGCACTTAACTTTTCCTCAGTTACACTTCTTTTTCGCTTCAACACAGTAAATTTTTTTTGGTATGTGTTTTTTTCCCTGATTTAAAAAGACTATGTACTTTTACATCGCCTTTCCCAGATGACATACTGGGAACTCTACCATCAGGACTGGTGACAGAAACTGGTTGCTGATTCTGCTCATATGTGGACTGCTTTGAATCCATTTTTATGAGCCCAAAGCACTTGTAGTGCCAAAAATTTTATTAGATAGATACTGCTGACAAATATGACTTTTATTTGACAGCCAGAAAAATTATTGGTTCACACTGGGGAATATGGGACACCCCAAAGCACTTGTAGTGCCAAAAAAATGTAGAAATATTGCTGACAAATATCACTTTTGACAGCCAGAAAAATTAATGTTTCACACTGGGGAATATGGGACACCCCAAAGCACTTGTAGTGCCAATAAATTGTAGAAATATTGCTGACAAATATCACTTTTGACAGCCAGAAAAATTAATGTTTCACACTGGGGAATATGGGAGACCCCAAAGCACTTGTAGTGCCAATAAATTGTAGAAATACTGCTGACAAATATCACTTTTGACAGCCAGAAAAATTTGTTTTTCACACTGGGGAATATGGGACACCCCAAAGCACTTGTAGTGCAAAAAAATTGAAAAAAAAAAAAAGTCTCCTCTCTTCCTGCTCTAACAATTGCTAATAGAATTGGTATTAATAATAATAGAATTGTATAGAATAGAATTTAAACAATAATGTGTACAATTATTGCTCTGTCCCTGCGCTAATATAGCCTGTGACCTAACCTTGCTCTCTCCCTCTGTCAAATGGCGATGGATTGCTGTGGAGGCTGGTATTTATGCTTTTCAAATCTCGCGAGAACCGAGTTTAGAAATACGAATACGTCACGATGACGTTTTGCCTCGATTTAGATTCTGAATGGGCGGGAGAGTACCGAGCCTGCTCGGCTAGGTACTCGGATAGGCGAAATTCGGATGGATTCGGATCTCGGGGAACCGAGCCCGCCCATCTCTAATTAATACACTGTTAGATATGATGGGACAGTTTTACTGATGCACTGCAGAGGCAGCTAGAGCGGGCAGTCCTATTAGGTGTAACTACTGATTTTCAGCTGGACTTGGGACTTGACTTACATAACTGACTGACTTTTGTGTAGTTGAATTTATCTTTAAGTATTTTGCTGGATGATAGAACAAAATGGCTGATTCTGTAGGTCAATAGTGCTGGACTGTCTCTAACTCCTCTGCCCTATAGCTCTTATTCTCTTTTCTCAATATTCTGCAGTATTTCTAGTGTAGAACAAAACTGTCACTGTTCTCTGACTAACTCTTTTCTGGTTCGAATAACTAAGTCTATGGGCTGGATTCATTAAGGAATGTAAAGCAAAAAATTTAGTACGTTTTCTTACTTAAGTTTTCTGGACAAAACCATATAGCTATGTAAGGGGTGCAAATGAGTTTATTATTTTGCACATAAGGAAAATACTGGTTGTTTTATCATGTAGCACACAAATACTTCATAGCTTATTTGTACACCGAAATTTAAAGTTGATCTAGGGGAAAAAAAGGCAGGATTTTCCTTATTAGCAAAATAATAAACTAATATGCACCCCTTGCATATAATAAAGGAGTGAGTTTGCGCTCAACTTCCGCTGGAGTGCAGGAGCTGCAACAGAATTAAGGATCCCTCCTTATACAAGAACTAAACAATAAAAACAGATCTCTGCGCTCTCTGACCTGTGTGTAATGAATATGGATGCCTGTATATCATCAACTAGTCATATAATTCGATGACATAAGATGCAGATAATTGAAATTGGAACAAAAACATGTATATATCTAAATAAAACAGAATTTATTATTCCTGTAAAGGCATAAGCACATAAAACCAAATAAATATAACCAAGAGGCCTCGAGGGTATAGTAGGTAAATAAATAAAATGTATAGATAAGAATGCAGTCATATAAAATCATAAACATAACATAGGCGTATAGAACATTGGCTAGTTGGCAATCCAATAATAAATCATATTCAACCAGTTTTAAGTGAAAAACAATAGTATTATGCTTGATAAATCAATCCTGGTATCATTGCACAAAGATGTATAAACCAATGATACGATCAAACAGATTAGAGTCAATATATTGCTGATAGCAATATTCCAATGTTGTAGGGCAAGCAACAATCAAAGGTAACGATTTCCGTATGAAGAAGATTCAGTATGTGCAAGACCCCTTGCATTGTAACATGATTTTGCCAGAAGAAAACTTAAATAAAAAAAATTAGTACTTTCCTTAATGAATCAGGTCCTACGTAAGTTTAACTCTGCCACACTTTAACTGTGCAAAAGCTGTCTGTGAGAGTGTGGCGATTATGTAGTATATCTAATGACTGATTGTTATTTTCTGTTGAATTTAAGTATTACACTCTGAATATTTTAAGTAACCTTTCAAAGTGTATTTTGTTAACTGACACGAGTCTGACCTAGGCAAGTGTCAATGGTCTTGTGAAAGTAGCCAGGCCAACAGATAAAATCTCTGAGTAGTTTGTGTATGCAGAGGAGTTAGCCAGGCCGAACAGCAGACGTAAGCACTTGGGTCATGTGAAAATGCCAGGTCTCGGACATCCATAATTTACTTTGAAAGCCCTGTGTCATTTTGGTCATCGATCTAACTTAAGTGAAAAATGAAATTCCTAAGGTGGGGGGGTGAAGAGCCAGCAAGAAATAATTTTAAAATCCCTAGTATCAATAGTACAGTGCCCATTTCTTTGACAAGGGTCTACCACGACTGAAATGTGCCATTATTCTCAATGTGTACTCCTCACACACCAATTCCTGAATATGTAAGTAGGGATTCTGGTTTTATTTCCAATTTAATTTTCTGAAACTCATTTGTGCAACCGATTGTATGTCTGTTTATTACCTTTTTCTAAATAAGTTTTGAAAACATTTTTCAGATTAAACATATTTAATCTAGCATACTCTCCGTGATTCTTTTTGAATTTACGAAGCCCAGGGAGGCTCATGCTACATATGTATGTGATTTAAGTGTGAAACATTAATAAGTGTACATCACAGAAAATCTCCTCTGGCCATGCACCACTAAAAGTTTTGAAAGCACGACAGTGGTTATGCTTCTTAAAAAAAAAAATTACCGCTAAACGTAAAATATAAAAAGTTAGAATTACTGGAGTGAATAAAACCTGCAAATTGAAACAGTGGAGCAAATGCCTCTCAGCAGTTGTTTTTGCACCAGTTTTTATTAGATTTCATGTTACACTCTGTGACTCATCTGAACTTTTAATTTACAGTCAAACACTTTAACTATAAAAAAAAAAGTGCCGGCTTATTGCAGCAAGTTTGGTTTAATTTTTGCTTTGTTTCAAACCAAACATTTGGAAACCCCCCTCTACAAATCCTGCATTTGCCCCTGCAGTAATTACACACATTTGTTTGTCTGGCTCAACCTGTCTGTCTGCAGTGCAGGCTACCTGGGCAAAGAACGGTACTTTGCGATGTACATAAGCAGTACCACATTGCATAGGTTCAGAGGTAAGTGGACAAACAAATAGCAGCAATATGGCCTAAGCCATCCCATCTAAATCATCTAACTACATTTGTATCAAGTTTTATATGAGTTAAGAACCTCCTTGGCATAACTGGCCCATCTCCAGGTTCAAAGCCCACAGTCTCTGGAGGTGTGAGTTTTCCTTGTGAACAGTCTTACTGGAAGTCATTAGAGACCAATGTTGCGAAACTAGGAGCTGGTGGGGTGTATTCATCAGTTCCTTGGCTGACACATACCTCTTCGCTATCTCCATAAGCTGTTCTATGGTTTTAGGGTCCCCATGGCTTTTAATTTGCCATAGTCCTTGGCATTAGTCAGTCTTAGTCCAAAATATGCCTTTTGCGATTCCCCGGACAGGAAGGGAGCCAACAGGCCTGCCCATTGACTTTTGTGCCAAATTTCTCTCTCTGTGGTTCTTTCAAAAGTTATTAAGTAGACTTCCACATCATCACCCTTGCTCATCTTTTAGAGAAAATGACTAGCTCATATAGAGATGGAGCTAGTTGTGACCTCTAGGGAAACATTAACAGACAAGATTACAAGACACTGCACTACCTCTCAAGGTTTCACAGTCTTGGTGTTGATGCGCCCAGGTGCCCTCAATGGCTAACTGCTGCTGCCTCCGGAGCTCCTCAATATCCAATTGTTGTTGCCGTTTGGCCTCTACAATGGTTCAGGTCTGCACCTTGGTAGCTTCCTGCTGGGCAGCTGTAGCCTATAGTAAAGCTTTAATGACATCCTCCATCTTAGGGCACTCTAGTCTTTTCCAAAAATAAAAATACATTTTTTTATGCAATTTTTATGGCCTCAATTGAAGCGCAGATGCTCGCATTCTCCACCATGTGTCGCACGATCAGGTTAGGCGCGCAGTCTCCTGGGGTAAAACAGCTACACATCACATGCATCAGCCAAGTATATCCCACCAGTCCAGTATCTTGGTTCAAGTAGCTGCAGCTCCAAAAAAAAAAAAAAAAGGTAGACAAAAGTACTAGCCTGTCCGGCTTCTAAAACAACAAAAACATCCTCTCCAACATGAAGGACCTAGCGTCCCACACAAGCAAAATAACAGAACTTAAGTGTAACAAATTGGAGTGTCACTTAGCAGGTATCTAGCCTGTTCCCCAGGTAGTGAGAGACTGAGGAAACAGCTTCCCAGCTTTTTATCAGCACCTTACAATTGCAACTCCTGATTAGCCTGCCTAGCAGGTTGGAAGACCCGAATTGGGCATTATGAATGGAGTCCGTCCTTCTCGCTACAATCATACCAGCTTTTCTTACAGCCAAAAACACTCTTTGGGAAGATCCTTCCCAAACACAAACAATCTCCTTGGGGTTTTAAAACATATAGGACAGAAACCTGGGATGAGAGAGAGAGATAGAGGGCCTGATTCATTAAGGAAAGTTAAGCAGAAAATTGAGTAAGTTTTCTCAATGAAGTGTTCTGGACAAAACCATGTTGCATTGCAAGAGGTGCAAAAGAGTTTATTATTTTGCGCATAAGGAAAATACTGGCTGTTTTTTCATGTAGCACACAAATACTTGATAGCTTATTTGTACACTGAAATTTAAAGTTGATCTAGGACATGCCCTACCCCAACTATAAATCTGCCATCAAATTTTAAATTTCCTCCCCTCCAATGCAAAATGGTTTTGCCTTACTTGCTTACTTTTGCTTAACTTTCCTTAATGAATCAGGCCCAGAGACTCTGATGTAGCATCTGTATTTTACTGCTTTATATTATGTGCAAGATGTATGTGCAATATGTATTTTATCTATATAAACTATAAGTGTGTAATGTAGAGTACTGGTAATAGGGAAGTTGTGGGTGATTTTCTACAAGGGTGTTGAAGTTAAATAACTGGATGAAGATGGTAATCAATAATTTCTGTAAACTATTATTAACGTAGATTTGTAAGGCGTCACAGTGCTCCGCAGCGCTGTACAGTAGGGAAAACAGTACATACATAAAACAGTGACATACAAGGTAGACTTAATAAACGCAGACATGGAAACCAAGGGTATGAAGGTCCCTGCTCATTAGAGAGCTTAGATTCTAAGTGGAAGAGGGCACAGCTGCAACAAGAGGGACAAATGTGGTTCAGAGTGGAGATTGGGACAGTTATGAGGGTGCATTAGTGTGAATAGAGTTATCGGGGATAATGTCCCCTCTAAAATAGAGATGGGTTTTCAAGCGGCATCTTAAGATTTGAAAGCTGTGGTAAAGTCTGATTGAGCATGGGAGGGAGTTCCATAAGTGGGGAGCAGCACAAGAGAAGTCTTGTAGGCGGAAGTGAGGTGGTTACCAGAGATGAGACAAGGTTAGATGGTCTACCTCTCAATTAATATAACATTGTGGAGGCTAGTTATAACGATTATTATTTATCATATAAAAAGTAGCAACTTGTTGAAGTCAGATAATTGGAGATGGTCATTTCAATTAATATCTAACAATTTGATTGTCTTTGTCTGACCTTATGCGAATAGCACGCTACGGCGTGGAGGAGCGTAATCAACCGCAACATGTGGCAAACACTTTTACACATATTTACACGGACACATACACTTGCAAATAATACAACAAAGGTATAAAGGCGCATATAACAAGTTCACCATAGAATAGAATGGAGAAAAAGTCCATCAATGTTCACACAAATCAGAACGCTTCTCATAGGTCCAGTCTATGCAATCTTCTTTGCAGGTGATATCAAAAGGTAAATGTCACATGGAAGGATATAATTTTGTCTTTTATAAAGCTCTCCACATGTTATAATCCGTGAAAATTTGGAAAAAAGAGAGAATAAATGGATATCAGATTAATATTGCCATATATCCAGTGGATATATGTCACTTTTTTTAGAACTAAGGAAGATGGATCTTTGTTAATGGCAATATTAATCTGATATCCATTTATTCTCTCTTTTTTCCAAATTTTCACGGATTATAACATGTGGAGAGCTTTATAAAAGACAAAATTATATCCTTCCATGTGACATTTACCTTTTGATATCACCTGCAAAGAAGATTGCATAGACTGGACCTATGAGAAGCGTTCTGATTTGTGTGAACATTGATGGACTTTTTCTCCATTCTATTCTATGGTGAACTTGTTATATGCGCCTTTATACCTTTGTTGTATTATTTGTGATATATTGAATGTTGTGGCATTTATTGTGGTATTAGGCAGCTGTAACAGGGAGCGCTTTTTTTGATCTCTCCCTTTTTACATACACTTGCAATTAGCTCATATTAAAAGTAGTTGCAACACACAGTTATTTGTACTGAAATGTAGCAGAGTTTATGGTGAAATATTATAATGTTATATACACATTAGTGAGATCGAAGGTTCAGGTCACAGGTAACATATCATGACTGGTATCATTCTAATCCCCTATTTATCTGGTTCATTCGCCGAAGGGATCGCACTGTCATGGGCACTAGGAGTCTTTACCCAGGTATCACCAGATGATGGACTTACCAGAGCAGTATAGTTGGTAATATGGTACTCTGGTAACGGGGTGACCACGGAACAGTAGACAGCAGATGGTAAGAGAATGCTCAAGAAAAGTCTATGACTAGCAGCACTGGTAATAAGTAGATAACTGTACACGAGGAACTAGATGGACAAGGAAACGTGAAGGTAGTCAGTGGTCTGCGGATAGCAAGTTGTACCACTGCTATAGTGAGGGGGAATGTCCAGGAGTAACGAGGAGGTGGTGAGAGTCAGCGGTCTGCGTATAGCAAGTTGTACCGCTGTCTAGGTGAAGGAATGGAATCCAGGTGAAGGTATCAGGGGAGTCAGTGGTCTGCGTTAGCAAGTTGTACCACTGCAATATATATGTGAGGAGGAGCACGAGGAGATGAATGCAATGCAGAGTATACACGGGCACACAGAACTTGATCCCACGATGATATGCACAATATAATAATAACTGAGCAGCACTGCACAAATATACAGAGTCACAATAACCATCCAGGCAAATAGGAAACACAGTCAAATGATAGCAATAGTCTCAGTGGATAGGAACTCCGTAGGAGAACAAACTCAGTCCAGCTAGATATGCAATACACAAGCACAGTCAATGAGAAGTATGCATACCGCGGTTCAGGAGAGCAGGCTGTCAGAGAGACGTGCAGGGATACCTGAGCGGCTGAAGGCCGGCAGGAGGAGAGACCACTGGAAGATGGAAGCGGTAACCAAGTTGGTGCAGCGCACGGTAGGTAGACCAGCAGGAACAAGGCAATACTCAGGAAGCAGTAGTATATGGAACTGGACACCTGGAGAACACGGGAGAGTTGAGGCGGTCTGATAACCAGTAGCTGAGATGAAAGCAGCGGAGCGCTGACCCGATGAAGACAGGCGAGTTGAAATGAGCAGGAACACTGTAGAAGCACGGAGACAGCGGATAGGAATCAGCTGGCTGCAGACACGATGAACACTGGAGAGTTGAGGTGAGCAGGACTCTGTAGAAGCACGGAGGCAGCGGATAGAAATCAGCTGGTGCAGTCACGATGAACACAGGAGAGTTGAAGTGAACAGGATACTGTAGAAGCACGGAGGCAGCGGATAGGAATCAGCTGGTGCAGTCACGATGAACACAGGAGAGTTGAAGTGAGCAGGATACTGTAGAAGCACGGAGGCAGCGGATAGGAATCAGCTGGTGCAGTCACGATGAACACAGGAGAGTTGAAGTGGTCTGGAAACCACAAACGAACAACAGGAATCAGCAGGAGCTGAATACACGAGGAAACACAGGAACACCTTCAGAGGCTCATGGGGAATGAGACTCCAAGATCAGGCAACGAGGTATTGACCACAGGTGCTTTAAATAGGGAGTGTTGCCTGATCAGCCAATTAACTAAAAGCCACAGGTACTGAAGGTTTGAAAGGGCTGCACATGCGCAGACCCTCAGGATGGTGGACGACCACGGTTCCTAAACACACGAGAAGCGGCACTCACAGTCCGGTGAGTGACACACACATTGTGTATGCTAGTTATGGATAATAGGGAATAAATTATTAGAATGGTATTGTCTGTGTAATGCTAATAGACCAGTTTAAACCTGTTCTTGGCGGGAAGATTAAATATGCATCTTCTGGAGAGCTGACCCCAGCCCTGGATGGCATCGTTTGAACTGGTCAATGACCTGCATTACACTGGACCTTCCTGAAGCCTGAACCTATGGAAGCAAGCCACATCATCTGTATTGTTTTCACTGTATCACTGACTGTATATAAGTGGGGGCTCTGGGACCAGTGTTCAGTCTACATGACCACAGCCTTCAAACCTGAATGACTGTATACTGGATCCAGAGTGCCTGCTTAAGTAACGGCTGAACTTATTTTATTCTGACTTGTTACTCTGTTATTTTTGGCTATTAAATCAATTGTGCTTTGGAACCACATCACTGGAAGTGGACAATCGTTATTGGATAGCAACTAGACGCTCATAACTATTTGGGGGCACGTGGCAAAGGTTACTCTACCAGACGAATCACAAAGCCTACTGTCACGGGCACTAGGAGTCTTTACCCAGGGATCACCAGGTGATAAGCTTACCAGAGGAGTATAGATGGTAATATGGTACTCTGGTAGCGGGGTGATCACGGAACAGGAGACAGCAGATGATAGAGATGCTCGGGAAAGTCTATGACTAGCAGCACTGGTAATATATATGTAGTAATACACGAGGAACTGAATGGACAAAGGACACGTGAGGGTAGTCAGTGGTCTGCGGTAGCAAGTTGTACCACTGCTATAGTGAGGAGGAATGTCCAACAGAAACGAGGAGGTGATGAGAGTAAGCGGTCTGCGTTTAGCAAGTTGTACCGCTGTCTGGGTGAAGGAATGGAATCCAGGTGAAGGTATCCGGGGAGTCAGTGGTCTGCGTTAGCAAGTTGTACCACTGCTATGTGAGAGGACACTGGAACAGGTGACACAGGAAACAGGAATCAGTGGTCTGCCTCTAGCAAGTTGTACCACTGAATATATATGTGAGGAGGAGCACGGGGAGAGACTGCAATACAGAGGATACACGGGCACCTTGAACTTGATCCACAATGACATGCACAATATAGTAATGACGAACAGCACTGCAATAATACAAAGTCACAGAAACTATCCGGGCAAAAGCTAACACAGTCAATGATGGCAATAGTCTCAGCGGATAGTAAGTTCCAGAGGAGAACAACTCAGTCCAGCAAGATATGCAATACACCAGCACAGTCAATGAGAAGTATGCATACCGTGGTTCAGGAGCAGGCTGTCAGACAGGAGTGCAGAGATACCTGAACGGCTGGAGGCCGGCAGGATGCGAAGTCCCGGGAGGGTGAAGCGGTAATCAAGTAGGTGCAGCGCACAGGTAGGTAGACCAGCAGGGAAACAAATACTCAGGAAGCAGTAGTATGTAGAACTGAACTCCTGGAGGACCCTGAAGAGTAGCGATGGTCTAGACGAGATGAAAGCAGTGAGGCGCAGATCCGATGCAGACTGGCGAGTAGACACCAGCAGGAACACTGAGAAGCACGGAGAGCGGATCAGCTGCTGCAGACACGAGCAGAACCGAGGAGTAGCAGCCAGCAGGACTCTGCAGGCACACGGAGGCAGCGGATAGAAACCAGCAGGTGCAGCCACGATGAAACACGGGAGAGTAGAGCTGAGCTGGAACTGTTGATCACGGAGAGCAGTGGATAGGAATCAGCTGGTGCAGTCTCGAGGAAACACAGGAGAGTTGAGATGAGCTGAAGACTGTAGCGCACGGAGGCAGCGGATAGGAATCAGCTAAACAGTCACGATGAAACACAGGAGGGTTGAAGTGGTCTGAAGACTGTAGTGCACGGAGGCAGCGGATAGGAATCAGCTAAACAGTCACGATGAAACACAGGAGGGTTGAAGTGGTCTGAAGACTGTAGTGCACGGAGGCAGCGGATAGGAATCAGCTAAACAGTCACGATGAAACACAGGAGGGTTGAAGTGGTCTGAAGACTGTAGTGCACGGAGGCAGCGGATAGGAATCAGCTAAACAGTCACGATGAAACACAGGAGGGTTGAAGTGGTCTGAAGACTGTAGTGCACGGAGGCAGCGGATAGGAATCAGCTAAACAGTCACGATGAAACACAGGAGAGTTGAAGTGGTCTGGAAACCACAGGAATCAGCAGCGCTGAATACACGAGGAAACACAGGAACACCTTCAGAGGCTCATGGGGAATGAGACTCCTAGATCAGGCAACGAGGTATGGAACTCAGGTGCTATAAATAGGGAGTGTTGCCTGATCAGCCAATTAACTAAAAGGAACATGAACTGAAGGTTTGAAAGGGCTGCACATGCGCAGACCCTCAAGATGGTGGACGGCCACGGTTCCTAAACACACGGGAAGAAGCACTCACAGTCTGGTGAGTGACACCTACGGATTTTGGTTCCTCAACAAAGGGTGGAGACGCGTCATATACGGGTAAGAACGCAATGTGTTCAAACCCTGTTGTTTATTCTGTGTTGTGGAACCGAATATCCGTTTTGCATAATCTAAGGAGCACTAACTTGAATCTAGGGACAAGAAAGAGAATTGTTTCTTTTTATTCTCATTTTGCGCTTTAAATATATTGCATTGCATAGCGTAAGTGTATTTCCTGCATTGCGTATGTGTACTTGCGGTGTTGATGCCACGTGTTTAAACAGTTATTTCATAGTCCATTTTATATGTATAGTATAATCACTTGTTAAACATTATTACTATTGTTTAGGAAATTGATTTTCTGCTCAGAAAAGGTGTATATTGTGTGATTTGGATAGGATAGCCTACATTCGCGTGCACAGCGGATGTAGGCGTGGTGCAAAGCGTGCGCCCAGCGGAAGTAGCCAGTGAGAAGCGTGGAGAACTGAGCGCAAGGGCGCCCCTGCCTCCGTATGCGATTGGGAGCATAAGTACAGCCATTACCAAGAATGATAAAAAGGAAATGAACAAGTTATGTCCTGTTTTAAGTAAATTTAAAACCAATGTTTCTGAGGAAGAAGGTGAACCCACTGTAATTTTAGCCACTGTCCATGCTATTGACATGCTGGAGGTACAGTGAAGGCAAGGCAGGGGAGTGGTCCCACCAGCAGGGGCAGCGGCTGAAATAGGTGAGAGTTGCGGAGTAAGTACAAGAAGGGAGAATATTCATGTAACTGAAGCAGCAATTCCTGTGATTAATCCTGAATATAGTGATTTGGTTGGTACTTATCCTGTCCGCACAATAGCAGTTCCCAATGGGAAGGCAGATAAGGATGGTATAGTTCCTATAAAAAATGTAGCAATGCATTGTCCTTGGACTAGATCGGAACTACATTCAATTATGACTGATTTCCCAGATCCTAGAAAAGAGTTGGCCAGATGTCAGAAATTTGTCAAAGACTTAGGAAATGTGCATGAGTCAACTAATAAAGATTGGCGAGTGGTGTTGCGAGCCTGTCTTCCTCCCAATACTGACATACAGAAGTTTGTTAAGGACTGTATGTTGGAGCAGGACAGGACCTTGACAGATAACCAAGAGAATATTAAGAGAATTGTCTCACAATTGGCCATCTATTTTCCAGTAATAGTAAATTGGAGCAAAATTTTCACTATCAAGCAAAAGGATAGTGAAACTGCAGCGGATTATTTTTCTAGAGCTCTGTCAGCAATGACACAGTTCACTGGATATCAGACATAAAAGAGGATCCACATCACAGGGAAGTGGCTGTAATGGTATTAATTAGGGGTGTGCACCGGCCACTTTTCGGGTTTTGGGTTCTGATTAGCTTGAGGTTTTGGGTTCTGATTGGTTTTGCCAAAACACCCCACTAAAGGTTTTGGTTCTGATTTTGGGTTTTGGGTTCTGATTTTTTTTAAAAAAAGCATAAAAAGTGCTAAAATCCATATTTTTGGTTTTTTTTTTTCACTCCTACACTATTATTAACCTCAATAACATTCATTTCCACTAATTTCCAGTCTATTCTGAACACCTCACAATATTGTTTTTAGTCCAAAAGGTTGCACCGAGGTAGATGGATGTCTAAGCTAAGCGACACAAGTGGGCGGCACAAACATGTGGCCCATCTAGGAGTGGCACTGTAGTGGCAGACAGGATGGCAGTTTGAAAAACTAGGCCCCAAAGAGCACATAATGGCAAAAAAAGACGTGCAAGATGGAATTGTCCTTGGGTCCTCCCAGCCACCCTGATATTGTTGAAATAGGACATTCGCACTTTAACAAACCAATCATTTCAGCGACAGGGCCTACAAAACTGTGGCTGAAATGATTGGTTTGTTTGGACCCCCACAAAATGAGCTGGCAAAGAAAAAAAAGAGTTGCAAGATGGAATTGTCCTTGGGCCCTCCCACCCACCCTTATGTTGTTGAAATAGGACATTCGCACTTTAACAAACCAATCATTTCAGCGACAGGGCCTACAAAACTGTGGCTGAAATAATTGGTTTGTTTGGGCCCCCACACAAAAAAAGCTATTCATCTCTCCCTGTACAAACTAAACTGGCTTTACTGAGGCAAGATGTCGTCCTCATCCTCATCCTCTGATTCCTCGCCCCCTTCAGTGTGTACTTCCTCATCCTTACACTTTATCAATTCGTACCCGCTGGACTCCACAATCACAGGTCCCTCTGTAGTCTCTGGAGGCCAGCGCTGGTCTTGATTGAAGAATTGATAATTCATGTTTATGAACATCATCTTTTCAACGTTTTGCGGAAGCAACCTCCTTCGCCGCTCACTGACCAGGTTCCCAGCTGCACTAAAAACTCTTTCAGAGTACACACTGGAGGGGGGACAACTCAGGTAAAATAGAGCCAGTTTGTACTGCCTTTTTTTCCTGCCAGTAAGTATAAGGACTGTCTGACATGTCTACTTGGATGGTGTCAGCAAAGTAATCCTCCACCATTTTTTCAATGGTGACAGCATCCAATGCAGCGACAGTAGACATGTCTGCAATGGTTGGTAGGTCCTACAGTCCAGACCAGATGTTCTCAGCATCCCCGCCAGCGGGTCGTTTATGAAATCTCAGCTGTTTCCTCGCAGCCACAGGTGTGGAAGAAAATGAAGAAGGAGCTGTTGGCATGTCACGGTCCTCTTCAGAGGACAATCTCCTGACCAGCAGGTCTTTGCACCGCTGTATACTTGTGTCCGCCGGAAACAGAGACACAACATATACTTTAAACCGAGGATCGAGCACGGTGGCCAGAATGTATTCCTCTGACTTTAAAAGAGTGACCACCCTCGGATCCTGGCAAAGCGTACGAAGGGCTTCATCCACAAGAGCTACATGCTTTGTGCAATCACAATGCTTTAACAGCTCCTCCCTCACTTTCTCCAGCTGCTTCTGCAACAGCCTTATCAGGGGAATTACCTGACTCAAGCTGGCAGTGTCGGAACTGACTTCTCGTGGGGCAAGTTCAAACGGCTGGAGAACCTTGCACAACACGGAAATCAGTCTCCACTGCGCTTGACTCAGGCGCATCCCCACTCCTTTGCCTATGTTGTAGGTGGCTGTGTAGGCTTGAATGGCCTTTTGCTGCTCCTCCATCCTCTGCAGCATATAGAGGGTGGAGTTCCAGCGTGTCACAACCTCTTGTTTGAGGTGATGGAAGGGCAGGTTCAGGCTTTTCTGATGTTGCTCGAGCCTGCGGTAGGCAGTGGCAGAATGCCGAAAGTGTCCAGCAATTTTACGGGCCACCGCAAGCATATCCTGCACACCCCTGTCACTCTTCAGGTAATGCTGCACCACCAAATTTATTGTGTGGGCAAAATTATGGCACGTGCTGGAAATTGCCCATATTTAATGCCCGCACAATGTTACTGGCGTTGTCCAACACCACAAATCCCCAGGAGAGTGTAAGTGGGGTAAGCCACTGCGAGATTATTTCCCTCAGTTTCTCTAAGAGGTTGTCAGCGTTGTGCCTCTTATTAAAACCGGTGATACACAACGTTGCCTGCCTTGGAACGAGCAGGCGTTTTGGAGATGCTGCTACTGATGCTGCTGTTGCTGCGGAAGGCGATGCATCTACCCAGTGGGCTGTCACAGTCATATAGTCCTTAGTTTGCCCTGAATCACTTGTCCACATGTCCGTGGTTAAGTGGACAGTGGGTACAACCGCATTTTTCAGAGCACTGAGGATACTTTTTCGTACTTCTCTGTACATCCCGGGTATCGCCTGCCTAGTGAAGTAGAATATCGACGGGATTTGGTACCGGGGACACAATACCTCCATCAACCGTCTTAATCCCACTCCACTGATGGCGGACACCGGATGCACGTCTAATACCAACATAGCTGTTACGGCCGCAGTTATCCGCTTTGCCATAGGATGACTACTGTCGTACTTCGTGCTCATGGCAAATGACTGTTGTACGGTCAATTGTTTAGTGAAAGACGTAGCGTTTTTACGACTTCCCCTCTGGGAAGATGACCTACTACCAGCAGAAACAGCAGCAGTAGTAGGCGTAGCGCTGCAGGATCCTCCGGAAGAATCCTGGATTGAAGAGGACTCAGTCCTGCCGGTAACATGGCCTGCAGGACTATCTACAATGGAGATCGAGGAGGAAATTGATGAGGAGGGTGTTGCTGGTGTGGATACAACAGGACCAAGGGATTTAGGTGTCCCTGGACTGCTGACGGTCCTAGCCACAGGTCCTGAACTAAACACTGAATTATGAAGGTTCTTCAGGTGACGTATAAGGGAGGATGTCCATAGGTGGCCAAGATCCTTACCCCTGCTTATTTGAGCTTTACATAAGGTACATATGGCCATACATTTGTTGTCCGGATTGGGATAGAAATAATTCCAGAAAGAAGAGGTGGATTTTTTGGTCTTCTGCCCAGGCATGACAATGGGCTTTTTCATCCCATGGACAACAACTGTTTCCCCCCCTGGTGCCTCATTTAAGATAACCACATCAGCATCCTCCTCGTCAAGTTCCTCCTCAGCACCAGCTACATCAATATCCTCCTCCCGCTGTACAACATTGACACCTTCATTAGCCAAATCTGTAACTGGACTGTGGGTGATCCTTCCAGCATATGCAGAGGGCGTGCTGCAAATGGTGAAATGAGCCACCTCTTCCCGTACAGTGATGGGAAGGTCAGGCTTCGCAACCACCAACACCCTTGGACTTGCCTTGGGGATTCATGATGACATCTCTTTAGAAGGCAGAGTTGTTTGCTGTGTTGCTGATGACAGCTTAACTCTCTTAAATTTTTTAGAGGGGGGGGGGAGGAGGAGGGCTTAGATCCTTGGTGAAGCTGAACCACTAGTCATGAACACGGGCCAGGGCATAAGCCGTTCCTTGCCACTCCGTGTCGTAAATGGCATATTGGCAAGTTTACGTTTCTCCTCAGATGATTTTAATTTTCTTTTTTTGCTAATTTTAGTGAACTTTGGCTTTTTGGATTTTACATGCCCTCTACTATGAGATTGGGCATCGGCCTTGGCAGACGACGTTGATGGCATTTCATCGTCTATGTCATGACTAGTGGCAGCAGCTTCATCATTAGGAGGAAGTGGTTCTTCATCTTTCCCTACTTTATCCTCCAAATTTTTGTACTCCATTATATGCAGCACAAGAGAGCGTACCCCTAAACCACACACACCCGGCAAAGGCTTTAAAAATTATATGCGGCACAGGACAGTACCACTGGACTGGAGTTATACAGCAGTACAAATTCCTTTATACTGCAGGAACAGTGAACGTAGTTTAATATTGCAGTAATAATATTTCTGGACTGCAGGAATAGTGAACGTAGTTTAATATTGCAGTAATAATATTTCTGGACTGCAGGAACAGTGAACGTAGTTTAATATTGAAGTAATAATATTTCTGGACTGCAGGAACAGTGAACGTAGTTTAATATTGCAGTAATAATATTTCTGGACTGCAGGAACAGTGAACGTAGTTTAATATAGAAGTAATAATATAGCTGGACTGCAGGAACAGTGAACGTAGTTTAATATTGCAGTACTAATATTTCTGGACTGCAGGAACAGTGAACATAGTTTAATATTGCAGTAATAATATTTCTGGACTGCAGGAACAGTGAACGTAGTTTAATATGGAAGTAATAATATTTCTGGACTGCAGGAACAGTGAACGTAGTTGCATATTGAAGTAATAATATTTCTGGACTGCAGGAACAGTGAACGTAGTTTAATACTGAAGTAATAATATTTCTGGACTGCAGGAACAGTGAACGTGGTTTAATATTGAAGTAATAATATTTCTGGACTGCAGGAACAGTGAACGTAGTTTAATATTGAAGTAATAATATTTCTGGACTGCAGGAACAGTGAACGTAGTTTAATATTGAAGTAATAATATATCTGGACTGCAGTAACAGTGAACGTAGTTTAATATTGAAGTAATAATATTTCTGGACTGCAGGAACAGTGAACGTAGTTTAATACTGAAGTAATAATATTTCTGGACTGCAGGAACAGTGAACGTGGTTTAATATTGAAGTAATAATATTTCTGGACTGCAGGAACAGTGAACGTAGTTTAATATTGAAGTAATAATATTTCTGGACTGCAGGAACAGTGAACGTAGTTTAATATTGAAGTAATAATATTTCTGGACTGCAGGAACAGTGAACGTAGTTTAATATTGAAGTAATAATATTTCTGGACTGCAGGAACAGTGAACATAGTTTAATATTGCAGTAATAATATTTCTGGACTGCAGAAACAGTGAACGTAGTTTAATATTGAAGTAATAATATATCTGGACTGCAGAAACAGTGAACGTAGTTTAATATTGCAGTACTAATATTTCTGGACTGCAGGAACAGTGAACGTAGTTTAATATTGAAGTAATAATATTTCTGGACTGCAGGAACAGTGAACGTAGTTTAATATTGCAGTAATAATATTTCTGGACTGCAGGAACAGTGAGCATAGTTTAATATAGAAGTAATAATATTTCTGGACTGCAGGAACAGTGAACGTAGTTAAATTAGATATTGCAGTACAAATATTTCTGGACTGCAGGAACAGTGAACGTAGTTTAATATTGAAGTAATAATATTTCTGGACTGCAGGAACAGTGAACGTAGTTTAATATTGAAGTAATAATATTTCTGGACTGCAGGAACAGTGAACGTAGTTTAATATTGAAGTAATAATATTTCTGGACTGCAGGAACAGTGAACGTAGTTAAATTAGATATTGCAGTACAAATATTTCTGGACTGCAGGAACAGTGAACGTAGGTAAATATTGCAGTACTAATATTTCTGGACTGCAGGAACAGTGAACGTAGTTTAATATTGAAGTAATAATATTTCTGGACTGCAGGAACAGTGAACGTAGTTTAATATTGAAGTAATAATATTTCTGGACTGCAGGAACAGTGAACGTAGTTAAATTAGATATTGCAGTACAAATATTTCTGGACTGCAGGAACAGTGAACGTAGGTAAATATTGCAGTACTAATATTTCTGGACTGCAGGAACAGTGAACGTAGTTTAATATTGCAGTACTAATATTTCTGGACTGCAGGAACAGTGAACGTAGTTAAATATTGCAGTACTAATAATTCTGGACTGCAGGAACAGTGAACGTAGTTTAATATTGCAGTACTAATATTTCTGGACTGCAGGAACAGTGAACGTAGTTAAATATTGCAGTAATAATATTTGTGGACTGCAGGAACAGTGAACGTAGTTAAATATTGCATTACTAATATTTCTGGACTGCAGGAACAGTGAATGTAGTTAAATATTGCAGTACTAATATTTGTGGACTGCAGGAACAGTGAACATAGTTTAATATTGAAGTAATAATATTTCTGGACTGCAGGAACAGTGAACGTAGTTAAATTAGATATTGCAGTACAAATATTTCTGGACTGCAGGAACAGTGAACGTAGGTAAATATTGCAGTACTAATATTTCTGGACTGCAGGAACAGTGAACGTAGTTTAATATTGCAGTACTAATATTTCTGGACTGCAGGAACAGTGAATGTAGTTAAATATTGCAGTACTAATAATTCTGGACTGCAGGAACAGTGAACGTAGTTTAATATTGCAGTACTAATATTTCTAGACTGCAGGAACAGTGAACGTAGTTAAATATTGCAGTAATAATATTTCTGGACTGCAGGAACAGTGAACGTAGTTAAATATTGCATTACTAATATTTCTGGACTGCAGGAACAGTGAACGTAGTTAAATATTGCAGTAATAATATTTCTGGACTGCAGGAACAGTGAACGTAGTTAAATATTGCAGTACTAATATTTCTGGACTGCAGGAACAGTGAACGTATTTTAATATTGCAGTACTAATATTTCTGGAATGCAGGAACAGTGAACGTAGTTAAATATTGCAGTACTAATATTTCTGGACTGCAGGAACAGTGATCGTAGTTTAATATTGCAGTACTAATATTTCTGGACTGCAGGAACAGTGAACGTAGTTAGATATTGCAGAAGAAATTTTTTTATACTTTTTTTTAAAAAAAATTATAATTTTTTTTTATTATTTATGTATAATTTTTGTATAATTTTTTTATAACAATGGACTTAGCAGGAAAGAGCACAGGACACAGCACCACTGGACTCAGCAGGACAGAGCACAGGACACAGCACCACTGGACTCAGCAGGACAGAGCACTGGACAAAGCACCAATGGACTCAGCAGGACAGAGCACAGGACAAAGCACAGGACAAAGCACCAATGGACTCAGCAGGACAGAGCACAGGACAAAGCACCACTGGACTCAGCAGGACAGAGGAGAAGGACACAGCACCACTAAGAACCCAACCTCACGCTACCCTGATCAATGCCCGACTGAAGATGGCGGCGGCAAGCGGGGAATTTATAGAATCCGGGTATCGCGAGATCCGACGGCGGGATTTGGAGTCAGAGCTTCATTTTCATTGTTTCTCTCCGCCGGAAATACCCGAACAGTGCTCGGATCGCCCTTGGATCCGTACTGTTCGGGTGGGCTCGGATTGCAATAATCCGAGCCCGCTCATCGTTAGTATTAATGGACAGTCTCAGAGAAAACTTAAAGACAAGGGTACAAACCTTATCACCTTATTGGAGAGGCATCACAGTAGATGCTCTTAGAGAGTCTGCCGTGGAGCATGACAAAAACATTTTTAGAAAGAAAGAGGCACAGAGTGATATGTTGATGACGGTAAGTATTCAAGATCTAGAGGGACTTCACACACGACCACAAGCTTACAGCACAAACAAGAAGAGACATACGGCAGTGAGGTGTTACCACTGCAATGAAAAAGGACATCTCGTAAAACATTGTAGAGAGAAAAGAAACAAGACACATAGAGTGGAATCACATAGATACCCACAAAGGAGAAACACACAAGGCTATGAACATTCGCAACAGCTTCCCGTGCAAGTCATAGCAGCAAGTGCTTTGCGGGGTAGTGACAGTCAGCGCTAGGGATCAGGTCATACCTGTAGTCTACAGCCAGCTAGGTTATCTGAGAATCAGAGGGAAGAACCTACCATGATAGTTGACATAGCTGGTATGAAACAAACCTTTCTTGTAGATACAAGGGCGGCCAGGTCAGTGATAACTTCCCTTTTATATCTACAGGTCACTAACCAATCCGTTCCAGCTATGGGAGTAACGGGGATAGTGTTACATTACCCTTTGACTAAACCCGCAGAAGTTACTATCGGGCCTCTGCACACCAAGCATTCATTTCTCTTGGCTGCAGCAGCTCCTACTAACTTACTGGACAGGGATTTGTTGTGCAAAATGGTATGTGTCATCTACTGTACCCCTGATGGTGTATTACTAGACACACCAGGGATGGTTGTTCATGAGGTACAAGACATATTGAACACCCCACACAAGGTAATGTTACACTCTACCGTTATAGAAAAAAGTAAAGGAAATGTTACTGCAAATACCAGGTTCCCTATGGACCAAAGATGGACAGGACACTGGATTGATGGCAAATGTAGCCCCTGTCATGGTTAATCTAAAAAGTGGTAGGATAGCTCCAAAAATCCCACAGTATCCATTAAACCGGAGGTGGAATTAGGGGTGTATCCTGTTATTGAGAGGCTGTTGCAACAAGGGATCTTAATTCGTGCATCCAGCACAGCCAATAGTCCCATTTTCCCCGTGAAGAAGAGTGGGGGGGAGGGGCTATAGATTAGTCAAGGATCTAAGGGGAATTAACAAAGTTGTTGAGAGCCAATTCCCCGTAGTGCCCAATCCAGCCGTCATCCTCATGCAGATTCCACCGTCTGTCAGTCATTTCACTGTCATTGCCCTTTGTTCTGCCTTTTTCTCAGTCCCTCTTCAGCCTGACTGTCAAGATCTTTTCTTATTCTCCTAAAAGGGGGTGCAATACACATGGACCAGAATTCCCCAGGGGTTCATTGACAGCCCTAGTATTTTCTTCCAAGCCTTACATGACCGCTTACAATCCTTCCAACCAAGCAATAGGTCTCTTCTAATTCAATATGTGGACGATTTCTTGTTGTGCTCTGATTCGTTTATGTCATGTTACATGAAGCTAAATTGTTGTTGCTTCATCTCTCTCAAACAGGGCACAAGATTGCAAAGGAAAAGTTACAGCCATGTTAAATTAAGGTTAAATACTTGGGACACTGTCTCACCCAGGGGTTAAGACACTTGACAACGGACAGAATAGAGGCAATACAACACATGACTCTGTCACAGAACCAAAAGCAAATCCGTACCTTCTTGGGGATGTGTGGATACTGTAGATCCTGGATCCCGGCTTTTTTTATTCTGGTGCTACCATTGCAGGAGTTAGTCCCCTCCTCAAAACCTGAACGTGTCATACACACAGAGGAGTCAGAGAAAGCATTTTTTAATCTTAAAGATAGTCTGACTAGAGCACCTGAATTGGGAATACTGGATTATGAAAAGCCCTTTGAATTATACTGTACGGAAGCTGATGGCTGTGCAGCAGGTGTCCTCAAGCAGAAATATGGTGACGCTAGCAGACTGGTAGCATACTACAGTGCACAATTGGACACTGTGGCAAGATCACTCCCAACGTGTCTAAGAAGTGTTGCAGCAACTGCTCCTCTGGTAAGAGCGAGGATGTAGTATTAGGACATGATTCAACTGTCTATACACCTCATGCGGTATCTGCTCTGTTGATTTCAGCTCAAACTTCAACTAGGTTCACAAAATGGGAACTACCTCTGATGGCACAGGCAGACATCACCATCAAACGGTGTTGTACTTTAAATCCAGATACTTACCTTCCATATGTGCCTCAAGATGCACAAAGGGTTGGAGGTGAGGAGACTCTGGTTGGGGATGAGTTTTGCAGGTATACTGATACGCATGATTGTATGGAATATCTGAACCAGATTTTTACTGCAAGGCCCGACATACGTGACACCCCCTTGGAAAAAGCGGTCTGAAAGGCGAATGGATGTGGTCAAGAGTTCTCAGGACACTGGAGAGATGGACAAGGTAGGTCTGTACCTCCCAGAGCATATTACCCAGGCTTGGCTGAGGCAGCACATGGTCTCACTCATTTGGGTAAAGAAGGTATGTGCAAACTGGTGAGAGCATACTGGTGTGCACCTGGTTTATCTTCTCAGGCCAAAAAGAAGGCAATGTCCTTTCTCACTTTTTTGACAATACCAACTGAGCCATCCCATATCCCTCCTACAGTCGGACCTTCTCAGGTAATAGAAATTGTCTATATCCAATTACCACCTTGCAGGAATTTCAAATATGTGTTAGTGTGTATTGATGTGTTTTCCAGTTGGGTAGAGGCATATCCAGCAGCCACTAATACTGCTGTTTTCACTGCAAAGAAAATTGTTCAGGAATTTGTGTGTAGATATGGTATCCCTAGAATCATAGAAAGTGATAGGGGTACCCACTTTACCGGTGATATCTTCCAGAACATGTGTAAACTCATGGGAATCAATAGCAGACTTCATACTCCTTACCGGCCACAAGCCAGTGATAAGGTGGAAAGGATAAACGGTACCATTAAGAACAAGCTGAGTAAGATAATGGATGAAACTGGGTTGGTGTGGCCAGAAGCTTTGCCACTAGTCTTTCATAGCATCAGAACCACTCCCAGAGCTCCTCTTAATCTGAACCCCTTTGAAATACTTTTTGGCAGACAACCTCATTTGATCATAAGTCCACAGGACGATTTGAAGTGCAATAATGAAGTGACTGTGCAATATCTCATATAAATGAGCAGACAGCTAAAACAACAAAAGCTGAATATGCTGTCACCTGGTATGCCAGAAACGAACTGTCATGATGTTGAACCTGGGGAATATGTTATGATCCGCAATTTCTTACGGTCAGGTTGTTTAACAGACCGTTGGGAAGGCCTGTACCAAGAGACACTTGGGTCCATTCCACTCACTGCAGGAAAGTCAGTAGCCCAGAGAAAGTACGAGACAAAGCTGAGACCGACGACACTGATCTGTAACTCGTAAACCTGTTCCAGGAGACCTAAAGCCTGCATTTAAGACACCTGAGCCAAGGACGTTGCCCAGACTATCATCCCAGCAATGGAGTGGGGATTTTTGTTTTTCTTTTGTTCCAGGAGTTTTCGTTTTTATTTTTTGTAGGACACCCTATTTTTGTGAAGGAGGATGGATGACAGAGACGGGATCTGGTAGTGATACTGATGAAGTGGAGTTGGAGGAAAGGTTGATAGAACCAACAGTGCAGCCCATTATCAAGCTCGGTCCAGGGGTTATGTAAAGATCTGCTATCTTTGGAAATCGGAGGCAGTGTGAGGGGCTATTGTCTGATGAATATTGTATTTGTAGGTACTGTGACTCCCTAGTTGAAGAGAAGTGCATCCAGCGATGCCAGGTCTATAGTAATCTGGACATGGGCGGGCATCCTCTGGAGTATTATCACTCCCTAGTGGGTAAGGTCTTCAACCAAACCGAGTGCTGGGTGTGCTCTCATGTGCCTCAGGGACAGCATAACATAGGACTAGTGCCGTTCCGCACTAAACATCTCTGAGGTACTCGAATTAAGGGGAGGGAGATCCATAGACGGGAGGTACAATATCACTAGGTCTACTAGTCTGAAGCTTCGCCAATACTCCTTAGACCAGTCTTTGCTGTGTCTGAATATCTCAAAGGTAAAAAGACTGGAGAATTGGGAAGCTGACCTACATGATGAGACAATGGCTCACCACACTATTGTTGAAGGGAGACTTTCAAGGTCACCAATAGGCAAGAATATTGATGGGCATCATAGACTAGGACGTGTCAACAGACATAAGAAAGTATCCCTTGGGAAAGTCCCTATAGGTTATTGTAAAAATGTTATCCATGCTGACACTTGTCTCGAACAAATGGAGACACTAGGCATGGGTAGTTTTGTCAAAACTTTGTGTGATATTATCAATGATCGTACTGTACCTTATGTCCTCCCAGATGATATGTACTATGTGTCAAGGGCACTAGGAGTCTTTGCCCAGGATATCACCAGATGATGGACTTATCAGAGAAATATAGCTGGTATTATGGTTCTCTGGTAGCAGGGTGACAACAGAACAGGAGAAACAGCAGATGGTGAGAGAATGCTCAAGGAAAGTCTATGACTAGCAGCAACTGGTAATGAGTAGATGAATGTACACGAGGATCCAGATGGACAAGGAAACGTGAGGAGAGTCAGTGGTCTGCGTATAGCAAGTTGTACCACTGCTATAGTGAGGAGGAATGTCCAGGAGTAGCGAGGAGGTAGTGAGAGTCAGCGGTCTTTGTATAGCAAGTTGTACCACTGTCTATAGTGAAGGAATGGAATCCAGGTGAAGGTAGGTAACGGGGAAGTCAGTGGTCTGCGTGTAGCAAGTTGTACCACTGCTATGTGAGAGGATACTTGAAACTGGTGTCACAGGAAACAGGAGTCAGTGGTCTGCGTCAGCAAGTTGTACCACTGCTATATATATGTGAGGAGGGGCACGAGGAGATGAATGTAAAGCAGAGTATACACGGGGAACACAGAACTTGATCCCACGATGATATCCACAATACAACAATAACTGACCAGCGCTGCTTGAAGTATACAAAGTCTCAATAGCAATCCAGGCAATAGAAAACAAAGTCAATGGTAACAATAGCTTCAGTGGATAGGAGGCTCCGGAGAAGAACACAACTCAGTCCAGATGGATATGCAATACAAAAGCAAAGTCAATGGAAAGTATGCATACCGCGGTTCAGGAGAGCAGGCTGTCAAGGAGATGCGCAGGGATACCTGAAGGCTGAAGGCCGGCAGGAGGAGAGACCACTGGAGGGTGGAAGCGGTAATCAGGTAGGTGCAGCGCACGGCAGGTAATCCAGAATCAAAGAAGCAATACTCAGGAAGCAGTAGTAAGTGAAACTGGAAACATGATGAACACGGGAGAGTTGAGGCGGTCTGGTATCCAGTAGTAGTGGTAACGGAGGCAGCGGAGAGCTGACACGATAAACACAGGAGAGTTGAGGCAATCAGGAACTCTGTAGAAGTAACGGAGGCAGCGGATAGGAATCAGCTGAGTGCAGGCACGATGAATACAGGAGAGTTGAAGTGAGCAGGAACTCTGTAGTAGTAACGGAGGCAGCGGATAGGAATCAGCTGAGTGCAGGCACGATGAACACAGGAGAGTTGAAGTGGTCTGGCAACCACAATAGCAGTAAACAGGAATCAGCAGAAGCTGAATACACGAGGAACACAGGAACACCTTCAGAGGCTCATGGGGAATGAGACTCCAAGATCAGGCAACCAGGTAATGATCACAGGTGGTTTAAATAGGGAGGGTTACCTGATCATCCAATCAATTAAAAGCAACAGGTATTGAAGGCTTGATAAGGGCTGCACATGCGCAGACCCTCAGGATGGCGGACGGCCACGGTTCCTGAACACACGGGAAATGGCACTCACAGTCCGGTGAGTGACACTATGTTTTTGGCAAAAAGGCTTATTCCTGGTTAACTCAGAGTTCCAAGGGTTTGTGCTTTTTAGGTAAACTGGTTCCCGAGGCCATGACCATTACACATGTTGAAATTGTTGATATTCATAAGTCTACATCACCTCCATACATACACACACAGTATGAACATCATGGCAAAAGAAACATTATTCCTGGTGAAGAACCCATAGCTACAAAATTTATTAGTGAAACCACTGGTCTTCAAGTTATGGTTGCTTTAGATCCCCCTAGGATCGCTCGGGGAACTTTAAATTTTAGCTATATACAGGACCTAGCTAAATTGATAGACAATATCACCGAGATGTATGATGACACTTTCAGGTATACAGGTAGAGAGCTACAGGCTTATAAAAAGGAGTTGGTGCAACATAGACTGGTGTTGAATTACCTCACGTCTATTACTGGTGGATAGTGTGTGACTTTGGCTTCCCAATTCGGTATCAAATGTTGAACGGACATCACCAATAATACTGACGACCCCAAGGAAGTTATAGACCAGAAAATGGATGAAATTCTGCAACTAAAATAGGAATTTCGGAGGAACCATAATTCTTCAGTGTATGAGTTTGGAGTAAGGGTGGCAGGATGGTTCTCATGGTTGAATCATGCAAAGTGGTTTTCTGGTTTAGGAGAGTGGGTACAGAAAATTGTTGCTAGCATAGGTAAGCTCCTTATCCTTATACTTCGTGTCATCTTAGTAAATAGCTTATGTGTCAGATGTGTTCCTACACGGCCACATATACTTGTAATTAGCTCATATTAAAAGTAGTTGCAACACAGTTATTTGTACTGAAATGTAGCAGAGTTTATGGTGAAATATTATGTTATACACATGTTAGTGAGATCTAAGGTTCAGGTCACAGGAAACATATCAATGTTCGGAGCTGTATATAATACATACATTATAATAAACTATTACATTTATCACACCCTCCCTGCCACATCACCCAAGTCACCCCCAGACATACCACTGTGGCACCTTATAAATAAATGATAGTATTCAAGTCACAGATATCCAGTGTTAAGGATAACACTACATACTTGTTAGAAAATAAGTCTACTTGTTGGGAAATAAGTGGAAATGGCACAGATCTGAGCTAAATCTTCTAGATTTTTATAGCATGAGCAATGAATAGAAAAAAACTATGAGTTCCATTAAAAACAACTCTATCAGAAATAAGGTTTTAAAATCTGTACAGGCTTTCATACGACAAGCCATAACAACGTCGCTCAGCAACACATTGGTTTCTGTTTTTGCCTTGTTGAAAAATCACCGCGGAAGGTCTTGCGCGCAGGTCAGTGACGTAATTGTGAAAAGGGTGTATTGTTTAGCAGCGTTCTGTGGAAAATGGCGGCGTCCTTGTCTCTGGAGTTGGAGAGTTTATTAAATCCACAACCCCGGTTCTTGGATCCCGAGGATGACCATGATGAAGGTAGGAATTGGCCGGTGGATTAGTTACCATTATGGTGAAGTGCTTTTGAGGAAGGTTCGATAAGTGTACTCGATAGGGTAAAAGTACTGATAGTTCGGTGTCCCTCTGTGGCAGTAACGTGTACCTAACTGGCATTTCCAGCATTGTTGCTGTTATGTTTTAGATAATATATCCATTAATTATTCCTTGTAATCCGTGGAAATTGCCAGGGTCTTTACCCAGTCTTTCAAGTTGTATGTATATGATAGCATTTATGGACATAATTTCTTATCACTCAGCATAGAGAGTACCTTGATACTGGTCTTTCCACACGAGGCTGAAGTTGGCATCTAATTCGGCCAGCTTCTTATTGTGAATAGCTTATTTTTAAAGGATTAAATCAAGTTGAATCACTCATTTCACATCAGATTAACACTAAAGGGGGTCCCTTCTACAAACTGTAATCGTATTTAGCCTCACCCAACAACATTTTGGGCATGAAATCAGGGGACAAAGTCACCATATTTTATCATTTTGAATAAGTAGCTGCGGTTTTGCAAGGGTTAAATGCTGTTTGGCCACCAATTTGATAGTGGGCATCCACATAGGGTGACCAGTTACATATAAAACACCTTTTTTTTTGCCTGCCCCAACAATGTTTTGGGCATGCAGTCAGGTGGCAAAGTGGACACAGATAGCATTTTCATTATTTTGAATAAGTATCTGTAGTTTAGTAAGGGTTGATTTTTAAATAAAAAATAAATGTTGATTCCCATTGTCAAATTGGTGACCCAACGGCATTTAACCCTTGCAAAACTGCAGCTACTTATTCAGAATGATCAAATATGGTGACTTTGTCCCCTAATTTCATGCCCAAAACCTTGTTGGGTCAGGCTAAATACTATTGCAGTTTTTATAAGGGACACCCTTTAGTGTTAATCTGATGTGAAATCATTGATCCAACTTGAATTAATCTTTTAAAAATAAGCTTTTCTGAATAAGAAGCTGGCCGAATCAGAAGCTAACTTCAGCCTCGTTCTTTCCTCTGATGTTCGTGTCACTCATTGTCTATATTTTAGGTTTCTTAACGACTACTGGGTTATTTAGGTTTTAGGTACTACTACAGGTTCCCCTCCAAGCTGTTTCACTCTTGGTAGATGAATACTATTTTGGACCTAGCTTCCCTTCCCCTCTTTCATGCATAAATTATACAGTTATAAATATGTATGGGAATATTATTAGTAACTCTTTCTTATGACATCTAGTGCTTTCTGTTATTTGTAATTTAAATACCTTCATTTTCTATATATGTCCCTGGCAATTTATTTATTAGATCGGGGAGGGGGGGGGGGGGGGAGTGAATTCCACAACACATAGACTATTGTACATTAAAATATGGAGTGACTGGAAACAACATCATCATCATCATTTATATAGCGCCAGCAGATTCCGTAGCGCTTTACAATTGGGAACAAACATTAATAAGACAATACTGGGTAATACAGACAGAGAGGTAAGAGAACCCTGCTCGCAAGCTTACAATATATAGGACAATGGGAGTTTGAAACACAATGCCATGTGCTACATCATATTGCGCAATGGACAAGCTAGAGTGTAAAGGTAAAAGTATTAAGTGGGCAGTGTGTGGCGATGTTGGTCAGAGGGTTGTTGTCTTGTGTTCGCTGTTTACAGGATGGTAATAGGGTAATCTAGGGAAATTAAGATGGTGGTTGAGGAATATCATAACCTTGTCTGAAGAGGTGGGTTTTCAGTGAACGCTTGAAGGTTTGAAGACTAGAAGAAAGTCTTACTGTACGAGGGAGGTAATTCCACAAAGTGGGTGCAGCCCGTAAAAAAACCTGTAACCGAGAATGGGAGGGTGTGATGAGAGTGGAAGAGAGACTAGATCTTGTGCAGAACGGAGGTGTAGAGTTGGGAGATATTTTGAGACAAGATTGTGGCTTCTGCAATGCTTGCCTGGAGGTGGGGTTGCATTTTAACTTGCAGTTTTACTCCCAGGGCAAAAAGATAGTTTTCAGCTCTTATCCTTAACACTGCATATCTGTGTGTATCTAGCAAAATGAAAACATTAGGTATTTGTTCATCTTTTGATCAAAACATTTAAGTCTGCATCCCAGCTTCAAGGGCACCTCATTATATGCAGGTCCTACACTGACCTATGTGCTTTATGATTTACTCCCAGAAAGTCAACAGAAGTCACTGTTTATTTAAATCAAGTGTGTTATTGTTTTATTATGTGACCACAGGACTTTTATCTTGCATTAATTTAATCTCATTCGATGGAGCAGGCAGCATTCTGAATGCAAGTAACATCGCAAGTGGATATGTGGTCATTGAAACCACTGGGTTCCATTTTCATTCTTGTTTTGGCACAAATTTGATGGCAGTGGGTATGTGGCTGTCCTGAAAAAAAAAAAAAGACCTTGTACCCAGTATCAACTGTAATGTTATAGACAAGCACAAATGTATCTACATTTTACAGAGGTGTTTTGGTTTCATGTTATTGCTTTTATTTATTTTTTTTGCTTCCTCTGTTGCCAAAATTAATGTCCATTTTGCCTCAGTTGAGTGTTATAAATGGTCAATTTCCTATTAAGCAAGCAAATGGCAGAGCTTGCCTATATTTATATAAGCCAGTTTAGTATCGCAGACATAACATAGCCATAGTGTTTTTTTGTTTGACTGAAGGGAAAATGTGACTTTTTTTTTTTTTTTTTTTTTTTTTTTTTTTTTTTCCCCTGAAAAGTTTTATATATATATATATATATATATATATATATATATATAATTATATCTCTATCTTTCTGTCTTTCTATCTCTCATTTCTCAAAGGGTGATCTGGGTTTTCCCAGACAGTGTGATTTGTTAGGAAGACAGCATGGTGACCTAAATATCATGTATCACAGAGTTAGACTGTATAATGTGACATGTTGCTGAGATTTGTGACCTGTACGAAGCCATAAGGCAGTAGTCTAGAAGAAACTCCTCATACAATCAAACATGTCTGCAAATAAGGCTATAAACCAAAGGCTGGATTTAAGATTATTTTATGCTCATACGAGCTTTTTTTTTTAGAATGAAATTACAAAACAAGTAAGGGATGAGGAACAATGTTTTGGGGGACCCTCCCCTTTCTCAGGTGCAGAATTCTGCCTTACTTGGAGACACGTGTGGTTGAAACGGCAGGGGAGGAATCTGACTGAATTAAGAGGATCACCGTCTCTAATTGAGGTGATAGGTTTAAATCTAACATCTATTAAAGTTTGTTTACCAGAAATTCGCTGTAAATTTATATAGTGTATATTTTATCCGGTGTATTTCTCTGATCGATGGTGGTTGTGTACTTATAGTTTAAGAATAGTATAGGGTTCAAATATAAGACTAGTCAAAATTGAATGTATGTGGAAAGAGGGCGGTGAGTAACTTTTATATTCATAAACTGTAAAGGAAAATTAAATCTTAATGGTTATTGAGGAATAGAATAGGAAGCTGTGCAGCCCTGTCTAATTATCTGAATAGAAGACATTTTCATTTGCACTGTTAACTTTAACTCTTTAACTTCTTGTGTTCTCACTGAATCTTACTGTACTGAAGCAGGTTGCAGCACACTGCACTATAAACTATAGTTGGTCAGCCTGTCACCTCAACACATGACTATTTTTGAAAATGTGTTTAGAGGCTCATGTCAACTAATTGAAGTCTATCTGCAACCCTTTGCTCTAGCTTCCACAAAGCCAGGTGTGCACACAGGTACTGACATTTGAATGGTAGAGAGGGGTGGCTGGAAGTGAGTACTATTATTTTATTATGTACTGCCCACAGACAAAGTTTACATTTAGGGAGAGAAACTCTTTAATAAGTTGCAAAAATTAATTGTACAATGTTTTTGTTTTCTTAATATACCCTTCCAGCATTAGCATTGACTTTATGCATTGACTTTACATACATTTTCTTTTGTTGCAGTCACCACCGCCAAAGTTGTTGACAAATTTGATGAAGGAGGAATTGATGACGATGAGGATAATGCTATAATACTTGGAAACCTCAAAAAAAGCACAGTGACCTTTCTATCTGATACAGATAAAAGGTATTTGGGAAAGGCAACATCTCGGAAGGATTTGAAAGCTGAATTTGGGGACCAATCTTTCTCAGATTATGGTGAGATTTAATTGTATAGTGCTTGTTTTTCTTAAGCATTATTAAATTATATCAATTATCTGCTTTTACTATTGTGTTGCTTACTCATCTGCTAAATGTTAAAATAGGTTTGGCAAGACAGGACTTTAACACAGTTTAATATCCAGTACTGAGTAAATTTATGCTGTCCCCAAGAACATCTCCAATCCCCTAGGTGGGAGCAAATTCATCTTTTGGAAAGCCAATATCATCTCTCCGATCCTTGCAGACTGCAAAAACCCATCTAATTGGACATGTACCTTTTATTCAGCAGTCCACAGGAATTTCTCCAGTATTCACTATATCCTATTATTCCTTGTCCACAACCTAAACAGCTAAGCTTCTAAGGGGAATATTTACTACACTGCGGGCTTGAAAAAGTGGAGATGTTGCCTCTAGCAACCAATTGGATTCTAGCTGTCATTTTGTAGGATGTACTAAATAATTAAGTAGAATCTGATTGGTTGGTTTTTCAGAATTGCATTTTAGTAAATATATCCCGAAGACTTTTTCTCAATCAAAGGGAAAATCTGGATGCTGATATTGCAATGTTTTAAAATTAATTTTACTATTGCTAGCATGCAAAGACCCTGGCCTGGATATATTTACAGGTGAATATTTCAAAAGCCTGCAAAATAATATAGTACCTACTTTTACTTTCACAGTTCAAATGGATTCACCACACTAGTACTCACTATCCAAAATGTAATAATACCCATGCCACATTTCTTCTCAAATCCAGTAAATACCACCGACTAGTCTCCTCTTATCAACCCATAATGCTTCTAAACCCGTATTAAAGGTTTATTGCTGCTTTTTTTTTATTTTTTTAATTTGCTTATTTTCTGATCACCAACTAGGGTTTGTAGATTTTCAGCTTAAAAGCCGTAAATGGAGTAGTCACATCTATTGTGGTGGTAGTGATTTTTTTCATTGCAACCTGCTTCCCTCAACACTCTTCTCGGTGTAGTAAAGCCTTCAATACTGTACCCTGGTCCCATGTCTGTGTTCTAGATGCTAGAGCATTTGGTCTTATTTTACTCCCCTTATGAGCTATTTTTAAATTTAAATAAGCAATGGCATGAGAGCGAGATTGACCAAAGGTATACACCAGAGCTGTCCTATGACCCCACTACTTTTTAATCTCTCTTTATATTCCGTTGCTAAATTTGAAGAATTTGGGAAAAGCTATGGATTTCCCATTAAGTCTCATTATGTTAACAGCTCTTTCCATGTAGCCGAGAAGCAAGATCTTTCTGCTAGGTTAGATATATCTCCATAAAGTGGACTAAGCACTCCATTATGTACTTGGGTTTCAAGTTGCCCAAAAATCCAACTCCTCTATACGACAATAACATTACTTGTGCAGTCGGTAACATTCTGAAAAGTGTCTTCCAAGTGTTGATACACAATACCTTTCCCACCATTATGCGATTTAAAGATAAATAATTTAATTTATTTAGGAATGAACTGGTTCAAAGTTTCACTTTAAATAAGCAAAAGCAGACTAAAACAATTTTTTGGAGATGTGGAAAAGATATTTCCACATCCACCAAGAGACCTTCCCATACATGTTTTAGAGAAGTACGTATATGAGCTCTGCTACAATTAGACTTATATACCTGCAAGATTTATACCAGTTTGGGGCTTTTGGGATGTTGTGAGGTCTACCCTCATCTGTCTTGCCATGCTGATACACACCATGTTAAATGCCACAATATTTACTCCATCTTTCTGAACCAGGTGTGTAGGTCTAGTAGTTTATTGACTTATCACAGGTTATTCTGCTACGCTAATCGTGAAAATGGATTTGCTGAGTCTACCCTCTGCTTTTGTAAAACAGAGAAACCCTTATTAGAATAATTGTTACAAGTGTACAGTACTTTTCCAAGTTCATGTACTTCAGCTGTAAAGTTTGATTCAGCAAAATGGTTGACTGCAAGGTTATTTATTTTTAATATTTGATTTAGTATGCTGGAGTGGTTAACACAAATCAAATTATTTTGTGTTTAGGGTTGTGTCTAGGGGTTTTAGTGGTGGCAGTGGGGGGCTGTGTGATATGTGGAGTTAAGTTGAATATGTGCTGTGTATTTAAATGTATAACCATAGCCCAGGGCTCCACAAAACCTAATTACCATAGTGATTAAGAAATGCACTCTTTTGACCCTAACCTTAGGGGACTTCATGTTAGGCCCCAAAATTCCCTTGTACTTAATCAACTAGATAAATATAATTCTGACATCTGTCTAACAGAGACACACTTACTAAAGAAGCTGTGGGTTGGATGAGCATACAGTGCCTCACACACTATATACTCAAGAGGAATGTCGGTCTTGATTCGTACACATTTTAGCTTTTACTTTGGATAAACTTAAACACATAGCGATCTACTTTATCAGGGGTGTTATTAATTCATCCTTAATAACAATATTGGCTGTCTATGTTCCACCTTCAGATAATGGAGATGTTTTGTAAAACTTTGGTGAATTTATTTCTCACTCACCTGAGTCCCCAGATATTTGCCTACAGGATTTTAAAAATGTTCTTGATAGAAGGGGGCATTTTTTTGCTCAATTAGTGGCCCAGTTGTGCCTGACTGTTTCATGGAAAAGAAGACATCCAAATACTCTATAATACTCTTGTTTTTCCACAACGCTTTCTGCTGTACTGGAAGTGGAATATAGACCCAGGTGGGATATTTGATTATTCACCCTTGCTGTTATGCTTGGCTCTTAACCTCCCTAAAGGCCAGGCATTTTTGAAAGCTTAACCCATTCTGGCTGAACCTACTGTAATAATTACCTTTACGGTCTCCATTCCCTAATTCTCCAAAGACAGTAGATAGTTTCTTGACTTTCCACTTGCGTTATATGACATAGATAAAGCCATTGCATTGTTTCCTAATGTTAAGGCCTGGGGGTCAATGGATATTAAGCGCTATAAACTTTTAATGGTATGATGACCCTCAGGTTCCATTTCCCAATCCATGTCTGTGGCTTCAAATGTGGTGATTTATAGGCAGATAATGTTTTTTCTGTTTGATGCAAATGAGATTCCCTGCTCCAAGTGGTTGATGGATTTGACTGATTCTTTAATTGGGACAAATACAATTTTCTTCCTTTTGAAAAAAAAACCAAAACAAAAAAGATGGGACAGGACGGACTTTCAGGCATCTCATCTCATTTCCTTCAGCCTCGACTTGGCTCATGCCCTTCCCCCTGCACCCAAATACACACGTACACAATGAAACCAAAGTACTCTTAACCCAATCCACTTCTCATTTTCACTTAAGCAACTATTTTCTCCAATGACTGCATTGTCCTGTCCTAATCAGGCTGCCTCTTTCTATAACAAAACACTCACTTTGGCCCTAGACAATGCAGATCCAGCTACTACACATAGTCTCCAACGATCCAAACCCCAGCCATGGTACATCAAATAGACCCGCTACCTACAAAGGTTCTCCCGCACTGCAGAGTGGCACTGGAGGAAATCTCGTACCTATCCTGATTTCCTCCACTATAAATTAATCTTTTCATCTTACAGCACTGCCCTTTCAATTGCTAAACAAACATTCTTCAAATCTCTAATATCCACCCAGTCTTCTAACCCACGTCCCCTCTTTGCCACCTTCAACTCACTTCTCTGCCCGTCTGCACCACCTCCTCCTTCCTGCCCTTGATTTTTCAACCTATTTCAAAAGACAAAATTGACACCATTCGACGAGATATTTCCTCATGCCAAATTCCACTCACTCTACCCAACTTTACCTACACTACCCAATCCACCCTTAATTAATTATCTCCAGTAATTGAAGACAAAGTTTCTGCACTCATTTTATCATCTCACCCTACAACCTCTTCACTCAATCCTATTCCCTCCAAACTTCCTTTTTGTACACCTCTTTGCTGCTAGAACTATAAAGGGATGCTTTAGACAGGATGGTAACTGTGTGGAAGCTCATAGTTGGTATATTTAAGTTTAATAACCTGATATGCTGGTCATTTTACAAAGCCACACCCACTAATGTATATAGACCCCAACTTTTGCATTTCTTTTAATTATTTAAGTTACTTATATAGCGCCTACATATTACACAGTGCTTTACAGACCATATTAAATGAATAACAAATTCACATTAGTCCCTGCTCCAGTGGCGCTTACAATCCTATATTGACGCTCAACCTACCACTATGTCTTTGGAGTTTCTTAGAAAACCCAAGAAAAATGGAGAGAACATACAAACTCCACACATATAGGGTCATAATAGTACTCATGACCCCAACATTGTGAGGCGTATGGTAGTACATATAGGGGCGTATTCAATTGTTAGCGTTAACGCTAACAAACGAGCGCTCAAAAAATCTTACCGTTAATATGGTAATTACTCGCGGAATTTCAGCTCGCAGCCCCCTGAGCGGCGAGCTGAAATTCCGTGAGTAAACTACCGTATTAACGCTTTTCGCGCGCAATATTACAGTATAAACGGTAATATTTTTTGAGCGCTAGTTTTTCAGCGTTAACGCTGACAATTGAATACCCCCCATAAGATTAATAACTCCTAGTTTTGGAGTCGTCTTCCAAGGTTGTAGCAAGTGTGGGACATACTGTAATGTACAGGGCTTTGTGGGGCTTGTAATTTTAATGTAGTTGGATAAATTGTATAAGCCATTGCCTCCTCCCTGTACTGATAGTTAGTTTGTCATCAATGAGGGATGAGGTACAGTGGATTTAGTTATTGCTTAAGTACTGCTGGGAGAAAGGAATCAGATGTGAAGGCTTGAGGGTGAAAACTGGGGTCCTGTGTGTTTATGCTTGTTTGTGTGTATTGGTAAATGCCTATATGACAGAGAGGGAGCAGTTGCCTACCATGCAGGAGTTTACTCCTTTGCATAGCAACTGCTGTCTGTTAAATTCTCAGGCAAATCACTAACTGTGCTAATGTAATACAATTGGGACATAAGGGAACTAAAACCGATCAGAAGACAAACATATTGACAAAATGAGACGCATACACAGCCAACTAAGATATAGAAGTACACTGTGCTGTAATTTGAACAAAAATGATCCCGGTCCCCTTTAATCTGCATTTTATACATGTCTATTAGAATCTGGTATTGTAGCAAGTGATTTATTTAATCTTAAATTGAACATCTCATTTGATTATGCTCTAAATGTATACAACTTTTAGTTGTGAGACAGTGAAATATGTTCTTGTGTTTTGATAGATGAAGAGGCATCACAGGGTGATTCATATGATGCTGACGAATTAGGGAGCAGTAAGGAAGACGGAGCAGATACAGAAGAGAGTGATTACAATGACAAACTTTTAGATGATGGCAGCCACCACAGCTCACAGGAAACCCATGAAGAATATGGGGGCAAATATGCAATGGAATGCTCAGAATTGCAAGATGGTGGCGTGCAGACCTTCTCGAAAGAAAAGGTGTCAACAGATGTTGCTAAGGGCCAAAGCATTAAGAACCAGATGGGTAAGTTACTATTTTTACTGATATTAAATAAGTAATTTGCTGCAAAAAATTTGTGCTACAATGCTTCTGTATAAATGATTTGCAGTTTGGTGCATTTGACTAGACTGAGCATGTATTGCATTAATTCTACTAAGCTAAGGACACAGACTAGCCAATAATGAAGTAGTAGATATTTCTTTGGACCTGCATTGTGGTATCAAACAGACTTGTGATTTGTGTGTCAAATCACAAACTGATAAATTGGAAAATCATTCATATGTTTTCTGGTGGCAATACAGTTGTTTCCTCTTCACCTCTCAATAGCAGGCATAACTCTGGATGTAGATTCCCCTTTCCAGTTTAGGTAGAGACAGGTTAAAAAACCTGCATACTTTATAAGCTAGTTCCTCCACTTCCCCTATGTATTTTTCTTTTTTTTATAAATAGGTAGGGCATGTAGTGGGTTATTTTCTGTAGTGTAGGAGCTTACCTGCTCTGAGTTCCCAGCAACGCCCCAGTTTGTACTGCAAAACATTTAGAGATGGGTCAAAGAAATGATTATACAACGTACAAAGTAATTGTTGTATGGTACTAATGTTCCGGTGCTCACTCAACACAAGTAATAGCAATATCTTTGGCAAACAAGGTTTCTGTAGTGGAACTTTGCAAATCAGTTGGGTGTTTTTCTATTCATACTTTCACTAGTCATTATCTGGATATTTTATCCGTCTTGGGTTCTCCGTTTTCGAGACATTCTCATTTCAACCACAAAATAATCATTAATTTGCAGCATATATGGCTGGATGCTTTCTCTTGTGTTTTATTTAAGTGAACAACTTCATAAACATATCGGCTTGTCTTTTGGAGAATCTGAAATGTCAGTGGAAAAAACTAAAACTGTATTTTGCAAATCACCTTACTAACTGATAGAAGCACATACACAAATGCGAGTGGTGTTAGAGTAGGCCTAAACATTTTCTTTCTCAATTTGTTTTGTGTACAAGGAAGTAATTGTGAAAATATTCTTCATCTTGAATCTTACTATCCATTAAAATGGGTAAGTTCCCTTTACAGCTTGGGTTGAGATGGGTTAAGTAAAAGGGCCACAGACACTTTATAAGGCAGCTCTTCCCCTGCGCCTCTTCCTGTCTCTGCTATTGGTAGGTCAGCTAGTGTTTGGTATTTTCTGTAGTAGGCTTATCTTCTTTGTGGTCCCAGCAATGCACTATGCATGGTATAAGTAAAGCACTGGTCTGGCTACCTGGGGAACACCAGTCTGCTTCCTACAGGAGCAGATCTGGTGTAATGATTAAAATTTAGTCCCGTTCACAGACCACGTTCGTCTGCACATGCTGCGTCACAGGGCACCAAAATGGAGGACCAGACTAAATGGGATCTCTGAACTGCTCTTAAGCGTTCCCTTTTCTGGAGGAAAGGATTGCTCTAGAGTATTTTGATAAGGAATAAATTGTAACCATAAGTCACATTTTTTTATCTACAGTAAAGACCTTTCTGTAGGAGGAAATGCGTTTATTTACTCACTCATTAGCCATGAATGGTTCTCTAAGGTCCCTTCTTCCCCTTTCTTCCATTTTCTTTACCTCTAAACAAATGACTTATCAGAAAGAAAGGCATTTCTATGTACAGCTGAGAAGGTTAGTGAGACAGATGGAGGTGTGGGGGCTGTGAGAATTGTTAGTGTGCACATGAGTCTTGTGGAATTATAACAAGAACATTGTAACTGTACTTGTGTACATATATTTATATATTTTTTTCTTTAACTCCTTTGGGTAATTCATATGTGAGATCTTTTATCCTCCAGTCCATAAAACTATTTTGTATTTATCATTTATGCCATAAGTTGATGTACAAAAGTGGTATATTTTGTACTTCTAAAGTTTGAGCTGGGTATACACTACAGAAATTTTTTTCCAATGTGATTTTGTTAACAATTGTACCTACGACTGGGGAAAAAGAAAAGTCCTGATCAGCATGCCTATTTATGTGTACACATTTTACAAGATTTAGTTTCAGATCTGTGCTCTACATCTGTCATAACCATCGGGTGAAAAGATCGTGACTCTGCATGCTCCATAGAGATCTATGGACGCTGCTGGTCGTGAGGGCATACAGACTGCAGAATTGGAACGATTATCGTTCCATCGTTGACTGAGATTTTTTGTCTCAATCAAACAACCCGATATGCTTTGGAGCGATAATCGTTTATTGTTGGAGCGTACACTAATACGATATCGGACGAATGACTGTTTATCGTGTTAGGGTGAAAAACCTGTAGTGTGTACCCAGCTTTAATCTAATCTCTTGTGAGAAAAAAAAGCTTTGAAATTTTATTGTAATTAACAATAGTCCTAGAGGTACACTGTCCGATCTCTGTCAAGAAGCTCCTGCCTTAAGCATTCCTTTAAGGCCCTGCGAGAGTACGGTTACTCTCCAACTGTCTCAAGATTCTCCAACAACTCCCCCCCCCTCCCCCAGACAGCTCCCCTTTTGTCCCTTCCACAACCCCCCACTCATTGTCCTCTTCTGATTGGTGGTGTGGAGAGTTTGGGTGGTAACAGCGGTGGAAATAGTGCATGACATCAGTGGTCTCCCCCCTGCGGTGATGGTGCCATTCGGACTGTGTTGCAGACTTGCTAGAACAATAGTTAGCAAACAGGGAGAGACCCCCTCCTGATTTTAGATAAGGTCCTGACCCTACTCTTTTTAACCTTTCCACTACTTTTTGATGTCACAGGGTCCACAGCTGATTCCCACTTCCTGTGAGCTGCCTCTCCCCTCCCTCTCTGGACACCACAGCAATAACAGATCTGGCCACCGGGCGGCATTAAATAACAGAGTGGGCCATGGTTGTTCAGTTGGCCCACTGAGGACAGACCGGGTTGGCAGGATATTCTCAATATAAGGCCTGGGTCTGTCACACTCACACACACACACAGACAGGGAGAGACTAGGGTCAATTTTGATAGCAGCCAATTAACCTACCAGTATGTTTTTGGAGTGTGGGAGGAAACTGGAGCACCCGGAGGAAACCCACGCAAACACAGGGAGAACATACAAACTCCACACAGATAAGGCCATGGTCGGGAATCAAACTCATGACCCCAGCGCTGTGAGGCAGACGTGCTAACCACTAGGCCACTGTGCTGCCCATATATACTTGTATTGCTGCAGGCTTGCCTACAGTAAAATGGCCACAATCAACATAACTTGTCGATTTCCTGTCTTTTTGCCCTTTGAGCTGGTGTTTAGTTTTTCTTTGTTAATAAAAGATATACACTTTGCAGCACCCAGTACCAGAAAGGTGTACCTAACAAACAATTCCTAGAAATCCTGGTTCATGTTGACACAATGGCATCATGCTGCAGATTTGTCGAGTCATGCTCCCGTTCCACCACAACCTAAAGGTGTTCTAGTGGATTAACATCTGGTGAGTGTGGTAGACTTTGGCCTTGAAGGGATGCACATGGTCAGCAACAATACTCTGATAAGCTAAGGCATTTAAAAAGTGGTCAATTGATATTAAGGGGCCTAATGTGTGCCAAGAAAACATTCCTCATAACATTACACCTTCCCCACAATATTACACCTTCCCCACAATGCAGCATTGATACAAGACAGGATAAATTCATGTTTACACCAAATTCTGTCCCTACCATCTGCATGCTGCAGCAGAAATCGAGTCATCAGAACAAGTAATATTTTTCCGATTTTCAGTTGTCCGGTTTTGGTTTCCTTTTCATAGCTGACACGAGTCAAACCCTGTAGGATCTGCTGCTGCTTTAGCTATCGACCTCAAGGTATGATGCACTGTGCATTCATAGATGCTCTTCTGCATTCTACAGTTTTAACGCATGGTTGTTTGATTTACACTTTCCTTCCTGTCAGCTTCCTGTCTTTCTCCTTTACAAAGCGTTTTTGTCTACAAAATTGCTGCTCACTGGATGTTTAGTTTTGCACACACTTATCTGTAAACTGTAGACTGTTGTGTGTGAAAATCCCAGGATATCACCTGTTTCTGAGACACTCAAACCAACCTGACTTGCATCAATAGTCATTCTATAGTCAAAGCCAAGTAGACCACATTTCTTTCCCATTCTGGTGTTTGGTCTGAATAGCTGAACCTCTTGTCCCATCTTTGCATGCTTTCTCATGCATTAAGTTGCTTCCACATGATTGGCTAATTAGATATTTGTGTTAGCGAGCAGGTGTACTTAATAAGTCACTGTGACAGGATAGACCGCCTATGCCACCCGGTATGTTTTTGATGGGAATCGGCTGGGCTTACTTTGCCACCGTTCCCTTTCGTTATCCCAAATGCGCCCTCTTGCTGCAGTAGAAGGGGCTTACACGAGCTGCCACCACTGGACTCCTATATCGGCATCCAGAACCGGGTTTCTTCTGGATAACTGACGCTGCTAGCGTATCTCGTTGCTGGTGTACCTGGGCTTTTACTCCTGACCTCTTACTATGAATCAGGGAAGCTGTGGATGGATCCCCCCCCTGGCCTATCACACTGACCAGGGCTGCATGAGTAGCAGACAGCGCAGTGGTACTGGAAAAGCTTGGGTCCAAACCTCAGAGACAGCTGGAGAACAAATTAGATTTTGGGTCTAATCTGCAGATCACAGAAATACAGCAATATTTAAGATGTTTTCAAGCAGGTCTTTGAAACAAGTGATGTTTATTTGCTCTTCACTGGTTAGAGGTACCAGTGATCAGGTCAGATGTTTAAATCAGAAGAACAAATACAAGCTAGTGCCTTTTATACAGTTCAGACACAGGCTAATTTTAGCATCAGGATGTACCCTATTTACACAAACATGGATTTACATGCATTGCATCTATGAAATTCACTCTGGACAAAAGGTCACACAGTAACGACCCCCTGCTGTGCCTTTGACCAGAGCAGGCATGACACTTCATCACAAAACTTCGTTAGCACTTCCTGCTATCAGACTCCCTTTCCACATATGCCTAATTGGAGGTTTCCACTAGCAACCATACAAATCCCAAACAATGACACTTCCATACTAAACACATCCCAATACACAAAAGACTTTGTAAACAAAGGCTCATTGTATCAGATATATACATCAGAAATAAGGCATATCCTATAGCAAGGTTAAACAAGAGACAAATTTCTTCCCTTGGTCTCAGAAACTAAAGATTTCCCTATATCAAAACATACACAATTTTAAAAATAAGTGCATTGGCAATTTATATAAATCAGCGCCCTGCACTATTTCCTTTAAATAAATTGATACAAAAAGTTATATCAGTGATCCAGTCGTAGTCACTAACTGTGTGTTATAATGACTTTAGTCTTGCAATCATATTGACTGCACTTCACCTATGTCAAATTGTTTAACTTATGCTTTTTTTATATTATTATTGCCTATGCCTTGTACACCATGGGACTGATTTTTAGATTTTCATGTGAGTGAATTTGTGAAATTGATGCACTTGCATCTGTACGACTTGCATCTGTAGATGCACCACCCCATGGGCTTGGGGTGGTGCATCTTTACGCTAGATTTAAGGACACACTCATTATAGGATGTGTGCAACTCAAGTACAGATGCATCTTGTAGATTCATACATGAATGGGGAATCTTTCATTTCAACTTGCAGTTAGGCCTATGAATTAAATGAAAGAAAAATACTACGTCTTTGGCCAGGCATTCTTTTTTTTTATTTGGTTTTCTTTTTTTAAATACATAGTACATGGGCATTATAAAATATATCTTTTCAATGATTTTATGGATTGTTTACAGGTTGTTTTTGGAAATTTGCATAGTTTCTCTTTATATGGCGAGAGTCATCATTTTATTTACACAGGTCTTCTCAGTAGTTACAGGAAAATGATTAGCTTTGTTGCCACTTATAAATATGTAATTGAGGGGAAATATTTATTTGCTACGACTTTACACTTTGAACTATCTCTGCTTCTAATGGATGTTTACCTGACCGTTCACGTATACAAACGTATCAGAATGTTTTGAGGTGTTTTAGCCAATGTTCAGACTATGGAAATGACCATAAATAGGCAACCTGACTAATGGGAAGCATTGTATAGTTGTCTTGCTAAATGGTTACTATTTAGAAGATTAATTTCCTGTACTAAGTACCAGTAAGGAAAAATTAAGGAACTTGATTTTTCAAAAATAAAGATCAGAATATCTACCATGTTGGTTAATGTGGTAAGAAAATTAGCGGCATATGAGTGTGGTTATCTTCCAACCGCACTAACAAAACCCTGTAAAACTGAAAGATCCGACTGCTCAACTTGTGCGCCCATCAAGTGGATCTTGTTCAGCGTGAGGATGTACCTGTGTGGTCAGCATTGCATGAATTTTTCTACACCACAACTATAACTGATACAAAAAATGTATAGGTACATAATTATTTTATAATGGGAAATCATACAACACAAGCGGTTGATAATCTCTGTAAAAGTGTAACAATGCAGCAAGCATATTTCGCAGCACTTTACAATTGGAATCCAACACACTAGTAAAATAATTATTGGTATTGACTGGCAGAAGAAGGTAAGAGTGCCCTGCTCTGAAGGTTTCAATCTATAAGAAATTAAGATTTTGATATGAGGTTATGTACCACATAGTGAATATTAATGCAGTGGGAAAACGTGGGACTATTTGATCCAATCACAAAGCAGTGTTGGTTTGGGATCAGAGGGTGGTTGTAAGTTTGAGTGAACTGTGTAGAGTGGTGGAATGTGTGAAATGGGTAGAATAGTCAAGGGAGGCTCAGAAGGTGTTTTGGGACTTTGATACGTTTACCTGAAGAGTTCAGGGATAAGTCTTGTAGTCCCCCCCCCCCAAAAATACCTGTAACACGTATGGATGTGAGGCGCAAATCTTCGGCAGAGAGGTCAAATTTGGAGGTGTTTTGAGACAATTAAAAGATGCATGTTTATGCGGTTTTGTTAATGACTTTGAATGTTTGAAGAATTTTTTATAGGATTTGGTAAAGTAAACCAATGTAGGAAATGAGTGGGGTAGCAGTTTATGAAGCTTTGTGTGGAACATAAATTGATGCTGCATTCAAAAGAGATGTTAAATGAGAATGCCTGGCTAGCAAAAGACCAGAGTATTTGAAGTCAACTCCTGAGCAGAAATCTTGAAGGGTAATGTTTGTTGTTTAACAGTGTTGGGGTATCGGGGTTCACTGATACTTCTATCAATCACCTTCAATGTCAGTCAGATATTCATTGATTTTCAGTCTGGGGGTGAACAGAAAAACGCCCAACACATGTATGATATAATGCTGAGTGATTCTGTTCCAACCAGAGCTTACTTCAGGGTCTTTATTTATACAGTAGAATATTAGAGGTATAGAAGCTTAACAACCAATTATAAGACGGTAGATTATGAAAACACGCTAATTGAACATTATGCGTACTCTGCAACTTTTAAACAAATCTTTCTTATTTATGCTTTTATCTTCTCAGGCATTCTGCTACCAGTCTTGTTGTTACTTTACAAAGAACGTTCAGCAGTGCGTCCTTGAGTTGTTCATGTTCTCTGATAACATCTTGTAACATTTTTCAAGGCTTCAATCTGTTTCTCTTCTCATTCTGAGTACGATATCTGCTATTTTATTTTTTTAAGGTTATAGCATATTATTATCTAAAGCTTAGCACATGATAGATATTAAATCAATAATCCATCCAATTCTACCCTTACAACAGAAACATAGAAATGTCAAGTAGGGTAGCTTCGGTAGGCTAAATATTAACTAAATATTACTATTATTATTTTATTATATATTAGCAGCTCAGTTTAAAAGATTGAATTTGAGACATGAGAGGACATTTAGGATTAAATGGCAAAAAAGACATTCAGTAATGCTTTCCAACACAGTCAGCGAGAAATCTAAAATGGAATGCATTATAAATTTAGTTATTGTCCAAATAGAGATTATGCATAGATCCAAACCTTTGTAGCTTTCCAAGAAAATTGTATAATATAGATAGAGAAAAGCAGAGAGTACACTAACTGTAAGAAGAAACTGAGGAGAGGTGAAACAAAAAAAAAAACATGCAGTAAAAGTAGGATGTAGAGTGTTGGATTGAAAGCTTGACTGAAGAGTGTCCAGTAGCTTGTGTGAGGAAAGAAAGCAGGAGGCAACTGTCACTATTTTGAATTTATATAGTCTAATTAGAAATTTTGGGTAAATTTTTCGGTTTTAATACCAACTTTGTTTTGAAATTGTTTTGCAGCACATTTATGATCACTTTTTCAGAATTGTTTATATACATATTTAACATCATTGATGTTTGCAGTCTGCCTACATTAAAATACATATGGCTTCAAGGCTATTTAACTGTGCCAAAACAGAAGTAGTCTATCATTTGTATGGATCTCCATGACCTTGAATGTGATGGGTGACATACAGGAACTGCAGGTTTTGACTTGTCTCCAAATTCTGTTGCCTTCTTGCTTTCTAGCAAATTAAAGTGGGTGCCTTTTTTGTTTTGTCTGGTTAAACAAATGAAACAGATTTATTCTTTACCTCCAAAGCACTAGCATCTGCTGTGTGTAATGGAAGTTTAATTGGCTAAGCTATCTTAAATGCTACTACATAATATTGTGCAAGTTGGTGAAGATCATGACAATAGATAAAAATGTGAGTTACTCAAAAGGTAATCCTTTTTATTAGTTCGTTTGAAGGTGTCTTTGGAAGGTAATTGTTTTAAAGAATTAAATCATTAATTTTCTGCAGCCAACACATCCCGGCAGGTTTGACAAGTAATCCTGCTGGCTCACCATACATAATGCACCGCCCCATGGTTCAGACACACTCTCTTTAATTATGCGATTTCTAATTTTGGCTAGTGCCCAGATGTGACTGTCTTTTGAAGCTGTAGGAAATCATATGAAACCACCATCCTTTATTTTCAAGAATATTGATTATAAGCAAAATCTAGCATTATGCAGTGCTCTACAGTGATGCAAACCACACTTCTTTGCCAGGACAGCTAGTTTTCAGCTGTGCTTTCCCATCTAAATGAAAATGATAAATAACTGACAGTGGACATTTGAGATAATCGAAAAATATTGGGGAAAGTATACGTAAATTGATAAATAGGCTGCTTAGTGTGATAAGCACATAAAACTTGCAGTGCAACACTTGTCTTTAACCCACATTCACTTTTTTAGTCAGCATTGTATGTATTAACTTTGCAATATTAATTAGACTTCCTCCGCCTCCAGGCCTTAATAAAACAGAGCTACATTTATTGTTGTTTCTGTAAAAATAAAATGTTTTAAACCTACAAACCAAGTTAGCCAGTCAGTGAAGCACATTTAATCTGAACAAAACTGTGATCTCCTCCAATCCACATCCCCCCCCCTCCCAATAACCTAATAATGTTTCTAAGCCTGTATTTGCCTACTTTAAAAAAAAAAGTACAATAAAAACAGTGGTAGGAAGTTCAGTAATTTTTTTTTCTCAACAGTTATTGCAAGAAAAGCATGTACCAAATCGAGAACCTAAAGTCCAGCAAAAGCTCCAGAAAAATGCTCTTTTCACTCTTTATCCTACTTAACAAAGGCTTTAAACCTACCTCTAGATGTTTAGCACCCTCCCCATATGGCCCTATGGGGATTGCGAACTCAATCTTTTTAAGCGACAAAAAGCTTGGGTTTTTGACGCAAGCGTTCTAAACTTAACCCAATCTCGGGATGTTATTACTTGCCTTTTCCAATTGAGTGCAGTCCCACCAGAGAGCATCCTCTTTGCTCCTCTCCTGAGGCCAGAGTTGACTTTACTGCACAAGTGAACTCTGTGGGTTGAATTCAGTTGACCGTGTTACTCGTGAGAATAGTGCAGCCCACGCACGATTACCGTTGGTACAGTAATTTTAATTAGGATTTCTACTTGCAGCTCTCAGAGCTGTGAGCAAAAATCGGCGCTGAAATTGTCGTACTAACGGTAATAATGCACACTATTATCGTAGTAATGGTAATAGTGCACGGGCAGCATTATTCTCACTGGTAATGTGGTCAATTGAATCTCCCCCCTGTCATTCTATGATTGTGCCCATCAGTGTTAAATAGACCCCTTAATGTATTGATGTAGGTCTACTCAAACCTACTGTGCTTTTGTTTTGTATGTTTGTTTTTAAAGTATTACATGTTTATTTTAGTGTGGAAGCTTCAGATGACTAATGCTATTTTTTATGTGTGCTTTTCAGCCATTTGGGATCAGCTTCTGGAAGGGCGAATAAAACTTCAGAAGGCACTTCTTTTGTCTAATCAACTGCCACAGCATGACACATTTGCATTATTTAAGAAAGAAGGTGGAGAGGAGTTTGTAACTTCTCTAATGAATAGTAAGTTTATCTGAATTCTATAGTCATTATGTTGTTAAACAAGTTTTTAATTCAGAAATTGTTTTGACTTAAAAATTCACTTTATCAAACCACACCACAAACTATTCTATTTTATTTAATATAAAAGTCTATGCTAGGATGCACCATGCATTTCTATTACTGTGTGAGGATATGGTGTATTTTTGTTCTGTTTTTGTTAACTTTTGATGTATTCGTCCTAAAAAGAACATTACTGACTAGACATCTTTTGATTCACCACCAGGATATACAGATTGAGTATGTTTTTGCTTTAAAAAATTACATGATCTGTTGACCCCCAAAGCACTGTGGGCTTGGCTGATGGCCGTTGTTATTGGTGACCTATGAGGTGGGGGATCTGACCAGAAGTGCCATAAGTGGTGCGCAGTTGCGTAATTCATCTTAAAAAAACAATTAAAGTGCTCTCCATTTCTGAGTGTGTGTATATATTTGTGCATCAGTGACATATGCTCAATTTGGATCTTTTGCATTAATTTATTTTGATGCTCATGACATGTCCAGACCTGTTCTAATGCTCTCCCTTCTTTGTTACCTTAAGTGCGGAGCTGAAAACAGTGGCGCTATCCATCTCATATAGTTAGGGCTGCTAATACAAGATCTGGGTAAATATACTTTGGGTGGGCAAAAGTGGAAATAGTGTTTTTCTTTTTTCTCTTTACTAAATCAGTTTGAACCCTTTTCATTTGTATGTTAAGTGTATGGTGTCAAAATATCTGCACATCATTGCAACTTTCTTTTCATTAGTAGAAACCTTGAACAGATGGAATTTTTTTTCTACTGTTATGAACTGTAATTGTTCTCAAAGAGGTGAGAGAGACTGTGATGCAGGCACAGCATCACTACTACTGGGGAGTTCTAATTATATATTAAGAAAGTAACTAGGATAGGACACTGCAAATTAACCCTAATTTGCGTTGGAGATATGAGCGGAAAGGTACATGCTGTGTCCATGCTGGGATGAGTAATGAAAATGTGTATCCACTAATTATTACAAGTCAGTGGTAGTGTGGGCTAGTGTGTGTGTGTGTGTAGGAGAATATGACTCATTTTATAATGCTTAGTGTCATGACTTGTATTTCTGTCTGATTTTAATAGCTGTTGATATTGGGAGTGATTCTTCTTAAGGCCTCGTACACAACGGCGTTAAGATCAAGCCTTCAACGCACATTTAAATGCATGTCAACGAAGTCTAGTAAATGCTTTCTGATTCCATGGCTTCAATAAATAACATAAGCGAATAGACCCAAGTGTGCACACTTTCTGACAAGCATACACTTCAAATGCTGCATTTGCAAACTTAACCACTGTAAAATATATAATTCATAGCTGGTAAAGTACATGGTACCCTTTTGTTTTTGAGCACGGTCAAAGTAAAAGGTTTTGAATATGCTTTCAACATTTATTTACTTTTCAATACCCATGTGTATGATCCTTGAAAATATTTTTTAATTTTTTGTGTGCGTTCTAATTTGTTTTTGACAGGTGCAGAAACATGTTGAGAATTATTTATTTATTTTTTTGGAGGGAAAGGGGGGGGGGCTGCCCTGCCCTGCCCTGCCCTGCCCTGCCCTGCCCTGCCCTGCCCTGCAAAAGCACAAATGAGTGGGTTCCAACTTAATAAAAGTGACACTATTTGTCTATTTATACACTAACACCAATGTTTTGTACAGTTGGACAGTAGTGAGTTACCCCACAATAACAATATTAAGAATATTTCACAATAATGCTATAAATGTGATAACTATCCAATTGTTTAAAAACACTTGGGTGACGTACAGACAGCAGGGGCAGAGAGGGTTAACACATAGATTTAAAGCAAACAGTAGGGCAGAGGGAAAGAGGATAGCAGAGGGAGCAACTCCTTAGGGAAGTGTCTTCCCCAGTAGAGCGATCCCAGCAGTGACTAATCCCCACCCCCCCATAGTAACCACCCAGCCTGGGCACCTGGGATCTACTTTCCTTAGCATTTGATCAAGCTATGCAGCAGAGCTTTGCAGATCATCACTGCAGGAGTCAGCTCAAAAGACTAGCAAATGACAGACTTGCCATCGCCATCTCTTAACTTGTTTTGGTGTATGGTAGAAGTGGTCAGATGGCTCTCCTGGTCCTTTCAGATGCTCACAAAGCTCTATGTGGAGAGGAGGAGACTGCAGGATGCTGGTAATGTCCACTGATGAACTCTGCTGCACTCTGTTCAACCCCATTTCCCCACAGATTAGGGGAGACCATAAGGCCTGACCCCACAGTAATAGAAAGTTAGACATACTGTATCACTGTCCCTTTTTATTACAGTGGTATTACTAAGGCACTGGTATATTGTCTATCCTTAAATATTTAATAGTTTGTGTAAGATGTGAGGAGAGTGCAATTTCAGTTGCTGCCTCAGGTGGCTGAATGACTAGTCAAACACCTGGGGATAAAAGTATTAACCTGTGCTTTTTGTAACTTGCCGATATTCAGCGACTTTGCACGGGAATGTCTGCGACTTGCATAAAGCACATGTTAATCTATTTACTCCCTGGAGTCAACATTGTTTTTATGCCTTGATAATATTTAGTAACAATAATTCTCTGGGGCAGATTCAATTGGTTGCTATTTTCCTCAGAACATCACCGCTGTGCATTTTTAACGTTACTACTACTAATTTTTTGAGTGACCTTAGGATGATTATTCATTGTTGTGTCCTTTTAATAAAATTCATGTTTATATGTAACCAAAGCAGGCACAGGCTACAAAAATGTTGAAAAACTTACGGTCAATACAAATGTACATTCATCATTGGGAAATTTGTACTCCTATATTTATGCAATGTACTTAAGTTGTATCATTCATATTTGGCAGATTTGAGACCTATACTATATATACTTTGTTCCTAATGTGTACAATAGTCTACAAAGTATTGAAACTGACCTGTAATTAGGAGTATAAGATATGTCATTTGAAACCTTCTAGAGTAATCACTCATCATCAAGGCTGTCCATGCACAAGGCTACTGCGAGACACCCTACGGAATTTGTAATCAGGAGAAAGGGAATAAAACCCCATTCCTACTTCTTCCTGCACCTGCTATCAGTCAGCTACCAAACAAACTTTGACTTATCCCTGAAGAAGCCCTTGATATATTTGAAAGTTTCTATCATGTCCCCCTCTTTCCCTTCCCTGCTCCAAACTATACATATATTAATATCTTTGATTCTTTCCAGGTAAGTTTTGTGCTGTAGGCCATCCACCATTTTAGTTGCCCTTCTAAGTACAGTCTAATGTAGTGGATTCCAAACTTTTTCAGTTCAATGCACCGTTATGGTCTCAAAATTTTTTTCAAGGCACCCCTAAACCAAAATAATTACCAAGTAGTCCCCCGACTTGCTTACCACTGGCCCTGTCCGAGGCACCCCTGTGAGTTTTCTAAGGCACCCCAGGGAGCCTAGGCGCACCGTTTGGGAACCACTACTCTAATGTATTTATATCCTTTTGGAGATATGGCCCCTCGAACTGGTCACAGTATTCTAGATAAGGCCATACCAATGACCTACAAATGAAACAACTTGTAACTAACTACATTACTTCATCATTTTCCTTTATCATTATTACTTCTTTCTGCTACTGATTGCTCTCCCTATGCAATCAGGCATCTGACTTGCCTTTCTGTTCCTATAGTTAGCTAGTAAGAATGCACAACACACACACACACACACACACACACACACACACACACGAGCGCTCACACTCGGTTTTCTACCTTGGATTACATTCCCTGTATAGATAGGCACTTATTTTCGGCAAGAAGAAATATCCTCTGCTACACAAAGAAAATTTAATTTTTATCTTCGAATAAGGTCAAACCTGGACTTTACAATTATGAAAGTTCTTGAAGAACTAATGATTCTGAAACCCAGTTTAAGGGCCTCACTCTGTGGGGGAGAAGACAGGACAAGAATTATAAATCCATATAAGTACTGCACCCGGATTTCAACGGAGGCTGCAGTCCCCATATTGAACACGCGAGTGTACTGTAAGAAATACTGTAGGGAATATTCATACACTTTGAACTGTTTTGCTAAAAAGTTGAGGAAAAAGTGACAGGGGAGAGGAATGGCAGTTGCAGTGTGTCACTTGGTCCCTGTCAGAGGGAAAAGCTGTGACTCAGTCAGGGAAGAACCCTGTAATGTTGTCAGCAGAAAAAAAACATGTGACTCTCTGAAGAAAATGAGGGCAAGAGAAAAAGGAGGCTGGAAGTGAGGAGGAGAAAAAGAAAGTGGCAAGCAAGATAACGGACAAGAGACAGAAGTGGGAAAAAGAAATCTGATTGCCTGAAGCAAGACAAAGTACATTATTAAAGCTGACAAGCAAGAGATGAGACATAATTCACACCACTTTAAATACCTGTATTTCGATCCTGAGGAGACTGCCTTAAACTGGACCTGAAGCAATATATTAAATACCCTTTAGTTTTTTTTATACTTCCTGTCTTACTAGAAAGACTGAGCCCAATGTACATATTAGTTTAGTCAGGGACCAGGTGGGAAGTCCCGAAGATTAATGATATATACCCTTGTTCCAGGACTGAGTTACATTTTAAAGGGTCAGTTTAGGGATAGTTAACCAAGCTTATGAACGGAGTCATATAGGAAATTAGTTATAAGAGTTCAGTATTGTTATCAAAACCACTCAAGAGCCTGGAGTTCTGCTACAGGTGACAAGCATTGAAGAAATCTTGTTTGTTACTATTTTATTATTTGCTGGAGGAATCTCTACCATAGGAGAATTGCAGTTGCCATTTTATTTCTACTGAGAACTCATATTACTGAAAAGTAATGAACTGAGCCTGTATATATGAATACCAAATGTACTTTATGATGTGTGCTGCATATGGTTATATTTTGGACAGTCATATTTATATGTGAAAGTTATATTTGTTTCAACTGCCATGTTTTTACATGTCCCTGTTTAGTGTGAATGGTTTGCTAGAATAATGGTAAGATGCAGAGGTACCTCTGAAGCTATATATAACAAAAAATTGTATTCTAGACGCTGTAACACTGGATACTTATCTACCTTTATACTAAATATCTAATTATCCTGCAGCTGAATAGAACCTGTGGGTTCTCACTAAGAAACAACCAAACACAATATCAGCGCTGGAATACTGGAACTAACCTACTATTAACTGAAGCCGCAATATTGTAATATATAAACCACAATGTTTATTAACAAATAACATTATAAAAACAGTGCACTGTTTACATATACCACATGTACAATAAATAAGAGGTGAGATCCCTCACATTATACTGGTTTCAAAATGACATCCATGATGATATAGATGAATAATCTGTTGATGTCTAAAGGAATATTCCTTTCATGCAGTTCCTAATTGTATTATGACATGGGATCTAGGCTCTAACTTATCATGTATGAATACAAACAATAAAAAAAATATAAATAATAGTGACAAGTTCTCGAGATGTTAAAAATTAGTTGACATATGCATTTGTCTGCAATGAATATCCTGTGTAACACAATAGGCTATATTTCTTCCGACAATTACTGTTCTATCTCCGTGGTTTAGACATGCAGCCAAAAATCTGAAATGTTATTCAAACAATATACTGACCATACCAATTGTATCCAATATTGAGCAAATAGTTACAAATGCAACCAACAATGAAAATGGACTGTGATGCTTTTCTGGTCCGTAGAATGAACCCAGATGGTGAATAATTTAGAAGAAGCAATGATTAGTGAGATATCCTCAGTTTGCCCCTTGAGCGGCATTTGTAAAATGAACAATTAAACTTTCCTTAGTCCGTAAGCTCAGCCCAAACAATGTTACCGTTGAATAATGTATATATCCCCAATCCAATGTCTAATACAGCACTAGGCTGTTCCGTATTGTATTGCCTCTGTAAACATAGGGCTGGTCTTTTAGATCTGCTCCGATCATGACGCGTTTCTTCACACACAGGTGATTTCATCAGAGGACGGAAGATGCAGATGTCCGATGGCACCGCAGGCTGACAGGCAGTGATTCCCAATGGACAGCTTTCCGGCACTTGAGTGTGACGTGTGCGCGACTCAGATGAATGTTAATTTAAAGCAGCAATGCCTGGATCCCGCAAGTGTTCCAACACTTAGCCTGCAGGATCCAGGCATTTCCGCTTTAAATTAACATTCACCTGAGTCGCGCACACGTCACACTCAAGTGCCGGAAAGCTGTCCATTGGGAATCACTGCCTGTCAGCCTGCGGTGCCATTGGGCATCTGCATCTTCGGCTTTTAGGCAAGTCTGCTTGTATTTACTTAGTTTTTTTCTGTAAAGGTTTTTTTTTGGTAGGGATGAAGGATGTCAGAATTGTGGTCATCGATAATCCGTACCCAACCCGTTTTAAATGTGCACTTGTTATACAAACTTACTAAAAAATAAACTAGCCTGGGGAACCACTCTAGAAATAAACGTGCTGGTGGTTTCTATAGCTAGCTACAGAGTGGTGTGTGTTTTCTGTATTTGAGCCTGCGTTTGAGAGTAAGGGGGTGAAGGGTTCCTTGGTCTCCCTCTGGTGTTACTGAACAAGGGCATTACCCCATGAAGGGCTTACTGTCTGAAGACCAAGCTGGAGGCACCGGGCACCGAGAGTAAAGATAAACTAGTGGGCCAGGAATCTAAACACACCCATACACGCCTTAATCCTTGGAAATGAGGCGTTACACATATATTATTAATCTTTGACTTTATCATTGTTTGCACTTTCTTTTATTTTACACTACTAGTAGAAAATATATAAAATTACTTTACTATTTTTCTGCATTAACATCAATATCTACATACACATACCACACTGAAGGGTCAAAATCACTATGCCCAAGAGGTGTAAATCTATTTATCCTAACTGACTTTAGGATGAGTTTCAAAATACCTGACCTACGCTTAAGAAGCCTGTATTGAAAGAATTCTCTGAGTTACAAAGTAATACTAGCTTACAAATTTTATACACCTTTTTGTTGGAAAGTGTAAAAAGGTAACAGTCACCTTAACTACCCTTACCTTAATGTGGAGCGCCTTCCTCTGGGTTCCCCATTCTCTGCACTGTAGATACCTTTAAATAATAATAAATAAGAAAAAAGCAATGTGATGATGTGAGTAGCAAACCATTTCAGTTATAAATATCAATACTTTTTCAAACATGGAATTTTCATTGCAAGGTAATAATGGAATACGTTGTATTTGGGGCCACTAATTGAAATGGTGAACGTCTAGCAAAATCTTATATTTATCATACCACATTTTCATATCTCCCCTCATAAATAATATATTGGTTACTTAATAAGGGTATCATTAAAAAATGTATAACTTTGCTCTTGATCTGACACGTATTTTCCATTCAATTCAGATTAAACAAAATGATAAGTGACACGGAGTACCTAACAATAAATTAGGTTTATGTGTAAGCATTTTAAAATGTCATAAATCTTTAGTGATTTCATATATTCTATAATTTTCCACATGGTAAAAAAAAAAAAAAAAAAAAAAAAAGGGAAGAAAAGCTGTTTCCTTTTAAAAAGCTGCACTACTACCTTGAAGAATATTTTATGAACATACTCCCTCCCTTAAGTCAGAGCCCAGCAAACAATTGACATATGACAGATTAGATCATTTGTGTTTTACCTGTCAGTGAGGTGCCTTATTCAACATGATTAACAAACACCCAAAACAACTCCTTATAATAAGATGAGCTTTTAATTTTGACTCCAGCTATTAATGTGTTTAATGGGCAAATAGAATAAAGCACAATTTAAGTTATGGATCTGATATATTATGATCATTAGATTTTCTATAATAAACAATGGTCGACATTTTATATAAGCAACATTTTTTATTAATACACCTCCCAAAAGTGAGACATCCAGATTCAGGACGTAATAACCCCAAACTTTCCACAAAATGTCCATGTTTGGGTGAAAACCTGCCCCTTTTTGTGTAAGCCCCATCTTTTTAGAGGTCTGTAATTCAGGAGTGTCCTGCCAAAATCAGGTCATTTGGGAGGAATATAATAACAGTAACAATTTGGGTAGATGCATTATTTTTTTTTAAGGTTTTTCTTTTAAAGCAAATCTCCCAGTTGATTACCATGTTAAGAATGCAGCTGTGACAAGTGTATTTTTTTTAGAACCATTTAACAAAAAAAAAAAAAGGTGTAAATCATTGATTTTTTTTTTTGATTTTTTTTTCTAGAGATATTACAAATTTAGCCCATGTGATCAGAGTAGGCAACCTCTCAATTGATAAACAAAATAAGGATGCATACATTTTTGATAACGTGGATTTAACAGGAGGCCTAGGGAGCATGTGACCCTGAAAGATTTATCTATGAATCTCCGTGCGATGAGCATGTTTCCCCTTCACTTCTCCATGGCAGCCTTTACCTTGGAGTATCTTCTGTTTTGTTAATCTAGTGAAAGCTCAAACAGAAAGACCCCAACACAGGTACTATAAACCAGCCCCTCCCCTTTCCACCTTCCCAAGGAGCCTTTTAAAACATATTTGACAAAATAAAAAAAAAACCTGGGTGAGAATATACTAGGCTTGGTGGATTTGGAGAGAGACTGAATGAGACGTTTGAAGGAGAGGTTGGAGCCAAGGATGACTCCTAGGCAGCAGACCTGAGATGGGTTAGGGTTATCAACAGAAAGAAGGGGGGGGGGGTGAGGGAGCCTTGTATTGGTTGAAGACTATTATTTCTTGGAACTGTGAGTTTAAAAAAAGCATTTGAACATCCAAAATGGGATGGCAGAGAGACAACATGAGTTATGAGACCTAAGGAAAGGGGAGAGGTCAGGGGAGGAAATACGGATTTGGATGTCCTGAGCAGACAGGTGGTACGGGAGGCCAGTGAAGCTTAATAGGTCACTATGGGAGACAGTGTAGAGGGAGTAGAGCAGGGGCCAAGAATGGTTCCTTGGGGAACTCCAGGGGGTAAATGTATGAAAGTCAGTTTTTTTCAACTCGCCGGAAATCGGCGAGTTTACAGCTAAAATTTAAAGCGGCGCTGGCTTGTAGAGGCAAACTTGCCGATTTCCGAGGGCAGTGTAGATGGAGTGGTAGGATTGAAATCCGGTTTGGAGTGAGTAAAGGAGGGGGTGAGATGAGCGTAAGGAGGTAAGACGGTTGAAGACAAACCGTTTGAGAAGGCTGGAAGCAAAAGAAAGGAAAGAGATGCAGGCTCAAGGGGACGGTTGTTTTTTTGAGTATGGGTGAGACGAAAGCATGTTCAAAAAAGCAGGGGAAGGTAAAAGAGAAGAAGTATATGTTGAGGAGATTGGCAGATGGGAGCAAGCCTGGATAAAGAGGAAGTGGAGGAGATGCGTAGGGATGGGTCAGTTTGGGAGGTGGTGAGGAGGATAGAAGGGTGTGAACTTCATCTGCAGATACGGGAGTGAATGAAGAAAAGGTGGCTGGGCCAGCAAGTGGTGATGACAGTGGGAAGCTCTACATATTTAATGTCACATAGTTGCCTTCTCACAGGTCCATGTGTCATTCTTAGTCATGTGTGATAATCCTCTGACAGTACAGCAGTTTGCAAGGCATGGTCTAATAATTATGGGAAACCATTAGGGTTTGTTCACACACATGCTGGTAAAATGTATAAAAACACATTAATGCAGTTATTAATGAAGTTATCGCACGCTTTAGACTGGTATTAGCAATGAGTTAACCCATTTTCCATGTGCTATACAGATGTTCTACTTTTATCAACACTTCCTATTGTACAGATAGTGTATGTTAACTCAAGTTGTGAATTGAACTGAAATTTAAACGCACCATTAAAAGAATGCAATGTTGTGAATGAGCCAGTCATTAACCATTCATCCTATTTTTTTTTAATGAGGCTTTCAGGTGTTAGCAGCTGAAGAGTGCATTAAACTGATGGTTGTCAACAGACCCTTAGGGGAGAATGATATTACATCAGCTGTGTGGTCAGTTCCTGAAGATCTGAAAATGGCAGTGCAGACAAAGATAAGTTGGATGCAACCGCCTAAGGTTGCTCATAGCCTATACAGAAAAATAACTTGAAACTAGAGCCAGTATATGTATTCCCCTGGTCTAGATAATATTCCATGTCTATGTTCAGCTTAGTTAAAAGCTATTAGCATTGGGGATTTGAAATCTAGTGATGTCAGAAAAGAGAGGCAGGGTAAGGTACAGTCTATAATGGACTAATGCCACCTAGATGTTAAAAACAAAACCTAGCATAATATAGTAGAAATAAAAATATCATAAATGTTTTTCATGAGTGGTGGCATGCCTAATAAAAAAAACCCTAATACACTTTAGCGTCTATCTTAAATCAAAATGAACATGTAAAACGTGATCTACAACTCCTGAAAGCTGACATTGCGTTAAAGGCACATCTCATTAATATTTTTATTTTTCCTCAACACCAGCCGTGACTTTACAAGGTTTGGCCGTCCTATGAAATCTGAGATCCCAAGTTCAGCTTGATGATTTACTGCAAAATTGCTTCTAAATTGAAGAAGAAAATGTTTTGCAGACCTGGCAGCTTTCAAGCCTTGCACCCATTTGTCACCAAGCATTTCCCTTTGTGTATGGAACAAGAATTAATTAGGCTGCTCAGCAGGAAAACTTTATGGCAATAATTTATATAGAAAAAATATCTATTAAAGAGACAGTCTTGCTTTGTTTGAACCTTGACTTTACCAACTAACACTAATCACCTTTTTTCTGCTTTGCTGTGTAACTATGTCTACATATACACACACATAGAATTTAAAGCGTTATGGGGTCTATTTATTAAACTGCAGAAATGGCTGTTTTCAGCAGAGCTAGCACTTCATCTTATACATCAAGGGGTCACCACTGTCAACAGCAGGAGTATCCCATGCTGGTGGTTCACCAAGTCTAAAGAAACATAGGGATCTATTTAACATGTATCAAGCCTTTACCAATACAGCCATAATTCTTATTCTCTTATCACCATCTCAGGATACCGATAACAGAAGAAAAATCAATTATAAAAAATGCATCATTTAAGTAAAACCATTTTTTCCATTGTAAATTATTTTAAAATATTTTTTTATTTTTAACATTTTACATCTATTTTTAACTTTTATTTTATTTAACTTTTTTCTCTTCACAAAGTGGAACAGAAGGCACAAATAAGGGATTTTAATGTTAAATTGTGGTGATCGAAAATCATCCTTAATGTCGCATTTTAATAAATAGTACTCTAAGATGATATCTTTTTTTCATGGCTTATATCAGACCAGGATTAATTTACGCAAGAGTTGAGAGCCAAGGCCAAATACCAGGAGCCTGCAATTTTGTAAACAAAACAGAGAGCCCCATAAAACTTTTCCAGAGTTGGGCTATGTACATTGACAGGTTCTTTTCCGTATTATAGCTAAGAAGTAACAATGAAATAATTGCTTGAAATATACAAATATATACATATTGTACAAACCAAATGACCAGCATATTATACACCGCCTGTGTCCGACGCATTATACACCATATGCCCCCTGAAAAAAACACAAATTATGTACCAGACTGTGCCCTCCGCAAATTACTTACAGGCTGGGCTACAACTGGAAAGCCCAACATTTATTCAATCAGGGAGGCTTGAAAGAGTTTGTGCGAGCACAGGATGGGGACATTCTTGAGCTCACCTGACACTCATACACGTAAGAAACAGGTCCATCATGTGGGAGAAGTGGGATAATCATAAACTAAAAAAATGACACAGTGGAAAATTACATTTATAGATGGTTTCATTTCTCCTAATGTCCTCTGCCACCCTTTTTTCCCCCTGGGACCCACTGTCCATTTCATCTCTTTCCTTCCTTGTTTAAAATAAAAACAAGATAAACGCCAAAATATATGGGGTTTTTGTTTTTTTTTTAATGTTTTCCATAACACTGAAAAACATGATTTTTGGGTATTTTGATTATTTGAAAACACAAAGAAACAGGAGTGTGTATATGTACTTATAAATTGTAACTAAGGTAACAAAAATTCCAAGGGTTTGCAAGATAGAATATGGAGAACTGGATCATAACCCAAACACAATATGTGCGTTGGGGGAAACATTTGAAATAGCCATAGCAAAATGTAAAGATAAATATATTATTTATTAACATTGATTTTGGACATTTAGGGTCTCCCACTGTGCAAATATAAATCTGGAAAATAAAAATATATACAGTGAGCAGGGGAATCTGATGAAACGAAGACTGTCAGTGAATAGTAGAAACTTGATGTAGTAATTGTATAGTAGTAATATGTAATAACTGACAAGATACTCTAATGGATTCAGACAGCATAGAAGATCATACGTATATAATCGGTTTTTTTTTATCACTTTTGGCCTTGTGTCTTTAGTTTGATACTGAAGGGTCAGACATGGATTGTCTCTTGGTTCGGTCCATGTCTATCATGGTTGGTGCTTGCCCCATTTGTGAACTCTGTCTCAGACAAAAAGCAGAAGACAAACTGTTAGACATACTTTAGAGAGTGAGCAGGATAACTGGCATTTCTGCAATTTCCCTGCATTTTTCCTACAAAGACAGACAATATACAAACTGCAAAGGCTCAAAACCAGGATAAGTGGCAGTCAGAACTGAAAAAGACATTCCGGATCAGCAACAGGATGTAAATTAGCAGACAGATGGTGTCACGTTAACAGCCAGAAATCAGAATATCAGGAAGATCCTGTTCCAGAACATAACAAATATTCATACTTCAGGTTAGGAATAGACTACACTGATTTAATATTTATCTTTCAGGTAGCTTTAACCTGTAGGTAAAGTTGGTTTCTGCGAAGCTATTTTTGTTTTTGCAAAAAAAAACTCCTGTTAGTAAATGTAATGAAAGTAGGAAAATTTAATAATAATTTTACTCTGCAGTCGCAAACAACACTCATGTAATGTTTTGTCCTGCAGGAACATTTTCTGCCTTTTCCTCTAACATCTCTCCAGCTGTGGTGATTTATTTAAATTGCATGAGGCAATTTTTATTTGCTTGTTCGAACAATGGTTGTTTTGCTTTTATATTTTTTTTCAATTTTTTATTTTTTTTTTGCCTTTTTTTGTTTAGCAGTACATTAAGTTACTTGTGTAAGGTTTTCTGTTTAATAGAGGTTTATACTGTGCATAATGTCTAAAGATTGCAGTGAAAATTTAGTTTGTAGACAAGATCGTTTTGATACCCTTCAATGCATGCATAGTTGAAGACCTATGCTTACATATTAGCAAGAGCTGTGCTAAATCTCCCAATTTAAGCTTTTATTAATTTTCATTGAGAGCGAAACTAAAATTTATAGTGCATGGTATAGCTCAGTGTTAGACTATGCATGGGCAGCTATGTTTTCTTGGATCCACACAGGTCAAGATCTGAATATATCCTAGGAAGAATTTTTTTTATCAATATCACCAACCCTGTTTAGTGCTGCACAAATGCATAATGTAAAAACAAGAGAAAAATACATCACAGAAATTTGTTTGGTATTCAGAATATTAACAGCACAACTACCCTTGACAGAAGCAGTTAAATTGTAACTTCTAAGGGCCTATACCCACTTGAGATGGCATTATTGTATATGAGGGGTAAAGCTGAGGGCATTATCAAGGGTGACTCCATGGCAGTGGGCTTGGGTGACAGGAGAGAGCATTATGTTGTCAACCAAGAGGGAGATATTGGGAGGGACAGCAACATTGGCGGGAGGAAAGATGATGAGCTTGGATTTGGAGATGTTGAGCTTGAGAAAGCACTGTGAAATCAAAGTAGTTACAGCTGGAGGGAGCAGAGGAACTTGGAGGGGACAGGGTCAAGTGGACCTGTTGTAGAATAGGAGAAGGAGAGCAGAATGAGGTTCTCAGACACATTTACTGGAGTGTAGGAGCCAAGAGTGGCAGAGTGATAGAGTGGACGGGTGGGGGAAGGTGTGTCTAGCGAGAGCAGATATCATCATAATTTATTTATATAGCGCCACTAATTCCGCAGCGCTAATATCATTCTGGATAGAGTCAATCTAGTCTTTGAATCAGGTTAAGAGCAGAGATAAACAAGGGGGGAGGAGGTGGGGGAGGATACAGTAAAATATTAATAGTAGTGAAGAGGTGTCTGAGTTTATTGGACAGGGAGGAGATGAGGGATGTGAAATAGGTTTGTTTAGCAAGAGAGAGGGCAGAACAGTAGGAGGAAAGAATGAATTTAAAGTGAACGAAGTCCGCAACGAAGCGGGATTTCCTCCACTGGCGTTCAGAGGAGCGAGAGCACTTTTGGAGGAGGTGAGTGTCAAGGTTGGGGTTGAGATTGGCGGAAATGGAGTGGGGTGGCTGGGGCTGCATCAAATTATGCAAGTGCAAACCACATGTGTTTATGCATGCGTCCAATAGGATTTTAATATGTGTTTCATATATGTTTTATATATTCACTGGCATTTGCGAACGTCCCCAACACACTAGCTGTACAGAGCTTTTTTCATTAATTTCATTAGCTCATTTCAGTGGGACTTTACAGGATATGTGCTCAATGTTGAAGTCCCACTGAAATTAAAAATAGTCTTAGCCCAGGCTGGTTTCCACTATTAACAAGGACACCCGCAACGAGGGGTCCCCCTTTTATATATAACAAATATTAATTTGTTAGTTTTGTAAAGCAGCAGGAATCTTCTTAATATGTAATCCAAGGGAAACATTTTTTTAATCCATAAGATATTGTTAGCAACCTGGCACTAATTGACGATGCACTGAATTGACTGGAACTCCTTTTAAACGCCAATCACAAGCATTTTGCAACAGTAGCTGCTATGAAAGGAGTCCCTGATTTAAGCTGACTTTTTAGTAGAGACTAATTGAATCTTATTGGGGGGGGGGCAATTAACAATGCTATGAAGCTCCATTCGTGGGGTGTCTACATGTAGCACACAAGTCCATTGAAATTAATGGTAAAAGTACTGCACATGCCTGGCGTAACTATGGACATTACAATATACCTCCACAGAGATGTAGGGACTTTTTCAGGTGCGGACATATGCTTCTATTGCACTGATATGGAGCAAGCAGCACCAAAAAGTAGTAATTAAATAAAAGTGCACAGCGCAAATACATGGAGGCACAAGTATGAATGCAAAATGGATATGGTCTCCTAGATGAGAATTATAGTCATTTTTGCATGCTCTTATATTTGCTTTACAAGTGTAAGTCAAATATAGTATTTAAACCCCAGTGGGCAAGGGCTGAAAAATTACTTCAAATTACATAGAGTATACAGGGTAACGTAAGTGCACTTGTCCAGTTATAGAGAATAAGAACAAAAACTGAGAATTGCTTTCAGAAAATAGGTGTACCTACCCTTGATGTTATGCAGTGGCGCTGTATAGTTTCTCATGGCTGTTTAATTACTTTAAATGCTAATCTATCATAACGATGTTTAAAGACGTGCACCCTATCCCAACCGTTATGTGGAGGCCGAGTATTATGGGATTCCCTTCCCTTACCTTGTCCTCCAGACACGATTCAGGTTCTTTTTTATTCGGACATCCGGTGGTCAGGAGATAAATACCTCAATGAAAGGGACAAGGATCGGTCAAATAACTTGGGTTTATTAATAATGCGGTAAAGATAATTTTGGTAAGCAACCGCGCCACTGACCCCTTCAACTCAATGGCAATGACAAAATATTAATTTGATCAACATAGAGCACAATAGCATTTAACATATAATAACAATAAATCAATTTTCAGGTAAATCACATAACATTAACATCATCTAAAACATTTGCTGCACCAATATTATCCCTGGTAACGTTACTATATTTTACACTCAGTCCTGGGTTGAACTGTGCACAGGAATTTAGTAGAAGTGCTGCACGTGGTTGGGGCCCATAAATTACTTTTTCACGCCAAATAAACTGATGATCTTTTGTATTACACAGTCTCTTTTGTATTACACAGTCTCTTTTGTGTGTATTCACAGACCTCTCTATTTTCTCTCCTCTCACACTGTTCTCAGTACATAGCTCAGTCTGTTTAGTGTGATATTACAGATCTCTATACTGCTTATTTGTTTTCAGTACTTTCCTTTTTACTCACACCTCTCTTTGGCTCACTTCTTATCTTCTTCTCTTCTTACACTTCACTTTTAATCTGCTTATAGATCACTTTGTCCGATTTTCATTCTGTCCCTATTTTTCTCTCTGTCTATGCAGACACAGGGATCTCTCTCCCTCAGAAGTCTAGAACTTTCCTCTTCCCACTGCCTTCTGGGAGTTCACAGTTATTACCAAAGTTAGTGGACTTGTTGCTATGCCACACACTCCTCCTTCCTGTTACTCCCGGCAACCACCAACCACTCCCAACTATCACTTCTCCCTAAAGAAAATATATATATATATATATTTTTTTAAAATCTTTATAAACACTTTTAACAATTAACAAATTAAATTAACAAATTAAAAACATATAGATACACCCCAGGGTACTCAGATTTTGGGGCACCACACATTCACCAACTCTTTCCCCCACTCCCTAGGAAGAGGCAGGGAGCTGTCTCGTGATAAATGGACATGGACTCCCCACAAATAACCTCATTGGTATGGGAACTCCTAAGGAAGACTTATGCTAGGTCCTCACCTTTTTGTTCGCTCTAGCTGCACATTTCTGAAAAATATACGTCTGTGATTTCATGTAACTGGGTAAGAAAAAAAAACCAAAACACATTCTTGTCATGGAAGTATGCTGTGTCAAGGTAATGTGCTACATGTTCTGAATCACAACTTTAGGGCTACAAGAAGCAGTTAATTTTGTGCATCCAATTAAAGTGGGCCTTGCACATTGAATTAACATTACCCAGCAAGTTACCTGTTCCACATTATATTCATATGCAAGTATTCAGGACAATACATTCAACATCCAGTCACAATGTGCAGAAATAGAAGACTGGAAATTAAGGGAGAGAAATGAAAAGGTGATGGCAAAATATCCAAAAGGTCACCTCCCTTCCCAATACTAATACTTTGATGGGGGGTTCTGGCATTCTCATATAGCTGGGTGCTCTGCTGATCATTTTCGCATCGGGATTAGGCATGTTGGTGTATTTTTTTATGTTGGTCAGAAGAAGAATAGACCTGTCCTTGCCTCTTCTCCTCTCTATCATAATCCTTTTGTCCTCCTGTTGCATCAGTGTTAAAGGATACAAATGCTTCTAAATTACAGCTAGAGATCATTTCATCCTGACCTTATTTATGGGATACACATTATCAAACACATTGTGGGACTTTTGTGAAAACAATTTCACAGGTATTAGTGAAGAAGAGGTGGAGTTGCCAATGCCAACCAATTTGTGGTGTTGGGGGGCTGGGAACATTTTGCTTTATTTTGTTTAATTTAATTACTCTGTCTCATCCATTCCACTGTGTATCCCCCTGTTTTATATACAATTATGTATTTTAAGAAATATATGGGTCTAAATGTTAAAAGCTTATTGTTATTCTGAGTTTATAATCTGTCGTGCTTTAATAATTTTTCCTTATGCCTGGGTAGGCCGCAAGTTGCACAATAATCACTCTCAGCTTTGTAATCAATGCCCAAAGTAATAGGATTCCTCTGGCCACTGGCAATTAATAAATTTGTGTCTCTTAAAAAAAAAAAAAAAAGAAGAAGAAAAAAAACACACAAAAAAAACCACTAGCAAGTCGGGTCTGAAATACGACTGACTGGTTTTCCTTATTTGCATATTTATTGCAGTGGAAAAATTCTTACCGAATGATTGATGTCAGCCCTGCCTCTTGAATTCCAAGCAGCACATTATTATGAAATGAAAAATGCCGGCCCTAGAGTTGATTAAAGTTGAAGACGGTGGAATCTGTGTTTTTTAAGATTGTGGGAGAATTAAAGGCATATATTAATGGATGTTGACAAGATGTGAGCCAACAAAAGCAAAGCAAAGGATTTGCTTGAAAAGATTTAATCAGATGTGTTTCTTGGGGGATTAATTGCTGGGGATGACCAGTGCAATTGGTAGTCTTTGTGGATTTAAATGATAATTGTTCTTGAGGTAAGAAATGGAGGTAGGAACATCAGCAAAATAGACATACATGTTTTGTAACTAATTTGTTAGAGGTTGTGCCTGGAAGCATTTTTCCTTTTTTTTTGTCTTAGGTACATGTTTGTAAACACTGCCTTCAGGTTTGGTTTGTTAGATACCATGAGTAAATGCAATAAATAAGTAAATATAAACTAAATATAGAATATGTTTTATATGTCTCACTATTGTCTTAATTTCTGTGACCATGTAGAGTTATTCTCCTTCATTTATAAAAGTGCCAACATAATAAACCGCACTGTACACAGGGCTGGATTAAGGGAATGGGGGCCTCCATTCCCCCGTGAGGGCCCCCCCGTGATCTGAGCTGCGCCCCCCCCCCCCCCCTGGTGAGCCGAGCCGCCCCCAAGGCACTTACCTCCTTCTCCTGGCATTACAGTCCTTCTCCAGCGCGCTGTATGCTCTTTACAGAGGAGATCTCATGAGATCTCCTCAGTAAGGAGACTAGAGCGCGCCGGGGAAGGACTGCAGTGAAAGTGCTCAGCAGCATTGATCGGGCCGGAGGCGCCCCCGCCCCCGACCAATCAATACTGCTGCTGAGCACTTAAAAGGGCCCCCTGGATGCCCGAGGCCCCTGGGCTGTAGCCCAGTTAGCCCTATGGTTAATCCGGCCCTGACTGTACATCAAGGGCATCATGATACAAATTACATACAATGACCTTAAATAGAGTGTAAAGATAGTCCTGTCCAAATTGGCATACAATCTAAGATATGTTAGACACAATTGATATATAAAATAACAGAATAACCATTTTATCTGTTGGGGGAGGAAAGTGCATGTGACTTCTGTAAGGCAGAAACATTATCAAACATCAACATTGAAGCAATCCTTGGCAATTGCCTTTTTTTTCGTAAATGCACCCACCAGTGGTGTGGTACGGTTGGAATGAGGGGAGATAATTAAAGGTGGAGACATGAAACTTTGAACTAGTCATTGTAGGTATCTTAAGACAGTCGGCTGCTGACAACCCTGACTGTTCCTCATCATTGTTCTTAACCAAACCTTCTTTGTGTACTGGTTCTGTAGAAGGCTTTTGAGTTGAATGAGAACTTTGTTTAGTAATAGTTTAATGGCATCCAGGCCAAGAGCCCTTCCTCCCTCCGGATCCTTCTTGAATTTGAAAATGATTGTGCTGCATAGCCATCTGTGTGTCCCTGGCCATATTGGACATGATACATTCTTCCTCCCTCACCTCATGGTTATACACCGTTTAGAGTAGCTGTCTGATTGATGTTTTTCATTGGTACCTTGCTCACTGTTGGGCATAGAGCCAGGGCACTTGGTCCTCCATGTTCACAGATAATTAGATCATTTAAACAACCTTGGTGTTGGCAATAATAATAACAATAATAAGCAGAGTAGTAACCCGACAGTGTAGGTATTAAGTATTGCATAACACTTTATATACACTTCATAAAACCAAAGTAACCCAGCTTGAAACATTGTTGGTACACAATCAACCTGCAACACTGCTTTTAAAATGTAATCTATGCTATTGTACTCCTTATCTAGAGTATGGACATGGTTTAGCATAGATATATCTATTCTCATATGTTTTCCCACATAGATCATATGCATTGATTACATCCATGGGCAGATTCTCTTAAACTCAATTTGGGCTCCCAATGCCAATCTGGGAAACACTGTAATCCCAAAGTAAAAGGTGATTCCTCTCTAGGTACATATGGGTGATGTTAAATGTATAGGTAGCCTATGTGATCTCTTATCCAAAGGGTTTAGAAAAACAGATAATGTCATGCACACAGATTTATGATCACCTTTATCTGCCTTTACATACATACACTATGAGGAGCACTGATATCACAGGTCTGCGAAATTTAAGGTATTGAAAGCTTTTTTAATAATACTTTTATATTCTTAATTATACTCCTGTGTACATTAAGAAATAGTATATAAAAAAAATTACCACATCAGATTTACCTATCAGGGGGTTACATACATTTTTAAGAAAAAACAAGAAGTTTAATTGTTCTTGACATATTTATTGTGAAATACAAAGAAGTGTAGATGATATCACTGTGTTTTTGTCTTAATTACATAGTAAAATAACAATAAAATCAAACAATAATAGAAACAATACCATAATTATTGAAAACATTGTTAATATCTTGTTCTTTTGTCTTCAAACTTCGTTTTGTCGCTTTTTGCTTATAAGTTTTTTTCTGTGTCTTCTTTGTGTATCATCCAGCAGTAGTCAGCCATCATGCTGACGTTCCAACGACCTTGGTATCTTCTTTCTACATCTTTAACGTCTTGGTGGAACCGTTCACCCTGTTCTTCACTGTAGTCTCCAAGATTATTCGTGAAATTCTCAATATGGGAAGTCAAAAAATGTACCTTTAAACTCATATTGCAGCCAAGGTTTCTGTAACTATTAAGCATTTCCCTGATAATTTCTTTGTAGTTTGGATCATTGACATTGTCTAAAAATTTTGAAATCACTTGTTTGAACGATGTCCACGCCAAAAGTTCCACAATATTCCTTACACGCCCGAAATGTTCGTCTTTTTTTAACTTTCTAATGTCAGGGCCTGTAAAAATGCCTTCTTTCAGTCTAGCATTGGATATATTAGGGAATTTGGTACAAAGATATTGAAAGTTTCTCCATCTTTTGGCAGTGCTTTTACAAATTGTTTTCATCAGTCCTAATTTTATATGTAGAGGTGGAAGAAAAACTTTATTTGGATCTACTAAATAGGATTTGATATTATTTTTTTCCAATTTCTAAACTTTTGAGCTTGCCAATTGTTTATTTGACAATATAATTTTTTAGCTCTGCTATCTCATTCACAGAGAAAACATGGGAATGTATTCTTATGTGCTCACCTTGTAATTGTAGTTGTTGTGTGTGTGTGCAATGTTTCTTTAGACCAGGGGTGTCCAACCTTTTAGCTTCCCTGGGCCACATTGGAAGACGACGAGTTGGTTTGGGCCGCACATAAAATACAGCAACACTAACGATAGCTGATCATCGAAAAAACCATAGAAAACATAGTTAACATATTAAACTTACTTAGAAATGAAGTTAGTAAGAGTTAGGAAACCTATTGCAGAATCATGATTAAAGCAGTAGTCCCATTACCAGCTACAATTTAACTTACCTGCATCTGCCCCTTAGTGGGGTTCGGGGAATTAAATGCCAATAACTAACTTTTTTTTCCTCTCTTTCTGCACCCATGAATCATTTTTTTTATTGACCAGTTTGAAATGGTCACCGATATAGGTAGCATCAGGAGGACTAATAGAAATTTACAGAGATTTAAAGATTGGGTGGCGGGAAAAATGGCTCATGGAGCAGCCTCCGATGAGGGTAACAGTGGGTGATATTTTCACCCTACTCAGCACTGCACATTTAAAATGGTTTAAAATATTAAAAATACAATTATCTCTTAATATTTATATTAGATACATACAGAGAACACAGCTAGTTCATAATTGCATGGTGCAGAAAGTCCAAATTCAGAGTAACAACAATAAGATACTGGATAATCTTTCACTGCTGCTGATAGTTCGCGGGGGTGACTTCTCTGTGCTGCGCTACGCAATGGATGGCGGGTGTGATGACGTCACCCCCGACATTCACTGCGAGCGCCACACGGAGGAGGAGACCAGGGACGGAGCCGGAGCGCCAGCTGACGTGACTGCAAGGTAAGTATTTTTTTATTATTTTTTTCCTCAGCGCTGCCCCCTTGCCACAACCAAAACTCCTGCTGGGCCACATTTACAGGCATGCTGGGCCGCAGGGTTGGATAACCATGCTTTAGACAGTATGAGGTTTAGGCCCTTTGTAAATTTCAGCTCCAGGCCCATGTGGACCTTAGTCTAGCACTGGTCTGGGGGAAGTTTTATAATGAGAACTAAATTACAACATTCTATACTACCGACTGAATTCATTTAAGACAATGTTTTATAATAAATGTAGGCAGAATACATTTATTATTTTAAAGAATATGAAAAAAATTACTTGTTCATAAATACACGTTTTGCAGAAAAACGTGATGTGATATGCAAAATCGGGAGTCATTTTTGTGTTCAGAAGCCGAAAATCTTTAAGTATCACATAAATTTGTTAAAAAAGCTTTTTCATCGCAAACCTTAATTAACTGAATGAAGAAGAGAATGTTAAAGGCAGTGGGAGGAAGTCAGTGGTAAATTCTAAATGTTTATTAGTATAATTTAAGCATGGTGATCCAAATAGTGGAAAACCTCTTTATCCAGAAAGTGTATCACATGTTTTTTGTATGCCATTCACAAGTGTCTATGCAAAATTTGATGGACTATGGCAGAACTACAGATGTCAGAATTAGTGATAAAGGTGTTATCAGGGTTACTGCACAATGTAAAACTGAGGTCTGTGATTTTCTAGCAAGTTTATATGCGGTTTAAAAAAAAAAAAAAAGGTCCTACATTTTCTCATATCAAAATCTGCAAAATTATTATTTCATCTTCTATATTTCAGTGGGCGTTCTAGGAAGACTGGTAGGTTCTCATGTGAAAATGTTATAGGTTTTGGGGCAGCAAAGACAGCTGGATGTTTGAAATACACACTTTTTTTTAATAGTATAAATACATAAGGAGATGAAATCTAGCTTAGGGACAAGGAAGGGGGGGAGCTGCCTTTATATACTGTCTGGGGTTGTTTACTAACTAGAAGGGAATTTACGCCATGACAGCCATATTACAATGGGTATTTTGTGGAAAAGGAATTACCGGTAACTATAATTTGCTATTTTTCACCTCTGCAATAAGCACTGTCCTATTGTCCTGGATACTTACAGAGATGTCATTTTACACACAGGTATTAACACTTTAAAAGCAAGAAATTACTCATTAAAGGGCAGTTAAGCTTAAAATACAAGCTGCCTTTTAAAAAATAGCAATAACAATCACATTTTAGAAGTAAAAATTTCAGTAGCTTATCAGAACTGAAAATATTTGAAATCATGAATGGAGATGTTTTCATGTTCACAGGAGGCTTCCTGTCAGTAATTCTATTGAAAGATATGGACACCTGTTTCTATGTGTTGTAGAAAATGGCTGATACCAGAGCACAATAGTTTACACTCAGCTACATGGCATCTGTTAATAGAATATCAAGTTCAAAATATGGGAAAATCTTACCATTTAAATGTCCAACATCTGGCCACAATTGTATTATGCAATGTGTAGTATTAATAGAGCTGTCCCCAAAATTGCCACACTTTCCCAACCTCTTTTTTGACACCCCCCAAAATACTACAACTTTTTAGTTCTTCTTGGAGCTTTACAGGCAGTTATCCATTCACAATGTAGTTAGTTGGTAAATGCAGCGTAAATGGACCTCAAAATAGAGAAATCTGTTGATCAACATGAAGAATGCTTTGTCTATACTCGCTGGACAAACCAAATATAGAACAAGAGTCATTGCAATAAAGGTCTGTCTAGTGAATATAGTCAAAGCGCCTCCTCAGTGATTACCATTTTTTGAGATCCTCTCAGTGGAGAACTGTGTGGTTATCAGAGACAGTGTGCAGGTCAGAGGTAGGTCTAAGAGGGCGAGAAGGAGAGTATGTTTGAGATTTGAGATGTATGAAGGAGTGGGGTTGTTGAGGGCTATGCAGGTAAGGGTGAGTAAATTGAATTGGATTCTGCTGAACACAGGGAGCCAGTATTAGGGATTTGCATAGTGGTGCAGGAGATGTGTAGGCAGGAGATAAGAGAATGGATCAGCGTTTTGGTAGCATCTTGGGTAAGAAAAGGCACTAAAGGAGAAGTTTGATAGGCAGGAAGTAAGCCAGGAAAGAATTGTCACAAAGGCCAATAGAGTGATGGTTATGTAAAAGAGGGTGATCTACAGTGTCAAAAGCAGCAGAGAGGGCCAGCAGGATGGATATGGAGAAATGACCCTTAAATTTCTTCTGTAAGTAGATTATTGATCACTTCTGTGAGAGCAGTTTCAGGGGAATGTTGAGGGCGGAAGCCTGATTACAGAGCTTCAAAAATGAAGGAAAGTGAGATGGTAGTTTTATTTTATATGCAGAAGTGCTCAGACAGATTCAGTCCTTAGCTGCACGCTTACATGAACTAATAAAAAAGAAATTTGGTGAAGTCTGAATGAGGCAATGTACAGTGAAGCCTCATGGCATTTGCTCATGTTATGTTATTTCTGGTGTGAACAAGTACAAGCCATTGTGAAACTTTCAGTATAGGCCGCACAACTTTGCCAGCTTGTATAATGGCATGGGAGGTTATTTATCCATGCCCACTATGGCTCTGAAAAGCCATTAATAAATGATACAGGGGTATTTAACTTGTTTTCTGTCTGCAAGTGTCATTTAATTGTTATTCTCTTACAGTTGTGTACTAAGTATATTATTGCTCATTTAAAAGAGTGGAAACTGTATTGTATGAAAAAATATTAATACATGATATGTATTTTGTGTTTGTAAAAAGAGGATAATGGGCACGTGCCCTACATGTCATGGAGACTTTTGTTTAGAGTTGTGACCCTAGGTTCTCCTGATCTAGTACATGATAAAGGAATAGTTTAAGTTCCCTTTTAACAATCAACCGTTTCAAAAAGTTCACTAATAAATATTTTAAGCTCACCAATATTTTAATACCAGATTATTTAAAATTTGCTTTTTAGACTATAAAGCTCTGAAGGAATTAATGAGGTCTCTGGTCCAGTTGCAAGATGAGCTACTTTTCCAGTTTCCAGAAACACGGTACCTAATAGATGGGAAGAAATGCAATGCAAACAGGTAAAGTCATAAAATATTTTGTCAATATTCCGCTGCTGTAGCAAGCTTCCGTTTACTTTGTAATTGCGTTTTGGTCACCACATTGTCAAGTAAAAAATACAGTGCCAAGTAAAATTATAATGTATTTTGAAATCAGTATCATTTGGTAAATAGGGTTCCCTCACCTTCACCCTACATTTAGACACAAAAATCGGGACAGTTGTGAGGTATGCTACTAACATCCATAGTACTTAAACACAACAAGGGGCTTCCACTATTACTACCCAAAGAGAACCTTACTACTAGTCCACTGAGCATTTGGAAATACTTTATTCAGTGACTTCCACCAACCTATTGCATACCTTCCAACTGTTAGATATTCAAAATTGGGTAATCCTGCCCAGGGGAGGGCTGGCAAAATTCAGGCCAGGGGGCAGGACTCAACTCAGCAGCCTATTTTAAAGGGACAAAAATGCAGGTGGCCAAGTGACCCAGCCCAAGGTAGCCCACTATGGTACCGGCCCAGGGGACAGATGCCCCCCAGCCAAGCCTGCCCTGATCTGCCGCTTTTGAGGTCTGCATATCGGAACAGCTAGGAGATATGTTACATCAATATCCAAGGTACTTAAAAAGGAAGTTAGCCTGGGGATTTGAACCAGGTCCCTCACTATCACTGTTCATCTGGCTACTTGCCCACCCAAATTATGTGTGTATAATAAATATATATATATATATATATATATATATTTTATAATTTTTTAAAACATTTTATTGCTTGCTTTTTGTGGGATTTTTTTTACATTGTGGTTTTGTCCTAGGATTTTCATAGCTTGCTTTCCACGACTTTAGGAAGTGTACCCTCTATGATTTCCCCCCCCCCCTGAAGCCAGGCAGAAAACTGATTTATGAGCTACCATTCCCTAGGCTGTTTTCTCCGTTTTAAATGTGTTGGAGTCTGTTAGTAATAAGTATCACACATTTGTATGTAAAAAGGGCTTTCATCTTGGAGTGAAGGGTGCATTTTTTCACAAGTGTATATACCTCTCGTATGTAGCTGTATGTCTATGTTTTAAACAAATGTATTTATTTTATACAATAGATGATGATGACCTATTTCACACATGCCATGCCATGATTTGGTTACTTTTAAAACTGAACTTGCTAAATTCTGTTGTGCACAATTATGTTTTATATCAGTGATGAGGAAATCCCTAGTGAAGATGAGATGGAAAAAGATGATTCTGAAATACAAAATAAAGGCCCTCTTAAACGGAAGTTACAAGTTAAAGAATATCCAGACTTCATGGCAAAACGGTTTGCAGATTTCAGATCATACCGAAATACCACTTTACAAAAGTGGCATGACAAGACAAAGCTTTCTGGTAAAATAGGCAAGGTAGGTGTTATTAAATGGGGTTATGATATTCTGGTTTTATTTTAAAGAGATCAAAATTTTAATCTGACTTAATGTGTTTTTCATGTTTTGTGTTTATTTTTAGGGATTTAGCAGCTCTGAGCGTTCCATATTGATGCAAATAGAGCAGATTATGAGTGACAAGGAGAGGCTACAGAAACGCACGCAGACCAAACGTTCACTTTATAGCATTATAGGAAAATCTCAGCTAGAGTCTCCACCTATGCCAGCGTATACCTCTGATGAGACAATGGTATGAATATTATACTTTCTATGTAGCATTATCCGTTTATTGCTTTACAGATATGTCATAAAAGTAATAGCTAATCTACTAGATATTTCAGTTATTTAGAGCAAAGGAGCATTTAAATACCTGGATGGGAGAATGCATGTCTTTTTTTTTTTTTGTTAAGGCCAAAAAAATGAAATGTTTGCTTCTAAGATATGTATCTGACAGATGTGGTGAGATGGTGATTGGTATAATGTTTATATACAATTGTTCATCTAAGATGAACATTTTCATAACTGTATGGAAAAAGAACATCCACAAGTGATCTAGTTGCCGATATGAAGTGCTACTCCAATGCCTCTTGTAAATGGCCAAGGGTGTTTCTGCTTGCTCATTATTGTTCCATTTCTAAGCAACCTTTCCGTACTTCATAATAAAGTGTTTTCACATATTGCTCATTATAGTGACGCAGAGGAAATTGGTGCACTGTGGATTCTGTGAATCTGTTAGTGGTTGTTTTGCTACTGTAAGCCAGAAGCTGAGCTTTATGCTGAAATGCGCTATTAAATTGGGTATAAATGATCAAAACACTATCCCTATGCTGCAAGATGGAAAGTGCCAGTTTTGGAGAAATCTATTAAATGATGATATATTGTACTTTCCTTGAAAGAGTTCATTTTCTTTTCTGTTCTATACCCGCATGCATACCAAAATAGCCCTTGAGAAGTCATTTGCACTGAGCTCGGAGATCTATAAAGCGCTCACCAAGTCATAACAGTTTGACTATAAACCATAAGAGCATAGTGTGTTGAGAAGCCCTGGCACAATTGGTTCTAGACCGAAGAAGGGATTATTGAAGCTTTGTTTTATTTTGCTTTTCTTCTGTTTCCTTTGATAGAACCATTTAGCAGATATGCATCAAGTAAGCAAATGTTAGGCAATGCAGAAATTATTGCAAAAATAGAATAATCATCAAACTTGTGTGGCAGGTCATATACCCTGTAACAAGTTGTTTTGTTCTCAGAAATCTTTTTGTTGTTTTTCCATACTGGCATTTACATTGTATAGTGGTAAACGCCAGAAAGTCCTGCACAATCTGTTCCAGAAGCTCCATGAGGAGAAACTGTATATGTACATGACTGTAAATTGTCATTAAATTCAAGCTGCTAGAAGAATGCAAAATTCATGCAAGCATACATTGTAATGTAAATTAAATTTTTATTTGGCTAATAGAATATCAATGACAGGAGTATAAACTTTTTTTTACAATATTGCCTGTTCCAAACCATTAAACTAATTTATTCTGCAGCCCTCTCGTAGATTAGAACCTGCAGAAATCGTATAACAGCCGAGATGTGTGGCAGCATAAAGGTACAGGAGAGCACTCAAAGGCACAGACAGGATGGTTAGTGCAGATAAAACTTTGCCAATATCCGACTCAGATTAGAGCCCTCTGGTTGAACTAGCAGGGGCGTTAGCCCCGCTAGCAGGACAGACGAAGGGGAGATGATTGACCGAATCCTCAGCTGGTGGAGAAACTCCCACCTGTATGAGTCCTGTGTAAATGGTGCAGAGGTAATTCCGCTCTAATTACAAATAGATGGATGATTTACAAGCTCAAACAGATATGATGAAGACACTCAGTGAGAACCTTGACGCGTTTTCTGTGCTAACGAGCATTTTCAGTAGAAGGAAAAGGACTATCTGGTCTAATGAACCAGAAGGTTATTTATTCAGAATCAAAATCTAATTAGATAATTAATAAAAATGTGTGTTATAAAGAAAAATGCTTCACATCAAACTAAGCAACCAGGGAATGTGACTCTGATTAAAATCATTATTGTAATAAATAATAATATAAGAATAAAATCAATGGATCTCTTGTATAAATCAATAAATCAGAAATCAAAATAAAATTAATACATGAATTCAAAACAATTAATAAATAATGAATATTGTGATATATATAATACAATATAAACAAAAAACCACAAGCACAAAACAGACTACATATGTAATATAATAATAAAGTTGTATGGAAAATATGTCCACTATAACTATTCGATTGGCTTCATATAAAGATCTAATATTAAGATGGACGAACAGCTAGAGCATCCGCCCAGCATGTCAATAATCAAAAACAGATCCTAAATGAAATTATACATTTTTTCAAATATCAAATAATCATTAATATAAACACCAGTTAAACAAAAAGGAATTGGTAAATAGCTTATAAAAAATAATTAAAAAGTAAATAAATAAATAATCTCATCTATAAATGAGTGGCTACTACGCTCTGTTTAATCAAAATTTAGATCTGTATACTCGTTTAAACCATCCGGTTTCAGTGTATTCAAGCAATGGATCCAATAGGTTTCACGAAGGCATAGGCGTTGAAGTCTATCACCTCCTCTAGCTGTGGAGAGGACTGACTCCCAATTCATTTATTCTGAAGGGTTATTATTATGACAAATGACGAGGAACACTATGATCTTGTTTTTTAGCCTTTATATTATGCCTATGTTCCATATACCGAACTTTTCTAGCTGTTCTACCAACGTATTGATACCCACATGAGCAGTAAAGCATGTAGACAATATATTCACTATTACCATTAATATATGATTTTATATGAACCTTTTCTTTAGTAGAGAAGGTATTTTTACAGTCTATAAAATTGCAGGTCGTACATTTCTAGCCCCAGACTTAAAGCATCCCACAATTCTTTTATAGTTAGGAGCAGATAACCAAGATGAAACAATATTGTTTGAACCAGAGTTCTGTCATTTTACATAGTGACTAGGAGCCAGATAATTACAAAGATTTTTAGCTTTCCTGAAAAATATTTTGGCTTTTGTTCCCAATATAGGTTTCAACAAAGGATCTAAGCATAGAATATTGAAATTATGATTAAATAATGGTTCAAGTTCAAAAGGAGAGGACAAGGATGTTTTAAATTTATGAAGCTTATTAGTAGTTAATAGGTCTTCTCTATTTAAAGCTAGGGAAGACTGTAGCGAGTTTTCTAATAGAGGGATTGGATAATCTTTGTCTCTAAATATATTTACCAATTCTTGAGCTTGTTCTCTAAATGTTTTATCATTAGAGCAATTCCTCTGTAATCTATGCAACTGTCCAGATGGAATATTATTGAGCCAAGTCGTTTGATGATTACTACAATAATGGATATAGTTATTGGAATCAACCTCCTTCTTAAAGGTGGAAGATTCAATCTGATTGTCAACCAGCCTAAGGGAGATATCCAAAAAAATCTATTGCTAATGTCTTACAGTGACCAACAAATGTTAAATCCATAGCTCATAAAGAATCGCCCTTCCCCACGAAAAAGAGATCATCAATATATCTCATATACAGGACCAGGTTCGCAGCGAGGTTGCAACCCCAAATGTACTCATGTTCAAAAAAGCCCATATAGAGGTTGTCGAAACTCTGGGCGAACCTGGTCCCCATGGCTGTACCATGTTGTTGTAGATAATAACTTATCAAACACAAAATAGTTATGCGTCAAAATAAACTAAATAGATGACAGGAGGAATTGTTGATGAGCAGTTGAGATTACATTTTGATGATTAGGAAAAAAAGCCACAGCTTTCAAACCAAGATCATGTGGAATATTTGTATATAATGCCTGGGCATCACACATAATAAAAATATACTTGGGATCCCATTTTAGCTTTCTAATTTGTGTAAGAAAATGAGTTGTATCCTGTAAATGTGAGGGTAAGGAACTGGCCAAGGGTTGCAGGAAAGAATCCACATATGTAGACAAATTGGATGTCAATGATACAATCCTAGATGATATTGGGGGACTGGGGGGATTGTGAAGAGTTTTGTGTATCTTAGGGTGATGGTAATAGGTGGCAGTAATAGGATGAAGAGGATACAGAAAATCTCTAATTTCCTTAGTAATAATAGCTTTGTCTGAGTCCTGATTAGGTAATTCAAAAAACTCCTTCTTAAACCTCTCTGTTGAGTCCAATTTTAATGACTTACAGAAATTATTAGGATCATCTAGTTGTCGATGGGCTTCTTTCACATAATCTCCTACATCTTGAATAATTACCCCTCCTCCTTTGTCAGCAGCTTTTATGATTATTGATTGATCATTGGAGAGCTCCTTCAGAGCCTTCCTTTCCAATTCTGACAAATTGTGGCAATAGCGAAGATACTTTCGGTTCTTATCTGAATTTCCATCACATATCTCTCTCAATTGACATAAAATAGATTTGTAAAATGAATCTATATATGAACCTCTAAATTGAAGTGGATAAAAATTTGATTTTCTTTTAAATTTGGTCTGTGGGAGGGAGCTGTTTACATCAAAAAGCAGTGATGTCCCAGAGTCTATTGGGGACAGAGAGGTATCGCTGCTCTCCAAGGCCAACCCCTCCAGCATAGAAATGTATTCTGTATCATTATCATCCAACACTATAGGAGCACCCTCAAGTCCCTTTCTCTTAAGTTGTTTAGATGCAAAATATCTTTTACGACTGAGGGTGCGTACATAACGATTTAGGTGAATAAATAAATAAAAAAATTGGGATAACTAGATGGAGCAAATTTAAGTCCCTTCACCAATAATAGTAACTGTGTTTCTGACAGAACTCGGGAGGACAAATTGAATACTCCCTTTAGGGTTACCTTAATTTGGGTAGTTTTGTCCTCATAGTGCTGAATATTATGTCGGTGCTTTTTAAATTAAAAAAACAATAATAATAATTCTGGTGATAAGAATGAAAAGCAGAGTCCATTCTGGTGAATAGTATAGAGAGTACTGATTCTGGTGGCATTTGTACAATACAGAGACCATTCTGGTGGCTAATATGTAGCAGAGCGTCTCACCTGGTAGAAAGTGTGTAGCAGAACCCACAGAATCTCCTACAATGATGTACTCCCCATGTGCTATCCGCCAAATAATTCTTCAGCTGCCAGGAGCAGTCATTAACATCTAGCAGATGGCTCCTAACTCTCTGATTTATGTTAATAGTGTCAGGCAGGAAATTTTACAAGGGAAATTTTTAAACTGATTGGGGGTGCTCACGTTACCCAACCCACACCAATATGACTAAAATGCCATGCTTAGACATGGCAAGTGGCAGAAGCAGCACAAATATTGAAGGTGCACAATCACCTGTATGGCTGGCTCCTATGGTACAAGTAGATTGCGATCTGACACTACTAGCAAGTCAAATGGAGCGATGGGCTAGACAGTGCATTCCGCTTGAGCTGGGGGCCCAACTTTATAAATCTTGGAAGTTCGGTTCCCCTACATAGCTCCTCCTATGCCTCTGATGGTAGCCCTGGTGATAAATCTTATAACTGTGATTTTGCAATCCAAATTCTGGAAAATAATTTTAAGCTATAAATGCATATAATGTTTATTTATGAAGTAAACTTAATCAACTGAATAGTTGCTGACATTTACCGATGTTCATTCTTACAAATTTCTTGGCATAAGATATTCTCTGTTATTTTTAGGATGTACAGGGAAAATCGAACTCCCAGCTTAAAGAACTTGATGAAGAGATTTTTGATGATGATGATTTCTATCACCAGGTGAATTAAATCTTCAGTACTGTATGTATGTATATATATATATATATATATATTCAGTGAGTGCACAGTTTTAATGCAGACAATTTCTTCATTTTAACAGCTGGTTGCTGGCACTTCCTTTAGTACGCCATATTTCATTGTTGCTGTATACAGGACTGGTGCTACCATCTAATCTAAGGTGGCTTCCTATAGCAACAACATTTCTTGGGCACCTAAAACACTAAATGATTGATATTGTGTCATTGCTTGTTTTATTATTTGTACTTTTACAGGTGCCATCTGACTGCGTATCAGGGGCTCTATAGATTTAAATGAAACGCACACTCCATCCTCATTGTCTGACAGTGGGGAAGAGATAATTTAAATTATTACCTATAGTTCTGCTGCCCCTTTCTGTCAGCGGTAGCCTGTGAGTGTGGTCCCTGGCTGTAATGATACAGCCTGACATCTCACTCCTAAACTGATATGGAGGAGCAGCTGTGCTGAAAATTCCCTTCTGTGCCTCCTCCCCCTCCATCTAGGTAGGAAGGGGGAGCGGGTAAAGTGTCTTATTATCTTTCCTGCGGTCTTGGCTGTATATAGAAATGTGTAGATGGTTATTTATATATTATTTTGTGTCTAACCGATTTAACCACAAGAGAAAATAGATAAAGCCATAATAAAGGGAACAGCTACTAACGAACTTTGCCATATAACCCTGTTTATTAAGTGTTGGGTCTTGCTGCTGTACCAGAGGGCAGCCTGTAAAGAGTGTAGGTAAAATACTTGTCTTTACCAAGCCAAACTTCAGCAAAGCAGATATGCGAGTTCCATGTTTTGTTCCTCACAAGGATTTCTACAAAGGCCTGTATTGTGTTCATTTTTCTAATATTTCATTATGATACCACATGACAAAAGTGTGTCTATGGGCAGTATGCCTAAACTGATATAAAAATATTGACAACGGTCTAATTTAGGTACAAAATTTGTCTATTTTCCACACCTGACTGTATAAGAGTTACACTTGATCATACTAGCTATGAGCAAAATGTATAAATCATCTAAGAGAACATATATTTTCATGGTCCGTGTTATTAGGGAAAATCATGCACACTAGAGCAACACTTTTAAAAACGACACAATGTGCTATACAAATGTTACACATAAAAACATGCAGCATTACACTAGACCAACACCTCTAGAACACTCCAAAGTTTCTGAGTAGCAAGTGGTAATTTTGCCCAAGTTTTCGTGTGAAAAATTACTGTGCAAAAAACATAATTTCTCTGTGGTCTGTGAGCTATTTACATTTTGTGATATGTGACTTCAGTGTGAAGTGCCTCTGCTATCGAACTGTCATATTGCCTTGAACTTCACAAAAGCCTTTGACTGCCAGCATCGTAACATTTACAACGATGGTTGCCTTACATTTAGAAGGCCAGCATCATAAATTGAGCCATGAGTGGCAGCTGTGCAATTAAACGTAAGTGGCTGCAGGGGGCAACCTTGCTCACATGCAGGAAGGGATAGAGCACACAGACATAGTGATTTCTGACATTGCTGAATACTGAGATTGACATCACCCTTTTTCGGTCAACAGTAACCCCATCTCTTCACTGAGGCTTCCTGCTGAGAGAGAGGTGCTGGGTCTTTAAAGAGCCAAAATGCCTTTCCAAAGCAACCCCAATCATTAGTATCCATTCATATAGGCTGATCATTTGACATGCTTTTTCATGTAACACATGGCCTTCATTTTAGTATCACCAACATGTGTAGACCAAACTATTGATACAGTACATACACTTGGTATCTCGAAATATTAGGAATTACAAAATAAGATTAGACAAATATTTGTAGGTTAAATTATTTGAAAGTAGCAAACACTTGTTAAATGTGTTTTGTTTTTTTGTTTCCCTGTACAGAGGCTAATTTACAGTTTGGACATATGTCTCTTATTGTGTGTGAGATGGGGGCATTGCATAAGGTACACATTTTTCTTCCCCGCATTTGCACCAAAAAAGTATTCTAGCGTAAAGTCCCGCCGTTTCTTGCCAATAAGGGGGAGGCAGGGAGCGGACATGCGTAGACCAAGTACAGTAAGGGCATACTCACATTATTGCCACTCAATTAGATTTAGATGCAGATACACCTGTCAGGAGGCATACCTCTTGTGGGGGCTGGAGGGCTGGTATAACTGCAATGATGATAACCATCCGATTGGCTGTATGCAGATTGACCTTCAGCTGATAGTACTCCATTCTTTAGGATTGTAGCTATATTTGATCAGTTAATTAGAATAATTAGCTGCCATCTATTCACATTACTTACTTGTCATTTCCATATGGACTTCTGCAGGAAAGACTATTCCCATTTAATTTTTAAAGGACTAAACAACACATGTGGAGATATTGTATTGATTTTTTTTTTTTTTAATATGGTAAATGCAACTTTCACTTTTATTATTAAAACATTATTCTACACAACACGTATTTAAATGTGTTTTTTTACGTTATTAGGTTGTGTACAAATAGGGTAATGCTGCTTCTGCATTGGGTACGAACACATACGTCTAGCTCTTGAATATCCTACATTTCTGTCACACCTACATACACACAGTGATAAATACACCTGGCATAACTAATGCACTTTTTTTTTTCTTTTTTTTTTTTTCGAGTCTGCATAGCAAGTTGCATCTGACCTTACATACACTTTACACATGTACACAAATACGCTTTTTCTTGTATGCATCTTTTGCAAAGGTCCACTTCTAAATGAGCACAAATGGTACTGTTGATTGCAGGTTTTCACATATGTCCAATTATTGGCTTTTCAATCCCAACCAGAGGTTAGGACCAACTGCTGTCTTCAAAAAGAGATGACCGTCTGCCTCCAAACTTTGCTGCCTTGTGTGACTGCACACAGGACACGTTCTTAGGTGTACCCAACTCGATGGTATGCCGCTAAGCTGACCATAGGGAAGAGAGACGAAACTGTGCCAGAGCGTCCCTCAGCTGTGATTACAGACAGATCTGTGGGAATATTGGCTGTCTCTTCCTGAGAACGTGTCCTGTGTGTATATATATATATATATATATATATATATATATATATATATATATATATATATATATATATATATATACATATACACACACACACACACACACACACACACACACACACACACACACACACACACACACACACACACACGTGTATCTATAATATAAATGTCTAGTGGCGTGTGTTAGTCTGTCTGTCTGTGTGTGTGTGGAAAAAATAAAACCAAGCTGCAGTGCCACCTGCTGGGCAGAGTTATACACTGACCTACTAAATTCTTAGTGTGTGTGTGGAAAAAAAAATTCAGAAAGGGCTGAAATTTGGTATACTAAGATGTTTTTAATATGTTAATTTAATTTGTTAATTGTTAAAAGTGTTTATAAAGATTTTAAAAAAATATATATATATATGTCTTGAAGGAGAAGTGACAGTTGGGATTGGTTGGTGGTTGCCGGGGGTGACAGTTGGGATTGGTTGGTGGTTGAGGCCTGGGCTATGGCCCAAATGCATGACAAGAACGTTTTTAACACCTTAAGTAGCTTGATTTGACTAGAATGCATGAGTATCATGCACGGGTTAACTTGTGTATATATATGGGTGTATGTGTGTGTGTATATATATATATATATATATATATATATATATATGTGTGTGTGTGTATGTGTATATATATATGTGTGTATGTGTATATATATATATATATATATGTGTATGTGTATATATATATATATATGTGTGTGTGTGTATGTGTGA